>NC_057711.1:77895892-77937313 GCF_004010195.1 Chiloscyllium plagiosum | reverse complement strand
GTGGCTGAACACTTTAACTCCCCCTCCCACTCCGCCAAGGACATGCAGGTCCTTGGCCTCCTCCATCGCCAGACCCTGGCCACACAACGCCTGGAGGAAGAGCAGCTCATCTCCTGCCTAGGAACCCTCCAGCCACAGGGGATGAATGCGGATTTCTCCAGCTTCCTCATTTCCCCTCTCCCCACCTTTTCTCAGTCCCAATCCTCGGACTCAGCACCGCCTTCTTGACCTGCAATCTTCTTCCCAACCTCTCCGCCCCCACCCGCACTCCGCCCTATCACCCTCACCTTAACCTCCTTCCACCTATCGCATTCCCAACGCCCCTCCCCCAAGTCCCTCCTCCCTACATTTTATCTTAGCCTGCTTGGCACACCCTCCTCATTCCTGAAGAAGGGCTTATGCCCGAAACGTCGATTCTCCTTCTCCTTGGATGCTGCCTGACCTGCTGCGCTTTTCCAGCAACACATTTTTAAGCTCTGATCTCCAGCATCTGCAGTCCTCACTTTCTCCTAAGTAACATTCACAGCATACAAATGCCAGGTGATCACCAACTCCAATAAAAGACAGTCTAACCACCGCCCTTTGGCATTCATTGGTGCTACCAATCCTGAAATCCCACTAGCAACATCCTGGGGGTTACCAATGACCAGAAACTCAACTAGACTCACCATATGCACACAGTGGCTACAACAGCAGGTCAATGATCAGGAATCCTGTGGCAATGAACTCATATTTTGACTCCCCAAAGCATGACCACCATCTACAAGGTAAAAGTCAGGAGTGTAATGGAATACTCCCCACTTGCCTGGATGGGTGCAACTCCAACCAACACTCAAGAAGCTGGACATCAATCAGGACAAAGCAGATTGCTTGACTGGCGCCACATGCACAAACATCCATTCCCTTTACCACCGATGCTCAGCAGCAGAAGTGTGTGCTATCTACAAGATACACTGCAGAAATTCGACAGCACCTTCCAAACTCATGATCACTTCCATCTAGGAGGTCAAGAGCAACAGATACATGGGAACACCACCACCTGCAAGCTCCCCTTCAAGCCACTCACCATCCGGAGTTGGAAAAATATCACCATTCCTACACTCTCACTGGGTCAAAATGTTGGAGTTCCTTCCCTAAGGGAATCGTGTGCCAACCTACTGCAGATGGACTGCAGCAGCAGTTCAAGCAGGCAACTCAGCGCTATCTTCACAAGGGCAACAAGGGATGGACAATAAATGGTGGCCGGCCCACAATGCCTATTTCCTATAAGTGAATTAAAAAGAAGCAACCAATTCTTTGTGCAGTGCACCAAATGCGATCTCATTAGTGTCCTGTATAACAGAGGCATAACCTATTTTTATATTCAATTTCCCTCCCAATAAATGGAAACTTTCTATCAGCTTTCCTAATTACTTGCTGTAATTGCACTGCTAGCCTTGTGTGATTCATACAGCAGGAAACACAGATTCTTAGAAACGTAGAAGATAGGAGCAGAAAGCAGCCATTTAATGGCCCTTCGAGTTTGCTCCTCCATTCATCATAATCACAGCTGATCGTCCAACTCAATGGGTGATCGTGCAGCACCTCAGACTTCTGCAATCTCACAGCATTTAGACAATTTTTTTTCATTCTTCCTGTCAAAAATGGAAGAAAAAATTTTCTGTGTTATACTCCATTTGCCAGATTTTTGCCAACTTACTTAACCAGTAAATAGCTTCTCGTGGCCTCTATGTCCTCATTACAACTTTCCTACCAATCTTTTTGATCGTCATTAAATTTGGCAACTATATCTTTAATCCATTCAAATTAATTTATGTAAATTGTAAACAGCTGAATTCACAAAGCTGATCCCTATGGCACACCACATTACATAATCGCTAACCTGAAAAAATACCCACTTACGCCTACGTTGTCTTTCCTGTCAGCCAGCCAATCTTCTATCCATGCAAAGATGCTTCTTTCTATAATATAACTGTTTAATTTTTGCAATACCTTTGATGTGGCACTTTATCAAATGCTTCACAAAATCCAAGTTCACGAAATCTACTGGTTTCCCTTTATCCATATCATGTGTTACTTACTAGAGCTCCAATGTTGGTCAAATATAATTTCACAACATTATGTTGGCATTGCCTGACTACCAGAATTCTTCTTAGTACCCTGTTATAAAAATCTTTAATAGTAGCTTCTCGCATTTTCCCTATTACAGATATTAAACTAACTGGTCTGTACTTCCTTCTTTCTGTCTCCTTCCTTTTATTGAATAAAGGAATGAAATTTGACATCTCCCAACTAATGGAACCTTCCCTGAATTTAGAGAAATCTAGAAAATTCATCTGAATCCTCTGCAAAACTCATGATTGTCCTTGGGTAAAAGCAAAGTACTGTGAATGCTAGAAGTCTGAAACAAACACACAAGGCTGGACAAACTCAGCAGGTCTGGTTGTATCTGTGGAGAGAAATAAAATTAAACTTCAGTTTGGTGTGACACTTGTTCAGAACCCAAACGTGAAATGTTAACTTATTCTCCCCACAGATACTGCCAGATCTGCTGAGTTTCTCCAGCATTAGCTGTGTTTGTTTCAGGAGTGTCTTCACCCTGGGTAGAAAGCGTGTGCTTGGCCCCAACCTCAGGTTCTAAATGTGGATTTCACCTTTAGGCTATCTTCCAATATACATGCATTTTTAGTAATGAGGAGTAACTGGCATTGATTTAAAAATACAGCTGAAAATAACAAACTTTTTTTTAGTTTGTGCCTCACTTGTGCACAACAAATTTTAAAAACTGAAAGTAACTTTTACAAAAACTATCCTGGACATGCACTAAATGATATATATTTGTCAGTTTCTTAATCAATTAAAACTATTTTAAAGCTTTTATAAAGGTTTAATTTCCTGTGTCTTTAAAAAAGCTGAACTCAATGTCTCCTTGATCGACAGATTGGGTTAAGGGAGTAAAAACAGAAAGCACATGAGCACAAATCTAGCAGTATCTTGAAGCAAGGCCAGCTTCCAATATAACGCTTTCTCCAAGTAGTATAACAGATCATGAAATCGATCTGCTGTTTGATGTAATTCACAATTGAAGCTTCTCCATCTGCTTGTTTGGTTGTTATCATATGAATTGCATAAAACAGAATAGAGCAGCAAATCCTCCCCTATGATTCCACGATGTTCTTGTGAAAGGCTTGATCATCCCAGAATATTAAATAATGCAACAATCAAAGAATTGCTTCTTGCAAATGACAAAATCCTTAATGAAAGACCATAAGATATAGGAGCAAAATTAGGCTATTTGATGCATTGAGTCTGCTTTACAATTTGATTATGGCTGATATGTTTCTCTACCCAATTTTCCTGCCTTATCCATGCAATCTCAGTCTATATCTGTCTTAGGTACAACTCAGTGACTTGGCCTCCACAGCTTTGTGGCAATCATTCATCACTCTCAGCTGAAGAAATTCCTTCTCCTCTTAGTTATATGGGGTCTTCCCTTCAATGAGGCTGTGCCCTCAAGTCCTTAACTCTCCCACTAGTGGAAACATCTCCACATTTATTCTATTCAGGCTGTGCTTTCCAAGACTGCAATTGTAGAGGTGCACTCCCTATACAAGTCAGTGACTGTGATGTCACCGAAAACCCCAGTCAAGGAAGCTGACTGCATTAAAAAGTGCACAGATCAAACAATGACCTAAAAAAAAGGCAATTGTTCTAGCACACTCCCTCTCCATTCTCTTTACCAGTTCCTCTTTCCCTCATTACAAACATCCCTTACCATTTCCACTGCTCCTTTTACTGCTTCACTACCATTTTAATATGGTGGAACATTCAAAGGGGAGAAGACAGGGAGAGGACAAATGGACGGCTGGCATTGGGAAGCAGTAAAATGGAGGGTAGGAATGAGGGATCTTGGAGGGAGCAGGCACTGGGCACTACAGAGCAGGAGCATAGTGGTGAAAATAGGAGGTTTCAGCAAAAGATGGTGGGTGGCAGCTGCACAACATACACAAAAATAGCTGAAGAAACAATGTACAAACCAGCATATGGACTGGTTGCTGACTTCTCAATTTCGTTTCCAGTAACATCGGGAGTTAATATCATAAGGAGAATTCAAAATGCAAGGAGTGTTGAAATTCATCTGCATAAGAGTTTTTTTTTTCTGACAAGATGTCCAGGCATGGTTAATAGTAATTTTATAGATTTATTGCAAGTTGAAAATTATAAGAGGTAACAAATCTGAGATTTTGCCAATAATTGTCTCATTCGTTTTCTCAAATGTTTACCAACTTACATATTACTAGATCAGAATTCAATAACTTAGAAAATACAAAGTAACAGGCCAGATTATACAAACCATTTTATTCAGTATGTTTAGCTAAATTTTTAATGTATGATCGCTTTTCTGATCAATCCCCTTCCCTTGCACTTAAGACTATTAATTATTACTTGCTGCATCATTACAGGTTGACCTTTCAGTTATTATCCCCTTGTTCTTTGGAAACTCATCACAAAGTGATTTACTTAACTCTCTCAATTCAGACCTTTAAAAATCTCAATCCACATCAATTGTCCACTGTTTTCCTCTTTTATTTTGTTTTTCACTTTATGAAATATTTGGAATCATTAATTGCCACGATTTATTGTTAGTGCCCTAAATTAGGTTTAGATCATGTTCTACAGATCAATCAGTTTTCTTTTACACCACTTTGAAAGCTAGCCATTCAGCCTATCAAGTCCACACTGACCTTCCGAACAGCATCCCACCCAGACCAACATTCCTACCTTATCCTGTAACTCTGCACTTCCCTTGGCTAATCCATCTAGCCTGCACATCCCTGCACGCTATGAGTACTTTAGCGTGGCCAGTCCACCTGGTCTGTACATCTTTGGACTGAGGGAAGAAACTGGAGCATCCAGAGGAAGTCCATGCAGACACGAGGTGGACATGCAAACTCCACACAGACTGAGGGTGGAATTGAAACCAGGTCCCTGGTGCTATGAGACTGTAATGTTAACCACTGAGCTACCATGCTGTCCTACCACTCAGCTACTATGCCTCTTAGTAGATAATTACATGTCTGATTATAATCAGGTATCCATTTACATGATCAGCAAATTGGAGAATACAGTGGAAAGTCATCATTTCAAGGTACTATATTTTTTCAACTGCAGTGTAGTATTAGTAAATGTACGATCTAGGTTATAGGGATAACAAATGGTCTCAACACTTACAAGATAATAATATTGAATTAAAGCCAACCAGATGGCAAAGATACTCAGTTCTCAACTGAAGAAATAACAAACTAGTATTTAATCTCTTACTGTTTTTTTTAAATAGGAAAGGAATATACTTACTCAATGAAATATAAAACAATTTGCTGCTTGTATTAGTCAAGTTTGACAGCCGCTCCTTTTCGTTATTTGTTCGTTGGTAGTCCATGCTGAGAAATTCTCCATCTTTAAGTTCATAAGGTATTTTTTGATGTTTGCCAATGATGATAAATGAATCACTGGGATAAACTGACGCATCAAGTCCAAGGCAATTCTTTACTTTAAAAGGTGCCTGGTCTTTCTGAAAAACATCACTGGATTGGCCAGCAGCTTCAGTAAATGCCTGGAAAATAAAATGCAAGTTATTATTGTGTCCAAGTCCTAAGACTATGAAGATTTTTTTAATGTATTAAATACAACTTACCATGAATTCCTTTGCATTTGCTTAGGAATACTGAAAAGAAATATAGTCCGCACATTTTTACTGCAGAGTCTGCACTATGATGCTATTAGATCAAATATATCACAAAGGGAAAAGAATTGAAATATCTAACATTATAGTACAATAAAAGGTTCCACCTGGTGCTTTAGGTTGACTAGTGGCTTTTGAAATAGCCTTAAATCAGGAGAAGCTTTGCCACCACTGGAGACTGATAATGGAGCCTCTACTGCATTTAGTGGGCTCAGCCATCATAGTTGAAAATGTGTTGCTGGAAAAGCATAGCAGGTCAGGCAGCATCCAAGGAGCAGGAGAATCAACGTTTCAGGCATGAGCCCTTCTTCAGGAATGAAGCTCAGGAAACAGGCTCATGCCCGAAACGTCGATTCTCCTGCTCCTTGGATGCTGCCTGACCTGCTGTGCTTTTCCAGCAACACATTTTCAGCTCTAATCTCCAGTATCTGCAGTCCTCACTTTCTCCCTCAGCCATCATAGTTCCTGTTGAAAGAGGCTGTATTTAACCCAGCTCACAGGTGAAGGAGGGCAATGGCAACCAAGGGATTCTCACACTTCATTGTCTTTACCTTGAAGGTAGGACATAATTATATAAATCTTTATGAATGTGTATTCATGACATGTAAAGATATGACAAGCATGAACCCACCATAGGACTGCTTGAGGCTGAACATGCCAAAAAACATATCGCTGACATTAGTTCTGCATCACATCATTAGCGTGTCAAAATTTTTTATTACACCAAAATAAGTAAGTTCATTCACATTTCCCACTTTGAGCTCCATAAAACCTTCCACCAATATTTAAAGTAGAATAATGTTATGGCCAAACTCTTTTGTAATTCCAATATCATTCCATGAATGTTATCTCCTCTCTCATCTTTTTAAAAATAACTTAAGGCTTCATACTAATACTTTGTTTCCCAATTGGTGGATGTTCTATCATCTTTGCAGTGGGAAGATTTTTCCCTCTTTTACCAGAGAATAGTGTTCTGTGTGCAGTCCATCAACTCAGGATATCACTTTTTATTCAGTATTTACTGTGCCATTGCATTGATACAGTGCTTTCATGAAAGTAGCTTTGAACCGAAAGCTTCTTTACCGTTGTTCTATGTCATTCAACTCTAGCACTCAATGTCTTCACGTGGTTCCAATTATTCATTTTTCTTTGACTACATTATATTCCTTTTCTATCAATTTATGGATGCAATTATATTTTGTGATATCTTTATTCTGGTATTAAGTAGGAGAGGGACAAGATTCTTTTCAATTTTCACATTGAAATTACTTTAAGACATTTACCAAGAATTTAAGTAGGTGCACAGATATAGATAATGTAAGACATGTGAATGACACAGTAATTATAACATATACAGAAAAATCTACAAAGAATCTTCAAACAGAGTGCATGAAAATATCAAGGAAAACAATTACAAGGTGGAAAACAACAGTGGAGTCAAAAGAAATAAAACAAAATCAAATCATTTTCTTATTAAGAACTAGGAGAAAGTGAGGACTGCTTTGCTGACATAAGTCCTTCATCAGGAATGTGGAGGGGTTAGAGGGCTGAGAGATAAATAGGGGGGTTGGGCTGTGGGGATGGTAGCTGGGAAGGCGATAGGTGGATCCAGCTGGGATTAATAGTGATAGGTTGGTGGGGATATTGGAGCAGATAGGTAGGAAGGTGGGAAGGAAGATGAACAGGTAGGACAAGTCAGAAGAGCAGGGCCAACTTGGAGGGTTGGATCCGGGATGAGGTAGAGGAGAGCGGAGGGGGAGATTTAGAAATGGGTAAAGTCAATGTTGATGCTGTGTGGTTGAAGGGTCCCACAGCAGAGGATGAGGCATTCTTCCTCCAGTTGTTGGGTGGCTTGGATTTGGCAGTGGAGGAGGCCTAAGACTTGCATGCCTTTGGGGGAGTGGGAGGGGAAGTTGAAGTGGTCGGCCATAGGGCAGTGGGGTTTTTTGGTAGTTGTGTCCCAGAGATGTTCCCTGAAACACTCTGCGAGTTGCTGTCTTGTGTTCCAGATGTGGAGGAGACCACATCGAAATCAATGGACACAGTAGGTTGTGCACATCCACGAAGGGCTTATACCGAAACATCGACACGCCTGCTCCTCAAATGCTGCCTGACCTACTGCGCTTTTCCAGTGCTACACTTTGACTCTTCTTATTTAGGTCGTCTAAGAAGATCTCACGGCAAAAGTGACCATGAGCTTGGTTGTAGTTGACGTCAGCCCAATGGTTCACAAACCCAAGAGGCATTCGATGTACAGGGTTTGAGAACTTTCGGGTAGGGAGTGAGAGAATGCAGAGGTGGACTTCAAAATCCATGATTGTGAGAAAAGGGTTTAAAACAAAAACAATAGTCTGCCAACTCCTACCCAGGTGACTACACCAACCATATTATGTATGGCCTGAGTAATATTAGGGTGAACGGAGCTTGATGAAAAAAAAATCAGGAGTCCCTCAATCATTTACTTAGACACTAGCAACCCTCACCCCTATATTATGGCAGTGAGCTCAGGGCTGGGTGGAAAGATGGGCGAGCTGTGCATTTGTCCAACATTACACACAAACACACCCAAAGGGAAAGTATAAAATTTAGCCTGTAAATGAAGATTAGTTGGACAACACATGCAATTAATAATTGCATTTTGAGGAAAACAGACACACAAGAAATTTGTGAACAGTATTATCAACAGACAACTATAATTCTCCATCTTAGGAAAAAGAAACTAGAACATTTGGTAGTAATAGTGCAAAATGAAGACACAGAGGAGATGCACCAATAGCTTAAGAAATAGAAAGTTTGAGAATATTACAAAGATACTGATCTTGATTAAAGACTATGAAAAATGAACAGTCATGACTGCAGATGTTGCAAACTTGGCAGAATAATAATGTAATGACATTATTGCCAAAGTAGCCTAAGCCCCTATTCATAAATCTCAAAGCCTTTGATCTTCTTTTGCACTATCTCAATTTGTACTGCCACTTTCACTGACTCATACATATTCACCTAGGTTCCCCAACCCCTTCAGAATTTTATAGTTTAGCTTGTATTGCCTTTCCTTGCTCTTTCTACTAAAAGGCATCATTTCACATTTCTCTAAACTAATCTTTATCTGCCATATATACACCTATTCACCAGCCTGCCAATGTTTTCTTGAAGTAAATTGGAATGTTTCCCTCAGTTCACAATATTCCAAGTCGTGTATTACCTGAAAATTGAGCAAATTGTCATATACCCATAGTAAGACCACCTCTGAATCTTTCACAAAATTAAACTTGATATCTTGTGCAAATTGAAGAAATTTAGTTATTCTCACGCAAAATTGGAGCAACTGAATCTATACTATATACATACAGCATTTTAGATAATGTTGTTTCCACCACCATTTTTGATATTGTTGCTTGTTCCTGATTTATCTTACGTTGTTTTACCCTGTTTCGATTTTAAGGTATCAGCTGTCAAAATTCTCTGTCATCACTGTTATAAAGTTGAAGGCATGTACTGTACCTTTAAGAGAAGATGAATGCTGTTTTGCACTGAGAGCTTACAAGTGCCTGTCATATCACTAACTAGCAGTCCCAGAGTGTACTAGAAATTGAAAACTTGTAACATTTGGGTGAGAAATAGATGCCAAAGTTGGTTGCTGTTTTGACAACAATTCAAATTCAACCAGTTTAAATTATGCCACAGGTTACTAAAACCCTATCAATTTTGATTATAATGTTTTGCCAACATTGAACCAATGAGACGATCAGATGTTGAAGATATAAAAAAGGCTGGCATTTTGAAAGTCAGACAGAGTAACTACCATCAAGAGAGAAACTGCCATCGACAGAGCAACTGCTATTTGAAACACTCTACCAAAGGTACCTTTTCATGGGAAACATCTTCACAGTAAAAAGACAGACGACAACCCAGATAGATCTTCAGCCAGAAGAAGAAAGACACCGATAACAACAGCTGCTGTGTGGTTTTGAAATCAAGTTGATGTAATTTTACTAAGGTTTTATTGGTACAGTATATTGTTATAGAGTTGGAGGCAGATAATAGGCAGTTACGACAAAAGGGGGCTTAGAGTTGTGAAGGGTTGTTGTTTCATGCTCACTTTTAGAGTTAAAGAATAAATTGATATTATTTTCCTTAAATAGTGGAATTTGGGAGTTCTTGGTCACTTTTTTTAAGACTACTTACAGTGTGGAAACAGGCACTTCAGCCCAACATGTCCACACCGACCCTCCGAAAAGCAACCCACCCAGACCCATTTCCCTACATTTACCTCTTCACCTAACACTACGGACAATTTAGCATGGCCAATTCACCTAACCTGCACATTTTTGGACTGTGGGACGAAACCGGAGCACCCGGAGGAAACCTACGCAGACACGGGGAGAATGTGCAAACTCCACACAGACAGTTGTCTGAGGTGGGAATTGAACTCGGGTCTCTAGCGAGGCAGCAGTGCTAACCACTGTGACGCCACTTATATTTTAACAGATTACAAGGCAAGGAGAGCTTTTCTGGGTGTTTGATTTAATTAACAGAAGGGTTCACTGCCGTGTCGTAACATCACAAAATCTGCAAATGACACCAACAAATGCCTCTCTAACATGAGGAAGCAAGAAAGGAAAGTTTGGGAAATAAGACCACAAATAGGCAGAAAAGTAGCTCCAGAATTCAGTAAGACCATGGTTGATCTGCTTGTGGCTGTTAATTCCTCTTTCCTGCCTAGCCCCCAGAACTTTCAACTTCCCAGTGAATCAAAACAGTGACGCAGTCTTGGATATATTCAATTACACAATATATACTGCTCTCTAAGTAAAGAATTTAAAACATAGACAACCTTCAGGAAAGTTCTCTCTTATTCATCTTACATAGGAAATTCCTTACTTTTTAAATAATGCACCCTAGCTATAGATTCCTCCAATAAAGGAAGCATTATTTTAGTACCCATCTAATCAAGCCTTCTTAAACCTTATACATTCCAAAAAGATTATCTTGCATTCTTCTAAACTCTAAGTACAAGTTCAACTTGCTGAAACTTTACATATAAGAGAAATCCCTTATTCCAAAAATCAGCCTAATGAATCTTGTCTAAATTTATGTAAAGCAAGTCTGTTCCTCATGAATTATAGAGACCAAAACTGAACACAGTACTCCAAGTGTGATGTTACCAATGCCCTGAATAGTTCAGAATTCCCCACTTTTATTCTCCATCCAATTTCTTGCTATATTTGCACACCCAAGTCCCTCTGTATCAGAACATTCTGCCATCTCTCTCCAATTAAATAAAACCTTTTTTATTCTTCCAACCAAGTTTAACAACCTCATTTTCTTCACATAATGTTGAATATGCAAAACTTTTGCCCACTTGTTTAACAGCCCTTTGTATCCTCCTGACTACCTGCTTTCTTCCCCATCCTTGAAATTAGTATTTTAATAGCAAACTTGTCGAGAATACTGTCGGCCCACTCACACACATTTTAATATTAATTTAGACTGTAAATAGTGAGGCCTCAGAACAGATCTCTTTCACAGTTTGCTATCCTTGAAATGACCCAATTTGGTTTCCTGTTAGCTAGTCTAGCATGTATTGCTTAACTAATTACTGCTGTTATTTTAGCCATGTCCAAAGCAGCCAATCTGGTCAGCAGACTGGCTTTGACTAGTCGGCTGCTTAGCTGATGACTCCTGTTCTTCTCCAAAACAGTTGATCAGCAACAGCAACAGGCAAGATCTGGCAAGAAAACAAGTTCTGGATTCAAAATGTGCAAGATTAAGTAAACTATTACCAAAAGATGGAAGCGAATGTTGGAACAATAGTGGATTTTTTTGCAGAGATTCAGAAACATCTCATTCCTATAAAATTCCATGACATTTCAATGATCTTTAGAATTGCTCAGCCTGGATAAGTTATTTACAAATGCCATCCTTTTCCAGGTTTTACCTGGCCCGAGGAAAACCTGGCCCTAGTCAGAGTACCAACTCCCAGGGCCCCACTCTACACTTCTTTCCAGTCCAAAGTAAGTCACACCAGTCTTGAAATGTTGACTCTATGGTTCTCCACGGATGCTGACAGACTTGAGTTTCTCCAGCACTGTTTAAGTTCAAACTACAACCAATCATGACCTTGTCCTATCATTCAGTCAGCTTTATATCCATGCTATTACTGTCCTTCAGAAGGCTTATGTATAAAAGTAGTTAATCTGAAGGTTTGATCTACATATACCACAATGAAGAAAAGACTGAAATACTTACCATAGAACAAACAATTTAACAGGATGTAACTCACTCTTGTGTACTGTTCAAAATGTGGAAAGATTCTCAAAAGAAATTAAAGTCCTTTTCTGTGATATTGTTATCAAATAAATACAAGCCAACGTTGGAGGATGGAATTTGCACAAGAACTATGGCAACTTCAAAGTCCAAATACTGTTCCTTACTAGCCTCTTGAATATGATTTTATTGTAGTACTGAGGCATTATTATTTAATGTGTAGTTTTAAATTAACATATGAAAATACACAATTTCTTTATAAAATGGTCAATTGCCAATTATAAAGTAATTGCAGGATAAACACAATTGAAGGATTTACAACTTTTGTGCTATAAATTCTGAGCAACCCTGAAAGTAACAATTCACAAAACATCAAAGTCCAATAAAAGGTTGCCACATATAGTACAAGATCATTCAATGACTTAGTGTCATAGGGATATACAGCACAGAAGCAGACCCTTCGGTCCAATTCATTCATGTTGACTAGATATTCTAAACTAAACTAGTCCTATTTGCCACCATTTGGCCCATATCTGTCTAAAGCCTTCCTGATCATATACGCATCCAGAAACCTTTTAAATGCTGTAATTGTACCTGCCTGCACCACGTGCTCTGGCAGCTCATTCCATACACGCAATATCCTTTGCATGAAAATGTTGCCCCTTAGGTTCATTTTATATCTTTCCCCTCTCACCCTAAATCTATGACCTCTAGTTCTGGACTCCTCCACCCGAGGGAAAAGACCTTGTCTATTTAGCTCATCCATGCTCCTCATGAGTTTATAAACCTTTATAAGGTCACCCCTCAGCCTCTGATCCTCGAGGGAAAACAGCCCCAGTCTATTCAGCCTCTCCCTATAGCAGAAGCCCTCCTGGCCTGGCAAGATCTTTGTAAATCTTTTCTGAACCCTTTCAAGTTTCACAACATCCTTCCTATAGGAGGGAGACTAGAATTGCAGGCAGTATTCCAATAGTGGCCTAACCAATGTCCTGTACAGCTGCAACATGACCTCTCCCATATCAATGCACTGACCAATAAAGGTAAGCATACTGAGCACCACCTTCACTATCCTATCTATGTACAACACCACTTTCAAGGAACTATGAACCTGCATTCCTCAGGACTTTACTATTAAATGTATTAGCCCTGCCCTGAGACACCTTTCCAAAATGCAACACATCATAGTTATCTAAATTAAACTTCATCTGTCACTCCTTGGCCCATTGGCCCATCTGATCGAGATCCCATTTTACTCTCAGGTAACCTTTTTTGCTGGGCACTACACTTACAATTTTGGTGTCATTTGCAAACTTACTAACTTTTCCTTCAATGTTCACATCCAAATCATTTATATAAATGATGAAAAGCTGTAGACCCAGCACCGATCCTTGTGGCAGTCAGAGGTTTCCAGTCTGCAAAGCAACCCTCCACCCACTATTCTCTATCTTCTATCTTCGAGCCAGTTCTGTATCCAAATATCTGTATCTGTATCTCCCTCTATTTCATGTGATCTAACCTTGCTATCCAGTCTACCATGAAGAACCTTGTTGAATGCAATACTGAAGTCCATACAGATCACGTCCACTGCTCTGACCTCATCAATCCTCTTTGCTACTTGTTCAAAAAACTCAAATCAAGTTTGTGAGACATGATTTCCTATGCACAAAGCCAAGTTGACTATCTCTAATCTGTCCTTGCCTTTCCAAATCTATATAAATCCTGTCCCTCAGGATTTCCTCCAACAACTTGCCCACCACCGATGTCAGGCTCACCAGTCAATAGCTCCCTGTTTTTTTCCTCACCACATTTCATTAGCCAACGTCCAGTCTTCTAGCACCTCATCTATGGCTATCGATGATACAAGCATCTCAGCAAGGGGCCCAGCAATCTTTTCCCTAGCTTCCCACAGAGTTCCAGAGTGCACCTAATCAGATTCCAGAGATTTATGCACCTCTATGCATTTTAAGACATACAGCACCACCTCCTCTGTAATATAGATTTTTTCAAGATGTCGCTATTTATTTCCCCACGTTCTCTACGTTCCCTATCCTTCTCTACAGTAAATATTGATGCAAACTTCTCATTTCGTATCTCCCCCATATCCTGCAGTTCCACACATAAGTGGCTTTGCTGATCTTTAAGGGGCCCTATTCTCTCCCCAGTTACCCTTTTGTCCTTAATGTATTTGTAGAATCCTTCTGGATTGCCAAAGCTATCTGATGTCCCTTCTTTGCCCTGCTGATTTCCCTCTGAACTATACTCCTACTGCTTTTATACTCTTCTTGGTCACCACTCAATTTCTGCTGTCTATAGCTGCTGTATGCTTCCTTCTTATTCTTGTCCAAAACCTCAATTTCTCTAATCATCCAGCATTCCCTACACCTACCAGCCTTCAACAGCTTTCACCGATAAAATACTTTTATATTGGTTAGTTCAATGTCTTGCAAATTGAATCCATCACCCTATTTAAAATGTTCAAGACCAGAACACTAGCAGGTTTGCTCAGATGCCCGTAATGAAACACCCTTGATTCAACTTGGCAAGAATGCATTAGGAATAAGTTATGGTCAAAGGTAAAGGAATTATTACAAGGTTGAAGAAAAAGAAAATAAATCAGACCAATAGTAACAATCCAATGATAAATCAGGACAGGATGTATTAGAGAGTATGAATCTCAAAGCCAAATCAATAGATAGAACAATAATTTATATGCAGAATTAAAGGATACATCTAAAGGCTTAGTACTGAATCCACGCAGCATTCAAAACAAAGTAAATGAGTATACAAATAGAAATGAATAGCTATAATCTGGCTGCTGAATGATATGGATTGGGACTTGAATCTTGAAGAGTACAAGACTTTTAGGAATGACTGGAAACAAGGAAAAAGGTGAAGAAGTTGATCTGTTATTTAATGGTAATGCTAGTACAATAGAGAGGGCTGATCTAGTTCAGGAGTCAAAAGATGTATAAAATTAGTTTGTGTCAAAATGAAAAATCATGAAAACAAGAATTCGCTTGTGAGAGTGGTGTGCAGCACCCATGATGGCAACCTGTAGGGCAGGGCAAAAAAGGAAGAAATAACCAGAACTTGTCAGAACTGCATGACAATGCTCAGGGGAGATTCTAATGTTTAGAATCCCTCCAGAATTTTTAGAATTTTAGATTCCCTACAGTGTGGAAACAGGCTCTTTGGCCCAACAAGTCCACACCAACCCTCTGAAGAGTCTCCCACCCAAACTCATTACTCTATATTTACCCTGACTAATCCACCTAACCTACATATCCCTGTACACTATGGGCAATTCACCTAACCTGCACATCTTTGGATTGTGGGAGGAAACCGGAGCACCCGGAGGAAAGCCACGCAGACACAGGGAGAATGTGCAAACTCCATGCAGACAGTCACCAGAGGCTGGAATCGAATCCAGGTCCCTGGCACTGTGAGGGACCAGTACTAGCCACTGGGCAACCCCACCACCCATGATCTACATATCAACTGGAAAAGTCAGATGGACAAAAGATAGCCTAGATGTTCATAGAATGTTTTCAGGATAATGTCTTAGAACAGCATGCGCTGGAGCTGACCAGAGAGTACAGTATACTAGAACTGGTATTCTACGATTAAATAGGTTTAATTAATTAGTCTCATAACGAAGGCACATGGATGTGGTATCAAGCATGTGGTTGAATTCTTTTCAGCTTGAGGAAGTGAGGAGTGTCTCAGGCTATTTTCAAATTTAAATAAAGTCACTTATGAGGGCATGAAGGCAAAGCTGGCTGAAGTCAATTAGCAAAACAGCTTATATCCTTAGCTAGGTCAATAGAGATGTGTGCCAGTCATTTATGATGATGATATTGCAGCATGTAAAGAAAACATCCATGCCAATGAAGAGCAAAACATCCAAGGGTCACACCCACCATTCCTGGTTATCTACAAAGATTAGAAATGCAGTCAATGAAAAAGCATACAATTTTGCAAATACAAGTGGCAGGTCAGAAGTTGCAGGGTTTTATATCCTATGCAAAGAATAACCAAACGGTTAAAAAAGAGAAAAATTAATAGTAGGGGAGAAAGCTAACCTGAAGTATGAAACACAAACACGAAGAATTTATGTAAATATTTAAAGAAGAGGCGTTGACAAATGAGCATGTCCTACAGAACGTCAGACAGAGACGTAATAATGGAAAATAAGGAAATAGCAGATGAAATGAACAGGCATTTTCCAACAGTGAAGACAGACAGTCTTCACAAGTAGCAACCAATATGCAGCAGTAAATCCCAATCACCAGAGAAGCGGTACTGAGCATTTTATTTCAATGGGACAGATAAGGGTCCAAATCTACAACAAATAGAGGTCTGGCTGTATCTGTCGAGAGTTAAACAGAATTAACATTTTGAATCCACTATAAAATTTGAACTATGAAGTCATACTAGGCTGGAAATATTAACTATTTCTAGGCTGGAAATATTAACTATTTCTCTCTCCACAGATGCTGTCAGACCTGCTATGTTTCTCTAGCAATCTCGGTGTTTGTTTCAGATTTCCAGTACCCACAGTATTTCACCTTGAGTAAAGTGCCCAGGTCTGAAAGAAGGCATCTAAAGGTCTTAAAAAGGTAACTATTGAGAGAATTGATCCAATGGTTTTAGTACTCCAAGGCCTTCTGAATCAGGAATGGGTGCATGGGATTGGAAGGCGGCAAATTTAACTCATTTGTTCAAAAGCAAAAACAGCAGTGAATCTGTACAGCTACTGCCTTTGCTGGTTGAGTTCAAGTATTTCTGGACATTGGAGTGCATCTAAGAAAAATGAACAAACAGCGAATTCACAGGTGACCTTGAAGAAACCTGCATGAAAGAGCTCACAGCAGGGGAGAAGCTAAGTGCATAGTTTTTAAGTTTGCTGTAAATCTACAATACTGAGTCCCAGGTTCGATTCCAGCCTCGGGCAACTGTCCGTGTGGAGTTTGCACATACACCCAGTGTCTGCGTGGGTTTCCTCCGGGTGCTCCGGTTTCCTCCCACAGTCCAAAGATGTGCAGGTCAGGTGAATTGGCCATACTAAATTGCCCGT
Source organism: Chiloscyllium plagiosum (assembly GCF_004010195.1). Lineage (NCBI taxonomy): Eukaryota > Metazoa > Chordata > Chondrichthyes > Orectolobiformes > Hemiscylliidae > Chiloscyllium > Chiloscyllium plagiosum. Next base: position 77,920,223 of record NC_057711.1, on the reverse strand, counting down.
AGTGTTAAGTGCATTAGTCAGAGGGAAATGGAACTGGGTGGGTTACTCTTCGGAGGGTCGGTGTGGACTTGTTGGGCCAAAGGGCCGGTTTCCACACTGTACGGAATCTAACCTAATCAAGAGTAGGTTCTTTTTTTGATTATATGTTTTGTCTCTTGATTAAATTTTAAAAGTATAAAATGTAAGTATTAAGTTAGCCTGGAGCAGTGTTTTTTAGAGCAATAAGACGGTGCTATTTTCTGGATCTGTAGATTGTTGAAGTGCAAAGATGGCCTTTAGTAGAATGATGTGCTCGCTCTGTCGGATATGGGAGATGAGGGAGAGTTTCCAGGTTACTGATGATTATGTCTGCAGGAAGTGTTTGGTTGTGAATCTTATCAGATCACATCGATCAGTTGGAGCTGCAATTAGAGACAATAAGGAATTTACAGGAGCTAGGGGTTGTGATGGATGGCAGTTATAGGAATGAAGAAAAATCACAGGCACAGTAAGGTTACCTCCAGGAAAGATAGGAGAGGGAGACAGGTAGTGCTGGAGTTGCCTGTGGTTATCCCCATCTCAAACGAGTATGCTGTTTTGGAAAACAGAGGGGGTGATGGACTTTTAGGGGTAGCACAAATGGCTAAGTTTCTGGTACCGAGAATGGCTCTAACGTAACAAGCGGTACATCAGGTTCCAAGGGATTAATTGTGATCTCTAGTCAGAGGCACAGACAGACCTCTCTGCCGCCGTCAGCAAGAACTCAATGGTGTGTTGATTCCCTAGTGCCAGGATCAAGGCTATCTCACAGAGATTGCAGAATATTCTCAAAGGGGAGAGGGACCAGCAGGAAGTCATTGTACACCTTGAAAGTAATGACATAGGAAAGGACAAGATTGAGATTCTGAAGAGAGAATATAGGAAGTTAGTCAGGAATTTAAAAAGGAGATCCTTGAGGGTAGTAATAACTGGATTACTCCCAGTGCTATGAGCTAGTGAGGGTAAGAACAGGAGGATAGAGCAGATGAATGCATGGCTGAGGAGCTGGTGCAGGGTAGAAGGGTTCACATTTTTGGATCATTACAATGTTTGACTACCGCCCCGTTGCGTTATCATCCTTCAGCATTAAGTGTTTTGAGAGGATTCTGATGAGGCCTGCTGCCTCCGTCACTGGACACCCTACAGTTCGTGTATCATCCGAACTGCTCAACAGATGATGCCATCTCCACTACCCACCATCTAGACCTTGCCCACCTGGACAAGAAGGACACCTACATCAGATTATTATTCATAGACCTCTGTTCTGCATTTAACACCATCATTCCCCAGCACCTGACTGGAAAACGGAATCTGCTGGGCTTGAACACCTCCCTCTGTAACTGGATCCTGGACTTCTTTACTGGGAGACCTGAGTCAGTCCAGATTGGGAACAGCATCTCCAACACCATCATACTGAGCAAGGGGGCCCCCCAGGACTGTGTGCTCAATCCACCGCTGTTCACTCACAAATGTGCAGCAATGCGCAATTTGAATTATATTATTAAATTTGCTGATGACATGACGGTAATGGATCTCATTAGCACGAATAAGTCAGCACACAGAGAGGAGGTGCAGTGGCTAGCGGATTGGTGCACAGCCAACCTGTCTTTGAACGTGAACAAAATGAAAGAGATGGTTGTTGACTTCAGGAGGGCATGGACCGATCACTCTCTGCTGGACATTGATGGCTCCCCCGTGGAGTTTGTGAGGAGCACCAAACTTCCTGGCACTCACCTGGTGGAGAATCTCACCTGGTCCCTCAATCCCAGCTCCATAGCCAGGAACACCCAGCAGCATCTTTATCTGCATAGGTTGAGGCACGTCTGTCTATCTCCAATCCGCCCCCCCAACCACCAACCACCTCCAATCCTCACCATATTTTACAGAGGTTACCCAGAGCATCTGCATCACTGCCTGGTTTGGGAATTGCACTGTTTCAGATTGTAAGACCCTACAACGGATGGTGAGGACAGCTGAGAAGATCATTGGAGTCTCCCTTCCCTCCATTACAGACATTTACACCACACTGCATCCACAAGGCTAACAGCATTATGAACGACCTCGTACACCCCTCACTCAAACTTTTCTCCCTCCTGTCATCTGTCAGAAGATACTGGAGACTTGTGGCTCTCACGGCCAGACCGTGCAATAATTTCTTCACCCAAGCCATCAGGCTCCTTAACACTGTATGAATGCACACCATTTGCAATTTTCAGACAACTGTTTGAATGCTGCTAAAATAATGTTTTATTAATGATTATTCACTGTTACATTGTAATTTGTCCACCACTGTGCCTATTGTCTTGTCTGGAATTACTGTACTTTTCGCCGCCTTGTGTATGACTATGCTCTCGTGTAGTCTGTGTGTTCATATGGAACCTTGGTCCTGGACGAATGCTGTCTCATTTATATCACACGAGCTGTATATGGTAGAAACAACTCTCACTCTGACTCCTCGCGGTAGAAGTGACCTCCACAAGGGACGGATTGCATCGGAATTGGAGAAGGACTAATATACTGGCTGGGAGATTTGCTAGAGCTACTAGGGAGGATTTAAACTAGTAAGGTGGGGGTAGGGACCCAGGGAAATAGTGAGGTACAGTTGGGAAAAGGAGCAAGTCAAACACAGTCAAGGGAGGCAGGAAAATCAGAGAATAAGGTATGATTAATGAATTAAACTACATTTATTTCAATGCAAGAGGCCTAACAGGGAAGGCAGATGAACTCAGGGCATGGTGAAGAACATAGGACTGGAACATCGAAGTAATTACACAGACATGGCTCAGGAATAGACAGGACTTGCAACTTAATGTTTCAGGATACAAATGCTATAGGAAGAATAGAAAGGGAGGCAAGAGAGAGGGGAAAGTGGCATTTTCAAGAAGGGATAGTTTTACAGCTATACTTATGGAGAATATTCCTGGGAATACGCCCAGGGAAGTTATTTGGGTTGAACTGAGAAATAAGAAAGGGACGATCACCTTATTGGAATTGTACTATAGATTTTTCAATATTCAGCAGGAAATTGAGAAACAAATTTGTAATGGGATCGCAGTTATCTGTAAGAATAATAGGTTGGTTATGGCCAGGGATTTTAACTTTCAAACATAGACTGTGACTGCCATAGTGTTAAGGTTTAGATGGAGAGGAACTGGTTGGGTGTGTCCAAGAACATTTTCTGATTTGGTATGTGGATGTACCTACTAGTGAAGGTGCAAAACGTGACCTACTCTTGGGAAATAAGGCAGGGCAAGTGATTGAGGTGTTAGTGGGGGAGCACTTTGGGGCCATTAGTTTTAAAATAGTGATGGAAAAGGATAGACAGGATCTATAAGTTAAAGTTCTAAATTGGAGAAAGGCCAATTTTGATGGTATTTGGCAAGAACTTTCAAAAGTTGATTGGAGGCAGATGTTCTCAGGTAAAGGAACGGCTGGAAAATGGCCTAAAAAAAAAAAGAAGCCTTCAAAAATGAGATAACGAGAGACCAGAGACAGTATGTTCCTGTTAGGGTGAAAGGTAAGTCCGGTAGGTATAGGGAATGCTGAGTGACAAGAGAAATTGAGGTTTTGGTTAAGAAAAAGAAGGAAACAGATGTCAAGTATAGACAGCAGAGATTGCATGAATTCTTAGAGTATAAAGGCAGTAGGGATATACTTAAGAGGGAAATCAGGAGGGCAAAAAGGGGACATGAGAAAGCTTTGGCAAATAGGGTTAAGGATAATCCAGAGGGACTCTACAAATACATTAAGGACAAAGGGTAACTAGGGAGAGAATAGGGCCCTCTAAGATCATCAAGGTAGCCTATATGTGGAACCACAGGAGATGGGGGAGTATTTTGCATCAGTGTTTACTGTGGAAAAGGCCATGGAAGACATAGAATGTGGGGTTATAGATGGTGACATCTTGAAAAATATCCACATTACAGAGGATTGATGTGGGTAGAGCTGTGGATGTGATCTACATGAACTTCAGTAAGGCATTCGACAAAGGTTCCTCACGATAGACTGGTAAGTGAGGTTAGATCATATGGACTAGAGTGAGAACTAGCCATCTGGATACAGAACTGGCTCAAAGCTAGAAGACAGAGGGTCATGTTGCAGGGCTGCTTATCAGATTGGAGGCTTGTGAACAGTGGAGTGCCACAAGGATCAGTGCTGGCTTCACTGCTTTTCGTCATTTACATAAATGATTTGGATGTGAACAAAGGAGCTATAGTTAGTAAGTTTGCAGATGACAAAAATTTGAGGTATAGTGGACAGCAAAGAAGGTCACCTGAGAGTACAACAGAATCTTGATTAGATGGGTCAATGGGCTGAGGAGTGGCAGGTGGAGTTTAATTTAGATAAATGTCAGGTGCTGCATTTTGGAAAGGCAAATCAGAGCAGGACTTAAAACACTTAGTGATAAGGTCATGGGGAGACCTTGGAAATGCAGGTTCATAGTTCCTTGAAAGTGGAATCACAGGTAGATAGGATAGTGAAGGCTGCATTTGGTATACTTTCCTTTATTGATCAGAACATTGAGAATGGGAGTTGAGAGGTCATGTTGCAGCTGTACAGGACATTGGTAAGGCCACTTTTAGAATATTGTGTGCAATCCTGGAATCCTTCCTATGGAAGGATGTTGTGAAACTTGAAAGGGTTCAGAAAAGATTTACAAGGATATTGCCAGGGTTGGAGGTTTTGAGCTACAAGCAGAGGCTGAATAGACTGGGGCTGTTTTCCCTGGAGCATTGGAGGCTGAGGGGTAACCTTACAGAGTTTGGTATAAGGGCTGAAGAAGGGCTTATGCCCAAAACGTCGATTCTCCTGTTCCCTGGATGCTGCCTGACCTGTTGCGCTTTTCCAGCAAAACATTTTCAGCTATAATCATGAGGAGCATGGATAGGGCAAATAGACAAGGTCTTTTCTCTGGGGTGGGGGAGTCCAGAATTAGAGGTCATAAGTTTCGGGTGAGAGGGGTTAAAAATTAAAAGGGACCTAAGGGGTAACATTTTCATGCAGAGAGTGGTGCATGTATGGAATGAGCTGCCAGAGGACATGGTGGAGACTGGTATAATTACGGCATTTAAAAGGTATCTGGATGGGTATATGATTAGGAAGGGTTTAAAGGGATATGGAGTAAGTGCTGGCAAATGGGACTAGATTTATTTAGGATAACTGGTCAGCATGGACAAGTGGGACCAAAGGAACTGTTTCCGTGCTGTACATCTCTATGACTCTATGAGAGCAGATAGAATGAAACTATTAGGCCAGTTAGCTTTATATCTGTCATAGGGAAAAATACTAGAAAGTACAATTAAAGTTATAGAGGACGCTTGGATGCATTCCAGTAGTCAGATATTCCACGAGTGCCACCATCAAAGTGCTGTAATGCAGGTTTTGACAGAATTTGTCCAAGTGGGATGGACTTAACCAAAAGTAAATATTAAATTAATCTTATTGTTGCACTTTAGTGCTTCAAGTATATTCGGAGACAAATAAACCACCTTAGAGTATGCCTCTAATTCAACCACAAAGCACTAAGTTTTATGTATAAATCTCCTATCATTAAAAAAGCAAACCATGGTCCACCTAATCTGGCATAGAGTAATCATTTTTATTTAAACAACATATTTCTTACCATTGCCAAATTGTTAAGCATGGTCAAACCACATTTTGACATTGTAATGTTAAGTTGGTCTTTTGAAGAGATCTGAATAACTGTTTTGTAAGCAGGAGAATTTTCCTCTTCTTTTTCACTCTGTGTCATTGATTTGACAGCTTTTTTCTTTATCTGAAAAAGACGTATTCAGGTAAGTTCATAAAATATTGTTACAGTGCTAGTTAAAGTTTTTACTGGACAAACAGACCCCAGAATGAAATCTGACTTGAAGATAGTCTTTAAACGTCCATTTTCAGTGACTGACCACCATGCTCAGTATACAGATTCTTTTAAACATCATACAAAAGTTTATTACACAAAAAGGACAAAAAACCAAACTGAATACAGAATGCAATTTTAAAAATATTAAAACACAGCAAAACAAGCCGTTACCTGATACCATCACATTACAGTTTCACAGTCAGAGAAAAGTAACTTTCTGTCTCAAACATTGAACTTTGACTCCACTGAGTCGTACCAGTATTTTTTGCTGTAAACTGTAAAGTTTTTACAAATGAATAGTCACGAAACTGAAAGTTTAGAGACTTGCAGTATATTCTGCAAATTTCTAACCAAATACTACTGGTTAAGAGGCTCCACAAACAATCTTTTCTACCAAGCTAACTTATTCTTTGAACGATTGTATGCATCCTTCTAGGAGAAAAAAAAATCATACTTCTGACCAGTCAGGTTTTCTCGAAAGCTACACAGAAACGTCCAATCTTTGGGTTTTCTAAACGGAAATCAATTTTTGACAATTGCAAACCAAAAACAAGCTAACAGCTTTCAATGTTTACATTCCCACTCATAAACCCATTCAAATATCAGCACTCTTTGATTAAGCAGACACTTTTCATCACAATATCCATTGACCAGCAGACCACATGCTGTTCTCTCACTACAGAGTCACAACTGGAAGTAAATTTAACCTCGGAGTCACTATGCCTCAAGTGAGGGACAATGTTGAGGAGGCAGATTTCATGATAACCTCAGCTGTCCATGAAGTGAACCTGCACTATAGCTATCACTTTGCATTACAATCCTGTAGTCTAGCCAGCTGAACTAAATGATCTCCACATGTTAGAAGAAATCTAGAAATTGCAGCCTCTAATTGTTGTGGTGACCAAGTCAATTTAAAATTCGAAAGCTCGACACTGACCTTTCAGCAAGGCTGATAAAGATTGCTGCTAGGCATGTAATGGAGTTACGAGATACAGATCAGCCATCATTGACAGCAGAATGGATGAGAGAGTTAGTCTACATATAGTCCAGTGACTCAGTTTAATTGATCATTAAGTATTCTATATGACATGGACCAGGTAGATTTACCTGTAGACAACAGAAGATGCCACTCAGCTTCCCAAAGCATGGTAATATCTCAATTTCAAAGCACTAGAAAATAACCATCATCCTACATGCCACGTATGATTCAACCAGCAGAGAGCTTGCAAACCCCCCTCCCTATTCATTCCAGTTTTGCAAAAGCTTTTTAATGGCACATTTGATTGAATGCTGTCTTGATGTCAAGGCTGTCACTCTTACCTCACCTCTGAAATGCAGCTTTTTTGTCCATGTTTGAACCAAGGCTGTAATGAGGTCAGGAGCTGAGTGGCCCTGGTGGAACCCAAACTGGGTATCGCTGAGTAGGTGTTGCTTGATAGTATTATTGATTATACTTTCCATCATTTTACTGATGATTGAGAGTTGACTGAATATATAGTAATTGGCGGTGTTCGATTTCTCTTGTTTTTTGTGAACAGGATATACCTGGACAATGTGCTACTATACTGGAACAACTTGGCAAAATCAAGATCACAAATCTTCAGGAATATCGCCAAAATTTTGTCAGGGCCAGTAGCCTCTGCTGTATCCAGTTCCTCCAACTGTTTCTTGATATAACATGGAGTGAATCGAATTTGCTGAGATTAGCATCTGTGATGCTGGGGACATCACAGCAGACTCAGATGGATCATCCATTCAGTAGTTCTGGCTCAAGACTGTTGCTAATGCTTCAACCTTACATTGGCCAGGGATTGCTCATATCTAAAAACTACAAGCTTGTGAACTGAAGTTATCCGAGCCGCAGCCACTGGCTTGGGCTGGCTCAAACCAGATCAACTTTGAGGGGTGATATATGTTGCAAATACTTATTTGGTGGAAGAGTAATGAGTTAATCCTAACGGTGTCCTTGGAGTGAGCCTATATTGGAAAGGCACCCGCTAACAACAACAAGACACCACAGTTTGGGAAGATTAGGAAAAAGATAAAAAAATTAAGGATTTTGATGTGCCAGCAGCGAAAACGCTGGACAACAACCTTTGCTAAGTTGTGGACCCCATGCCTGGGAGCATGGAAATAGCCCAGAGACCTGGGAGAAATTTCCTGGCCAGTATGAGCTTCTATTCTTGGGTATTAGCCTTTATTTTTGTTAAGTATTCAGGAGGGAATGGCATGGAAACCAATGGGCGTGCACTTAGTTTATAGCCTTGTATGAATTGCATGCCTGTTCTTAACCTTTTCTTCACCAAAAAAAATAAATTGCATGTCTGTTTTAATTAAACTAATAAAGTTGGTGGTTAGTTGGTACAGACTTGACTCTTGTCCTCTTTGTTCTAAGTCAATAACTGTTGTCGAGAATGGTAACTGGACACTTTTTTTTTGTACTCTTCCATCATTGAGAATGGAGACATTTGTGAAGCCACCTCCTCCAGTCAGTTATTTGATTACCTACTTACATTGATGAGTGAATCAGGCAGGACTACAGAGCTTAGATTCTTCCATTGGTTGTGGGATTGCTTAACTCAGTCTATCACCTGCTGCGTGGCATGCAAATAGCACTGTTTCGATAGCTTCACCAGATAAGTATGAAGGGGATAGGCTGGGACATAAAGTTGCAGATTGTTTTGGAGTATATTTCTGCTGCTGTTGATGGTCAACAGCACCTCATGGAATCCCAGACTTGCGCTGTTAGATCTGTTCAACATCTGTTCATTTAGCACGGTGATAGTGCCATACAACACAATGGAAGGTATTGACAATGTGCAGTGGTTACTCTGACCAATAGAGTCATGGACAGATGCATTTGCAGCAAGCAGATTCACGAGGATAAGTTCAAGTATGTTTTATCTTCTTATCGGTTCCCTTACCACCTGCCGTAGAATCGGTCTAGCAGCTATGTTCTTTAGGACTTGAGCAACTCAAACAGTAGTGAAATCTCCCATCCAGAGTAAATTTTGCACCTTTGCCATCCTTAGTGCCTCCTCCAAGTGTTGCTCAAAATGGAGGAGTACTGATTAGCTAATGGAGGACGGTACACAATAAATCAGCAGAAGGTTTCCTTGCTCATGTTTAACTTCTTGCCTTGAGACTTCATGGGATCTGGAGTCCATATTGAAGACTCTAGGGCAACTCCCTCCAGACTGTACACCTGTTGCTTGATTAGTCTGAGAAATAGTTCTCCCAATTTTAGTAAGGAAAATTTTGCAGGGTCACTAGGGTTGTTGTTGCCATTGTCATCTTAGGTGCTTGGGTCGATGCCAATTGGTGCATCTGATTTAAAATCTTTGTTGAGACTTTTAATGACTGCTACAGCAGAATGGGTTGCTCAGCCATTTCAGAGGACAGTTTTGAGTCACCCATATTGCTGTGGCTCTGGAGTCATATGTAAGCCAGATCAGATGAGGATGACAATTTCCTTCCCCAAAGAACATTAGTCATCCCAGCTTTGGGAAAGCTCTGCAGATGTTCCTCAGAGTAGTGCTTGTAATCCAAGTATCTTCAGCTGCTTCAATGACTCTCACTCTATTGTAAGGTTAGAAATGAGGACGTTCGCAGATGACTGCACCATTCACAACTCCTCAAATTACTGAGGCGGTCTGTACCCACACTCAGCAAGGCATGGATAATATCCTGTTTTAGGCTGAAAAATGGCATGTAATAACTGCAGCACACAAGTGCTAGGCAATGACCATGTCCCTTGACATTCAATGGCATCATCACCATTGAATCCTCCTCAATCAACATCCTGGTAGTTGTTGTGGTTCTGTTCGCCGAGCTGGGAATTTGTGTTGCAGACATTTCGTCCCCTGTCTATCAGTGCTTGGGAGCCTCCTGTGAAGTGCTTCTGTGATCTTTCCTCCGGCATTTATAGTGGTTTGCTGGAGGAAAGATCACAGAAGCGCTTCACAGGAGGCTCCCAAGCACTGAGGATGTCACCTAGACAGGGGACGAAAAGCCTGCAACACAAATTCCCAGCTCGGCAAACAGAACCACAACAATGAGCACCCGAGCTACAAATCTTCGCACAAACTTTGAAATCCTGGTAGTTAACTATTGACCAGAAACTGATCGGTACTAATCATGGAAATTCTGTTGTTACTAAAGTAAGTTAAAGGTTTGAAATAAGGCAGAGAATAACTCATTCCCCAATGCCTGTGTGCCATCTATAAGGCATAACTCAGCAGTGTGAAGAAATACTCCACACTTACCTGAATGAATGTGGCCCCAACAACATCACTGAGAATAAGGCAGCCCACTTGATTAGCGCCACATCCATAAGCATCCACTCCCTTCATCACCGATGCTGAACAGCAGCAGTCTGTACTATCTACAAGATGCATTTCAGAAATTCACCAAGGCTACTTAGACAGCACCTTCCAAACCCATGAACACTTCCATCTAGAAGGACAAGGGCAACAGATACATGGGAACCACTTAGAAATTCCCTTCCAAACTCCTCACTGTCCAGAGTTGGAAATTTATCACCATCTTCTGAGTGGGAGTCACTGGCTCAAATTACTGGAAGTTCCTACCTCACTACATTGTGGGTCTACCTACTGAAAATGGATTGCAGCAGCTCAACACCACCTTCACAAGGAAAACCAGTAATGGGCAATAAAATGTTGGCCCAGCCAGTAATGGCCACAATCCATGAATGAAGGCAAAAATCTCCTTTACAACTCCCAGATGATTTACAGTCCATCACAAGAAAAGGAGATCAAATGGAAGGAAAAGACTTGCCACTGAACTACCACAATGTTGAGTCCTAGTCTGAACTCCATGCAATGTTTGAACAAACAAGCTGCCGACAACCATTAGATATAGCTATGATAACACCATTAATGGACTACTGCAGTACATGGCATAATGACAGAAGGTAGGCGGGGGAGGGGTGAGGTGAGGGCGAGCGCAGGGGCAGGTGAGTGACAGAGCGAAAGCGAGGAGAGAACTCTTGACCAGAATATATCTACCAAGTCGCAGACCGCTTCAAGGTTTAAAGACGAGCACATCAGCAAAAGACTTTGGTAATCCATATAACTAGACCTTTAAACTAAATAGTGAAATTTTTTTTGAAGTTGGCAGTTTGTTGCTGACGGAGTGGCACATCATCTTCTGGGGTCTCAGCAATTTATAAACTATATTGATGACTTAGACAGAAACAGACTAACGTATCTATGTCTTCTGAATATTTAAAGCTGGAAAGGAATGCAAACATTCAGGAAAATATAAATTCACTATAAAGAAATGGACTAGTTTGTTGCATTCATTCACAGGATGAGGGCATCACTGAATCAGCCAGCATCTACTGTCCATCCCTAATTACACAGTTAAGTGCCAACAACATTGCTGTGGGTCTGGAGTCACATATAGGCCAGAACAGATAAAGATGGCAGTTTTCTTCCCTAAAGGTCATAAGTGAACCAGATAAGTTTTCCAACTAGTGACAGTGTTTGCATGGCATCATTAGACTCTTAATTCCAGATTTTTATTGAATTCAAATTCCACCATCTGTCATGGCAGGATTTGCACCAACATCCCCAAAAAATTACTGGGTCTCTGGATTAACAGTCCAGTAATAATATCACTAGACCATCAACTCCCCTTTAGAAGTTAAATAAGTAGAGGAATAGAGCAGAGAGTTGGAAGAGAAAAGTACTTAAAATGCAAACAAGTTTTGTATGAAAGTTTAGTTTCTAGTTGATAGGAATATTACTGTTTAAGGAGGCTTTGAGGATGCCCTTGACATGCCTCCTCCAACCCTGGCAGTCACCTGCCATGACGATTGTTGCTCAGGAAACTGTGTGCAAATGTGCAAGTCTGGCAAGTGGGAGAGTTTAATGGAAAGATGGTACTTGTTCTGATTTGCTTTTCTACCCTTCTCGCCCCAGGCGAATTGGTTCTTACTCTGTAACAGGGGAAAAGGATAGTTGTTTTTGGTCACTCTCTTAGTAGTTTACATCTATTATATTCTAAATGTTTAGAATAGCATACAAATTGGTGGTGAAGTTAATAATAGATGACAATACATAAGTGAATAATATAATCAAGCAATTAATTAAAATTCAAAAATGATGGCAGGACAGATAATATGTCAAAGTTACAACATATGGAAAGCTCCTGGATAGCATAATGACCCAGGGCAAACACATGTACAGCAAGTGTTTAGAACTTGAGGAGCTTTGACTCCAACAGGTCTGATATTTCCTCAGCTTGACTGAGTGGCACAGCAGTAGCACAGGGTGGATTAGCAAACTTACCATGGTACAGGAAGCCATTCAAGTACAGTAACAACAAGGAATATGGTGACAGTAGGGGTAGTATAGTGAGGGGGATTGGCATGGGTCTCTGCAGGAAAGAGCAATAGCCTAGCCAGTCGTGTTGCATGCCAGAGTTCGGGAAATCTGCTGAGAGCTAGAGGGGAACTTGAGAGGGATGGGGAGGAAACAGACGCCACGGTTTATATAGGCATCAATGATATAGGCGGAATTGGGAAAGCATATAGAGTATGAAGCACTGAGTTACAATCTCTGGATTCTTACCTACACTATATGGCACAGGGTAAATAAATTACTGAGATGATGCAGTCTCTTAGACTGGTGTGGAGAAGTAGCTTCCTTTGCATGGGATACTGGCATCAGTCCTGGGGAAATTGGAGCCTATACCATTGGGACGACATATGCCTAAGCCATGTGGGACCAATGTTCTTACGAAATGCATAATTAGGTAAGTAGGATTTTTTAAAAAAAGATTGTACCAAAAATCAAGACTAGGTGTTACAATCTGGATAAAGGCAAATCTAAAGGCTCTGCATCTGAATGCACAATATGTTCATAACAAAGTAAATGAATTGATAGTACACAGTACATAAATCTGATCTGATAGCCATTTCAGAAACATGACTACAGGATAACAAGGATTGGGTCATGAATACTGAGGGGAACATGATACTGAAGAGGACGAGAAAGCTGGGTAAAGATGGAGTGTTATTAATTAAGGATAGTATTTCTGCAATAGTTAGAGATTACATTCTGATCTCTTTAACCATGATTGAGTCAGTTTGGGTGGAGAAGAAGAATAATACAGGAAAGAAGTCACAATTGTGAATGATCTACAGGCCACTAACAGTAACCATAACGCAGGACAAATAATACAAGAACTATTGAGTGGTGATGATGAAAGGGACAGTTGTAATCATGACTGACTTTAAGAATAAAAGAACTTAAGAAATAGGTAGCATCAGGCAAATTGACCCCTCAACTTGCCCCCAATATTCAACATCATAGCAGATCTATCCCAGGCTTCACCTCCTCTTTCATGTCTGGCCAGTGTAGTCCTCAAATTTCTAAAGTTCCAAAAATCTATCTATCTACCTCCTCTTTAAATACTTCCAGCAATTCAGCCTCTGCTACATTATGGAGTAGAGATTTTCAGACATTCATTACCCTCTGAGACAAAAAAAACCCATCACTTCTCAGTTTTAAAGGAGTGTTTCCTTACTCAATAACTATGCCTCTTAGTTTGAGATTTCCCCACTTGTGGAAATAGTTTCTCAACATTTGCACTGACAAACCCTTCAGAATTGCTTGTATTTCAATAAGATCACCTCTCATTCTTCTGAACTCTAATAAACAAAAGCCTAACAAAAAAAAGGCCTAACCTGTTTAGCCATTCTTGATAAGTCAAACACTTCCTCCTAACAATTAATCAATATATCTCTTTTTAAAAATCTCCAATGCCACTTCATCACTTTTTATATATGGAAAACAAAATTGAATCCAGTACTCCAGGTGTGGCCTCACCAACATCCTATACAGTGGAACAAGTCATCCTGTTTTTAATCTCCAGCATCCTAACAATAAAGGTCAAAATTAATTTGCTGCCTTATTTATTTGAGGCACCCTCATGCTAAGTTTGTGTTCCATGTACTGCAATACTCCTTTGTGCTACACCTTTTTGGAGTCTTTTGCCATTTTGATAATTGCCGGCCTTTTGATTCTTCCTAGCAAGAAGTGCATGACCTCACACTTTCAGACATAAAACTCCCACTTGCCAGGTTTTTACCCACTCATTCTATCCGGATTCCTATATCCTCATCACAAAACCTCATATCTATTTCTGGATAGTCAGCAAATTTAAATATAGTATACTCTGCTCCCTCTTCTAAATCATTAATATTGATACCAAATGATTGAGGACCCATGACTAATCCTTGTGGAACTCCACAGATTACATCTTTCCAATCTGAAAAAGGATCCATTAATCTTGACTCTGTCACTTATGTTAATCAATCTTCAATCCATGCTAATACATTACTCATAATACTGTGATTTACTAGGTAACATCTTCAGCGGGCCTCTGGGTGAAGCACTGCTGATCATTCCTGCTTTCTATTTATATGTTTGGGAGAATTCCTCGAAGCATGGCATTCCAACTGGAACTCTATCAACAAACACATCGAGTTAGACCCCATCTACCACCCCTGAGAAAAAGAACAGGAAATGATATCACCACAGGAAATGATATCATCAACCCAAAAAAACCAAAACATATAAATAGAAAGCAGGAATTATCAGCAGTGCTTCGCCTGGACGCCCACTGAAGATGTTACCTAGTATGGTGACGAAACATGTGGAAATGAACCTTCCAGCTCAGCGAGCAAATCTGCATTCACAACCTCAACCTGAGCTACAAATCTTCTCAAAACCCGCTAATTGTGATTTACTATCTTGTGCAATTGTGTGGCAACTTCATATACGCCTTCTGAAAATTCAAATATACAAATGTTCTACCTTTAAAAATTTGCTCTAACATTTTTCCAATGACAGATGTGAGGCTAACTGGCCTATGGTTTCCTTCTTTCTGTCTCCCCCTTCTTGAAAAACGACATCATATTAGCAGTTTTCCAATCTGAGGGAAACCTCTCAGAATCCAGTGAATTCTGGAATATGATGACCAATGTCTCCACTATCTCTATCGACACTTCCTTTAAAACACTTTGATGCAGGCCATCAGGTCCTGATGATTGCCTTCAGTCATGCTGATTTGTCAAATACTTTGTCCCTCATGATTGTGATTCAGAATCTACTTCAAAGCCTACACTAGTCTCACTTCGGCACTAGCCCATAGCCTTGAATGCTAATGACATTTCAAGTGTTCATCCAAGTACTTTTTACAGGCTATGACATTACAGGCCTTAATATAACTTGCATGCTCTTATAATCTATGTCTTGACTGATAAAGTGAAGCTAGGAGAAAGTGAGGACTACAGATGCTGGAGATTAGAATTGAAAACTGTGGTGCTGGAACAGCTTATGCTCGAAACATTGACTCGCCTGCTCCTCAGATGCTGCCTGACTGGCTGTGCTTTTCCAGCACAACACTTTTTGACTCTGATAAAGGAAAGCATCCCTTCTTCTTCTCAAGTGTTCTATAAAACTCTCCTGTCACCTTCAGGGATCGAGGGACAAGCACCTAAAGATCCCTGTGTTTTTCTGAGCTTTCTAGTGTCCTGTCATTCAGATTACAATCGTTTTGTTTTTCCTTCTAAAGAGTGTCATTTCACATTTAAGATCCTTTATTCCATTAGCACCTTGCTTATCTACTGTCTTTTGGATGTTGTAGAATCGTCCACTGTGAAGGTCAAAGCAAAACATTGGGTTAAATTATCTGTCATTTCCCTGTTCCCCATTTGTAACTCCTCAGTTGTACCTCTAAGGGTTTCAACATCTACTTTAGCTAGGAGACACTGAGGTCTGCAGATGCTGAAGATCTGAATTGAGTGTGTGTTGCTGGCAAACACACAGCAGGTCAGGCTGCATCCGAGGAGCATTCCTGATGAAGGGCTCGGGCATCTACTTTAGTTACTCTACTGTTACATATTTATAGAAGCTGTTGTTGTTTATTTTTATATTTCTTGCCAATTTAGTTTTATAATCCATTTTCTTCCTTTTTATTAGCTTTTCAGTCATTCCTTAAAAAAACCCTGTGGTGTAGCACTTTTTGCCACCTTATATGCCACAGTTTTTGATTGGATACTTGACTGCGTCTGTTAATCACAGATGCTTCATCCTTCTCACAGAGTGACTCTTGGCTGGTATTGTCAACGCTGAGCATTATGAAATTACTCGAAGTTACAATCCCTGACATACATTAGAAATTCACCTTCCATGTCACTCTTATCAAGTCAATGTGCAGCTTAAAATCATCGATGATAATTGTAAAGCCCTTCTTACATATCTCTATTATCAGCCAATATATACTTTGCTCAACAGTGAGGCAACTCTTCAGTAACATCTAGGAGTCCCTTCCATGACTTATTTCCCTTGCTATTTCTTATTTCAACCCAAATGGATTCCACATCATAATGTTTTTTTTTAATTCATTCACGGGATGTGGGCGTTGTTGACTAGGCCAGCATTTATTGCCCATCCCTAATTATCCAGAGAGCATTTAAGAGTCAACTACATTGCTGTGGATCTGGAGGCACATATAGGCTAGACCAGGTAAGGATGGCGGTTTCCTTCCTTAAAAGGGTATTAGTTAAGCAGATGGATTTTTCTGACAATCAATAATGGATTCATGGTTACCATTAGACTCTCAATTTCAAATTTTTACTGAATTCAAATTCCACTATCTGCTTTGGTGGGATTCAAACCTGGTTCCCTAAAACACTATCTGGGTCTCTGGATTAACAGTCCAATGATAATACCACTAGGCCATTGCCTTTCCTATTGCACTTATATCACTGCTGATACCCTTCTTCATTAACAAGGCTACTCCATCTCCTTGTCTTTTTGCCTATTCTTCTGGAACACGGAGTACACTTGAATAGAGTTGCAAGTTTAGGTCAGACTGTAGGCATGTCCTTATAAGAAAATATCAAATCAACTTCCATAAATTCTACTTGTGCTGCCAACTCAACTAACATGATGTGAATTCAGATAACAAACATTCAGCTTTGATATTGCTGCTCTCTCTCTCTCTGGGTCTTATTTCTGCTGCAATTGTGCACACATTTTCTACCCCTTTTTGTTCCAATTTGATCATCATTTGCCTCTTCACTACATGGTAATGCCACACCTGTTTCTTTTTGTTTTTTTTTAAAAGCTTCCCTTTAATTGAACCAATAATTTGTTTAAATCTACAACCCTCACTATGTAATTCACCAGCACACTCATCCCAGCATGGCTCAGATGAAGTCCATCCCAATCAAATTGCTCCCTTTCTCCAGTACTGGTCCTCCAAGAATTGGAAGCCATTTCTCTCACACTAACATTTCAGCCAAGCACTTACCTTTCTAACTTTATTTATGCTACACCAATTTACACATGGCTCAGATAGAAATCTGGAGATTACCACCCTTATTGTTCTGCTTTGCAGTTTATCCCCAAGTTGCTTCTAATCCCTCAGCAGAATCCTACCTACATCATGTGTGGATCACTTCAACTGGATCTTTCCCCTCCCACTCTAGGTTCTTCTCCAGCCCAAAAGAGATGTGCTAAATCATGGCACCAGGTAGGCAACACATCCTTCTGGACTCTGTCTTTTCTGCAGAGAACAATATCTATTTCCCTATCCATGCTATCCATTTCCTCCTACATTTCTCTTTTCTCACTCCAATTAAATTGCACTTTGGACGACAGTTCGCATCCACACTGGGAACAAGAAACTCATACCTTTTGGAAAAGGGCAGAGTCTCCTCTAGAACTAAATTCTGGATCTGCTTTATTTGCACACAAACTGAACCACAAACTAAATTTGATATAATAATTTCTAAGTGCGTGTTTCAGGAGAGAGTCATTGTTCAGGTACCTGTCCTCCTCCGCCCCTTGATGTTTTACACCATCTACAGCTCAAACTCCAGCTTACTCCAGCCAAAATGTCTTGAGCAGCTGGATGTGGTCATGATGGATTGTACTCATGCACAACAACATGCACATACTATAGCTACAGCACTTTGCCTGCCCAGCTAACTGTATTCCATTCAATTAATTAATTTAGATGTTAAATAATTTCTTATCTGTACTCATCAGCTGTCCTAAGTCTCCTGATTTAAACCAATTGGGTAATTAAAAGACTGAAAAAATTCCCACCAATCTCCAACCTGGTTTCCTGTGATGTCACACATTGGGTCTTACAGAAAGTAACAAGTTGAAGGGAGTCTGCTGCCAGTTTTTCTTTCCTACAGTTACTTCCTTCTCACATAGATTGGTTCTTCTTTCTGCTGCTCTTGAAGCTACTGTCCTACTCTTCCTCTTGCTGTTTTGGAAGCACAGGCTCCTCCTCATTTGGCTCAGTATGCTTCACAGTGTTGAGTGTGTGTTGTTGGAAAAGCACAGCAGGTCAGGGTAGCATCCGAGGAGAGGGAAAATTGACGTTTCGGGTCTTTTCTAGCAACATACACTCAACTCTGATCTCCAGCATCTGCATACCTCACTGTCTCCATGCTTCACAGTGTTGCTGACTCACTGCATAGTCCTCCCAATCTGCTTAACAGTGCTGCTGACTTGTACACTGCTCCCAGCCTAATCTACATAATTTAGAAAAATCAGATTGACAGTTATAGCTGGATGAAGAGACCAAAAAAATACTTTTGGAAGTAGAATGCTTGGACCAACTGGAGAACGGGTTATAGGCCTTGGTATTGCGTAAAGTGACAGACTTAATTAATTAGCTCAGAGTAAAGGTACCTTGAGGTAGTAGCTACCACAATATAGTGCATTTTTACATGCAGCTTCAAAGTGTGAAGACTTGGCAAAGAGTAGTATTTTCAACTTAATTAAGACAACTATATGGGTATATAAAGCTGAGTTAGTGAAGTGAACTGGCATACTGGATAAGGGACAGATTGAGAGAGATTCGGTGAATATTCTGAAACATTCCCAATGTCTGCCAATAAGCATTTTCAAAACATAAAAGAAAAATTCTCAAAGGGAGGACCTGCCATCTGTAGTTAATTAACAAATATAACTAAATAAACATGAATGGCAGGTCAAATGATTGGTCAGAATATAAACAATTGCAGAGAATGACTAAAGGTTTCTTTGGAGAAAGAAATTAGAGTATAGCAGGAAGCTAGCTAGAAATGTAAATATAGATAGCAAGAGTTCCTATTGGTACTTAAGGAAGAAACCAAAACGTAGTGTTGGATCTCCAATGAGTCAGAATAAGGAGTCAATATTAAACAATAAAGGAAATGATTGATGAAATTAACAAATATTTTGATAAGTCCTTATTAGTGAGGATACAAAAAAAGTCTAATAATAGCTGTAAATCAGAAGGTAGAAAAGAGACAGAAACTTGAGATTACACTTAATAGAGAAGTAGCATAAAGCAAACTTATGGAGATATGAATTGACAACTCTTCAGTTCCAGGTGGAGTTTATTCTAATGTTGCTTAAGAGGTAGTACATGCATTGGTATTAGTTTCCAAAATTCCCTAAATTTAGGAACGATTCCGTCAGACCAAAAAGCAGCAAATATAACTTCTTCACTCAAGGAGGGAGGGAGGCAGAAAGCAAGAACTTGTGGACCAGTTAGCTTGATGTCAGGGAAGAGTCAGAATTGTTTGGTAAAAGGAAAATCACATTTAACCAAGGACTGTGGACAAAGGAGAGCCTATGGACATATTATACTTGGATTTCTTAGTCATTTGACAAGGTGCCACATCAGAATTTGTTGTGGAAATAAAAGCTGATGATGCAGGCAATAATACACCAGCAGGGATTGACTGGTAGGGATTGACTGGTTAACAGAAAACAGTATGGGCCTTTGTTTAATTGGCAGGATATGGCAAGTAGAGTTTCACAGTGTCTGTGCTACAGCACAAACATTTTACAATTTACATCAATGACAATGGATGAGGAGAGCAAACACACAATGGTTAAATTCACAGATGATACAAGGGTGAGTTGGAAAGTATGTTGTAAAGAGGAGATAAGGAGTTATACTTCAGTTATATGAGGCATTGGTGAAACCACATCGCAGATACTGCGTGTAGTTTTGGTCATAATGTAAATGTGTCAGAGGAGGTTCAGACATGGATTTCCAGATGGAATCAATAGATTGACTTACAAGGTTGCACAGATTTGGCTCATTTTCATTGTAGTTTAGTTATTGAAGTTAAGAATGAGGGGTGACTTGATTGAAGTATGGTTTTAAGATGGAAAGGATGTTTCCTCGTGTGGTGATGTTCAGAACTAGAGCACAGTTTAAAACTTAGATGCTATCCTTTCCAGATGAAGATAATTTTTCTTTTCCCCCAGAGGTATCTGTGACTTCAGAACTGTCTGTCTCTAAAGCTAGGGAATGTGGGGTCATTGATTTATTTTTGTTTTAAAAGCAAAGATAGATTAGCCTACTTTAAGGGAAGGCAAGATAATCAAAAGTTATCAGGTGTAGATGGGAAAATAGAATGTAAAACAAACCGATCAACCATAATTTTACTGGATATCAGAGCAAGCTCAAGGTTCCAAATTATTTACGTCCACTGTAATAAAACAAAGATCTGTGGACGCTGGAGGTCTGAAACAAAAACTGAAATTGCTGGAGAAGCTCAGCAGGTCTGGTAGCATCTGTGGAAAGGAAAGACATTTAATGTTCTGAGTCCACTGACTCTTCCTCAGAACTGGTCATCAGATCTGCTTATGTTCCCATTTTGCACAAATCCATACAACAAAGCTCAAAATAGACAGCTTGTTTAAAAGACTTGCATCAAATATGCAGATGATGTGGTCTGCCCAATGCAATTGGTTGTAACCAGTGCCTCAATGCTCAGGATGTTGTCCTGAAGGAGGTCATTGATATCAAAGCATCCACTGGATTTTCAGGATTTTGCTGAGGCAACTCTGATCATATAATGATCCAGAACAGCTGCTGTACACTGTCCATATCTCCGATGCATACAGGAAGGCAGATAACAACTGTTGTCCAGTAGACCATGTGCTTAATAATGGAAATGAGGTCTTTGTCATCAGTCTATTTCCATTGACTGCAATGACACTGGAGATGATGCATTTTATCACTGATATCTGTCTTCATTGAGAGAAGGCTGCCAAAGTATGAAAACTGATCAACATTGCGTCTTGCCATGAACCTTGATATAATTTTGAGCATAAATTATCAACATTTTCAGTGCAAAGCAATACACAAAACATCACATCATTAGCAAATCTCATCAAAGTGAACCTCGAAGCAGCTGGAAGAAGCTTCTATTCGTAGTATACTATATGGTAGCATTTTTGAGTTATAATTCTAATATCTAGATCAAAGCATTTATTTAAAAAGATGGTCAATGCACAAACCTTAATCCCAAGTTCCCAAGGTCTAAATTCATCACTGTTTTCAATTTCTAATGGTTCTAGTAGCGGTTCCCACACAGCAAGCATTTCATTATAGTAATGCACCTAATGGAAAAAGAAAATGGTGAGCAGTTAATATTTTGACTCTTTCTTCTCTTCCAGATTCCTCAAACGTTTTTGAATTGTTCTTTTCAAAGGATGTAGGCATTACTAATGAGGTCAGAATTTATTCTCTATCCTTAATTGCTCTTTAGAATATTGCAGCAAGCCCCTTCTTGAACCACTGTGGTCCATTTGGGGCAAGTACACCCAGTGTGCTTTGAGAATGGGAGTTCCAGCAATGTTTGAACCACTGACACAGAATATAGTGAACATACTTCCAAGACAAGATATAGGAATTGCAGGCAGTGATGTTACCATGCATCTCCAGCCTTTGTCTTGTGGCTCAGATGTCACCGATTTGGAATGCACTACTGAAGCTGCCTAGAAGGCACGTTGCCAGTACATCTTGTGAATGGTATATACTGTTCACTTGATGTACTAATTACGGAGGGGCTGAATAGTTAAGGCCAATTAAGTGCCTGCTTTCTCCTGGATGGTGTTGATCTCAAGAGTGTCAGTAAGTTTTTACAAACAGGAGTAAAACTTCTTCAAAGTTGTAGGATTTATTAATCATAAAATATTTTAGAAAAATAAGTAAATTAACATAATGGCACTGCAGGTAATGCATTATGATTATAGAATAAAGCAGCATGAGAATGCCAATCTAATACAACAGCTTCAGGTCATTGAGCTGCTAACTGAGTTCACACACTGCATCAGATCACTAATAGTTACCTGGACACTTGGAGGCAATCATACTTCTTAAGATAGAGTCTTCCATTTCTGTCAACAGCCAGTGACAGAAGCGTGTGACAGTATCCATGGCAAATAAGGGAATGAAAAGGTAAAAGATAAAGCAGCTAACTATTGTAATTTCCAACAACTTTGAGATTTTGTGGTCTGTATGAACATAAGTGGATTTGCAGGGTGGATAAGCAAACTGAGTTTGGTACTGAGGAACTGAAAGCCTTCAAGCATGGGGATTAGTAGTAATGTAGTGGTATAACATAGTATATAGAACAATACAGCAAAAGAAAAGGGCCTTCAACTACCATGTCTGTGCCAATTACAATGCTGTGCTAAACTAATCCCATCTGCCTTTTCATGGTCTGTATTCCCTTCATTATCTGTATGTTCATGTATTTGCCCAAATGCCTCTTAAACATTGCTTTTATATCTGCTTCTACCACCTCCACTGGCAGCACATTCTAGGAACCTAGCATCCTCTGTTTAAAAAAAAAATGCCTTGCACATCTCCTTTAAACATTCCCCCTCTCACCTTAAACCTATGCCCCCTAGTATGTGACATTTCTACCCTTGAAAAAAGACTGACTATCCATCCTATCCCCGCCTCTAAATTTTATATATCTCTATCAGGTCACTCTACTGAAAACAATCCTAGTTTGTCCAACCGTTCCTTATAGCTAATATACTCAACTCCAAGTTACTTCCTGGGGTAAAGGAAAGAGAAGGTGAATGCTGGAGATCTGAAACAACAAATTGTTGGTACAACACAATAGATTTGGCAGCATCTGTGAGAAGAAAACAGATCAACATTGATTCCAGCTTACACCCTAAGATCTTGCTGCATATTAACATTCCTAAGGGTCCTGTTACTTACTGTGTATTTTCCTCTTGCATTTGATCTCCCAAAATGCATTACCTCACTTGGCCAGATTAAACTCCATCTGCCATTTCTCCATCCAACTGATCTATATCTTATTGGATTCTTTGACGACTTCCTCACTACCCACAACTCCTCCAATTTCTACATTATCTGTAAACTTACTAATCAGACTACCTGCATTTTCACCCAAATCATTTATAAATATATTACAAACAGAGATCCCAGCACCAATCCTCGGGAAAACACCACTGGTTCAGACCTCTGGTCAGAAAAAGACTCCTCTGCAACTACCTTTTGGCTTTTATGACCCAGCCAATTTTCTATCCAATTTACCAACTCACCACGGCTCCCAAATGACTTAATCTTCAGGACCAGCCTACCATGAGGGACTTTATCAAATACTTTAGTAAAATCTATATTGTCCTTCAAAGTACTCAATCAAATTTGTGAGACAAGACCTCTCCACAAAAAGCCATGCTCACTGTACCTAATAAGTCTGTTATTTTCCAAATGTGAGCCAATCCTGTCCCTAAAAATCTTCTCCAATAATTTCCCTACCACTGTTATAATTTCCTGGATTATCCCAGTTGTCATTCTTAAATAAAGGAACAACACTGGCTATTCTCCAGTCTTCTGGGATCTCACCCATAGTTAAAAAGGCTACAAGATCTTGCCAAGGCCCTAGCAATCTTCTCCCTTGTCCCTTTCCATATACTGCAATAAATCCCATCAGGCCCTGGGGACTTATCCGCCTTAATGTTTTTCAAGACACCTAACACCCTAACCTTTTTAATATCAACATGCCCTAGAATATCAATATACCCATCCACAATCTTACCATCATCCATATTCTTCTCCTTGGTGAATACCAATGCCAAGTACTGATTAAGGACATCACCCACGTCCCCTGACATCATGCACAAATTATCTTCTTTGTCCTCAAGTGGACCTACCCTTTCCCTAGCTACTTTCTTGCTCCTAATATATGCTCAAAATGCCTTTGGACTCTCCTTGGTAAGTACAATGAATAATATTTCATGACCCCTTTAGCCCTTTTAATTACTTGTTTACATTCTTCTCTGGTTCCTTTATATTCCTCAAAGACCTTGTCCAATTTCAGTTTCATAGAACATAGAACATAGAAGAATACAGCGCAGTACAGGCCTTTTGGCCCTCGATGTTGCGCCGATCCAAGCCCACCTAACCTATACTAACCCACTATCCTCCATATACCTATCCAATGCCCGCTTAAATGCCCATAAAGAGGGAGAGTCCACCACTGCTACTGGCAGGGCATTCCATGAACTTACGACTCGCTGAGTGAAGAACCTACCCCTAACTTCAGTCCTATATCAACCCCCC
>NC_057711.1:77848559-77895453 GCF_004010195.1 Chiloscyllium plagiosum | reverse complement strand
ACTAGCGGTGTTCCGCAAGGATTTGTTTTACGACCATTGCTGTTTGTCATTTATAAAAATGACAAACAGCAATGGTCCCAAAACAGATCCTTGCGGAACACCGCTAGTGACGGCACTCCATGAAGAAACTTTGCCATCAACTACTACCCTCTGTCTTCTTCCATCCCGCCAATTCCTAATCCAAACCTCCAACTCACCCTCAATGCCATATCTCCGTATTTTGTGCAGTAGCCTACCATGGGGAACCTTATCAAACGCCTTACTAAAATCCATATATACCACACCTACCGCTTTCCCCTCATCAACCTCCTTCGTCACCTTTTCAAAGAATTCAATAAGGTTTGTGAGGCACGACCTGCCCTTCACAAAACAATGCTGACTATCCTTGATCACATTATTCCTATCCAGATGTGCATAAATCCTATCCCTTACAATTCTCTCTAAGACTTTGCCCACAACAGAAGTGAGACTCACCGGCCTTTACATACCGGCCTTTCATGAACTTTACATATGCTTCCTTTTTCTTTTCAACAGAACTTCCAACATCTCGTCATCCAGGATTCCTACATCTTGCCATCCTCACATTTCATTCCCATAGAAACATGCTGGTCCTCAACTCTGAACAATTGCCCTTGAAGTCTCTGAACTGTCAACCCTCAAACAGCCACCCCCAATCTAGCTTTTCCAGTTCCTGTCCAACGCTTTAGTAAGAAGCCTTGCCACAATTTAACATTTTTACCCAAGGACTAGTCTGATAATTATCCATAAATATTTCAAAACTTATGGAATTATGATCACTGTTGCCAAAATGCTCTGCCAGTGAAATCCGAATAAGAGCCATTCCCCAATACAAGTATGGCCACTTTCCTCGATGAAGTATCTACATATTGTTTCAAGAATTCTTCCTGGATCCACCTAACAAATTCTGCCCCAACTAAGCCCCTGGCACTAAGGGAGTCGCAGTAAACATAGGGGAAGTAAAAGCCACCCACTACTAAAAAACTTTTGTTTTTATATCTCTCCATGATCAGCATACATGCATGTTCCCCTATCTCCTGTTGGCTATTGGAAGACCTATGCTATAACCCAATCATTATGATTGCACCTTCTTACTTCCTGAGTTCTACACATATGGCCTCACCAGATGAGCTATCCAAGATGCCCTCTTAGTACAGCTGTGACATTTTCCACAATCTTTAACAACTCACCATCCTTTTTAATTCCCCCTCAATCCACCTGAAAAATCTAAACCCTGGAACATTGAACTGCTAATATTGCCCTTTTCTCAGCCCATTTTATGGAATGGCTGCAACAACACAGTTCCACATATTAATCCAAACTCATTTACCTTACTGTGATACTCCTCAAATTGAAATAAATGCACCTCAGGCTGCCAGTCCCACAGTGTTCATTAATGTAACCCTGCTCTTAAACTTGCTTGACTTAATTTCTACCTGCTCCTCAATCAGTCCATTCGCTAACCCTCTGCTCTGTTCCCATCCCCCAACACACTAATTTAAACCCTGCTAAGTGGCACTAGCAAACCTCCATTCAAAAAAAAATTGGTGCCCCTCAAGTTAGATGCAACCTGTCCTTCCAGCCATGCAAGAGATCCCAATGATCCTAAAGCCCTCCCTCCTACATCAACTCTGTAGCATTCAACTGTATTATCTTCCTAATTCTGTCCTCCATAGCATGAGATTACAAGCCTAGGGGTCCTGGTTTTCAACTTTCCATCTAACTCCCAAAATTCCCTTTACAGGACCTCACCTCTCTTCCTGCCTATGTCATTGACACCAGTATGGACCACGATCTGTGTCTATTCACAGAAGACAATATAAGCAAGGTATGGACCACCTTCTCTACGACCAAGAGGATTCAATGTCTGTGGAACTCTCTTCCCTAGAGAGTACTGGAGGTAGGGTTACTGCATATTTTTCTGCAGAGCTGAATAGATTCTTGACTAACAGGGGACTTGAAGGCTATTGGTGGTAGTCAAAAAAGTAAAGTTGAGGCCATGCTACTATCAAGATGGAAGAACAGGCTGGAGATGGAAAATGAATAGCCTTACTCATAATTTTTCATGTTTATATATATATAGTGTAAATTCACACGTTTGTGTATACTATGTCTATAACTAGATGCAGTCGGTTCTGACATAACACAATAGTTCAGTTCTTGTGCAATGTCACATTATAAGAAAATCACACAAAAGCTATGCCATTTAATCTAATACATATAAGGAAAGTTTGCATTCTATAAATAACGGTCTACATTCTTCAATTACATTAAAGTCAATTCCCGTCATAGCAGAGCCAACAGTATCTACAATGACTTTGGTGACATTTTAATGGGATCGTGGCCTGAATGCTTGAAGCGATGCCTAAGCCAGAGGTTGTCTCAAAAAATGGTTCCACAGCCCCAACTTGAAGTCCTGCCCTCAATTCCAGCACCTATCATTTTCACAGGAGTTGAAAAGAGAGAGATTGCTATTTGCTCATTCCTGATTCATGGAGACCGCCTCACATGTGGAAGTGCAGCTGCTTTCAAGAAATCTTTATCAGTGCTCAAAACACAACTTATGGACTTTAGACCATCTGAAAAGTGTGAAGTTGCCAGAATTATTTGGAGAAGTTGGCAACCTTGTCAGATCCATCCTGAGACACCTTTGGGAGCGGTCATTTGAACTTTGAGATTGTAAAAATTAGACATTGGTGTAATGGTAATGTCACTAGACTGGCAATACAAAGGCACAATCTAATGCTTTGGGGACAGGAGTTCAAATCCCGCCATAGCTGTTGGTGAAATTTAAATTGAATTCATGAGTTTGAAATACAAGGCTGGTTTCAGTGACTGTGGTCCATGACATCAATTGTTAAAAATACATTTGGTTCACAGGTATTCTTCAGGGAAAGAAATCTGCTGTTCTTCCCCAGTCTGGATCACAAGCAACTAAGGACTCAGTAATGTCACTGACATGTGAATGCTTTCTGAAATAGGTGACTAAATGACTCAGGTCAAGGAGATTATGTTATGGGCAATGATACCTTTATTGCACTGGAATGAAGAAAAAAGTATATTCAGGTGTTTAATCACTTTTGAAGTTTATAGCCCTTCATAATACATTTCATAACCTTGTGCAACTGTCAATGAAACCATGCTGGTTGACGGCCACTGTGACAATAATAGCTTGTGAAATGAGTCATTCAGTGCAAATTTTATAATGATTGCCCTCAGGCTTATGTAATCAAACAAAAAATGCAAACACTCTTTTCAAATTAACAGACTTTTTAAAAAAGTGAAAAAATTGAAGGCCAGGAGATTTGATCAAATGCTTTGACTTCTTGACAATTCAAGTACCTGCATCCACATTTTACACATACTTAAATTTTCATTAGTCTCTCATGGAATTTGGGTATTGGTATTTATTATAGATAAACATTTATAAAATCATGACAGGCATGGATAGGCAGGGTGAAACTGTTTGTGTTTGCAAAGGGATTGAGAATGTGGGAAATAGTGATTTGCAATTATGATGCAAGAAGAAAAAGAAAATCAATGGTTCAGGTCTGGAACACACTGCTTGGAAGTTTAGTGGAAGACAGAGTCAACTGAGGCATTGAAAAAAAGGGCATTAAATGATGATTTGAATAGAAAGAATATGTAATGGTATGGTAAAAATATAGGAGAATCGTACTATATAATAATGCTCATTGAAGAACCATACAGACACCATGAGCCAAAAAGCTTCCTTCTGTGCCATAATAATTCTGCAATTATCCATCCCTAATTACCCTTAACCCAAGTGACCTGCTGGGTCACTTCAGAAATCAGTTAAGAGTCAACATATTGGTGTGGATCTGGAGTCATAGAAATGCCAGACCAGCTAAGCAGATTTCTTTCCCATCTTTTCCATGGGTTTTCACACCGATCAATGGTAGCGTGTAGTCACTATAGATGAGACTAGCTTTCAATTCTAGATTTATTAACCAAATTTAAATTCTACCAAATACTAGCACATCACCCTGTTTCACTTCTGCTAGCACCATAGATATTTTTTAAAAATCCAACTACTGAGCCTGGTATAAAATCTAATCTGAAAAATGACACTGTTAAAAACACATGCACTAATTTTCTTTCTTAAATTCATGCTGAGTACTAATAGGTCTGCTCATTTTAAAACAAACTAGAACTATCAAATTTCAACTACTTTACTTAATCAGAATTTCACATCACAAAGCTTCATTGCCGAAAACATAATAAAAACATTACCAGGAATGGGCCTAACACATATGCATGTTTATGTAAAAAAGGATTTTCCATCACTTCATACCTCTAAGTTAAGATGGCAATGCAGATTAATGAATGTGCTCCAGTTTTTAACATCTCCTTTAAAAGTTGACTTTGCCAGAAGCATTGGAACAGTTCTATGTCCAACACCTGCTTCGAGCGTCAAGCAAATGAAGTCCACCGTCATTTTTAGGTTCTCTTCTGTCGATTCTAATTGTGCTGTTGGGCCATTCTTACTTTCATTATTTTTAGTTTTCTCCAAAAACCAGAGTTTTAAGTCTTTCACATTCTTCTTATTCCACAAGTCAGGTGGTATTTCACTGTCCTTTTCATGTGGACTATCAACAGTGGGATTTAAGGCAGATGTGATTGTAATCACAGTGTTAATAATAACAGGAGATACCTAAGAAATAACACACAAAATAGGTAAAGTTGTTCAGCAAGCATTTTTAAATTATTTTGCAACTCAGAAAAATTATGTAGAAAAACTAAATATCTTCTTACTTTCAGCATTAGTGATTTCACTGCCAACTCCAAGAAACTGGGACCAGATGTAGCTTGTGCACTTTGGAAAAATACACTACAAGGCTGTAAGACCTAGGTATCAGAATTGAAAATATCACATTATACATGCAAGATTATACTCCTGTAATTACAGCATATCCAATAATTTAGATTTAGATTGAGCCAATCAATGGCATTAGTAATTTTGTGACTTGATACCTTTTAAAGTAGAAACAACATCAATGTTTAAGTTAAAAAACCTGAAATGCAGAAATATTCAACAAAATAGGTGTAGATTTTTGCAAAGTATCACAAACTTTACTGAAACAGAAAATGGAAAATTTTATATTCATCATTATATACCGTGGTAACATGATCTTTTCTCTTTTCTTTTAGGAATGGGCAGGCCATAATTTTGAGATCTTTAATAGTTGCAGTTATCTGTTGAAGTTCTGGATCATTATTAATGTCAGCTTCACACTGTGCAGTCACCACAAGTGATGGGGCATCCACTCTGGTCAAATCTGCCACAAAGACAATCTCTGGATTCTGAATGTGAACACTAAGCTCCATTTTGGACGCAGCTTGCGGTGGTACTTTAATAAATAAAAAAGAATGTAAATGTATAATTTTTTTCCATCAACTTTAAAAATATCCAAATGCCCTTAATTATCTTCCAAACCTTTTTCTTTTGACGTCATCGCAGCTGGTTTATTCACTGGAGCTGTAGAGACCTGATTATTTGCCTTGACAAAAAAGTCAGCCACTGTGAGCAGAAATTCCATACTTGCACAAACATGAATATCACGTATAGTTGCATCTAGAACCATTCCTTCTCTTCCTTGTTTGTAGTAGAGGTCCATCATTGCATTCTTTTCAACTCCTAGCTTCATTTCTATCATTCTAAAGTTTGGAAAATAATCACATTAGCAATTACTAGACAAAATGAAACAGATTGAAAAAGCAAAATATAACTACCTAGGTCTTTTTGTTCCCAAACCATTTAAATATCTGATGCAACAAAACTTATTGTCTATATTTTGCTAAGGTATCTTAAATTCAAGTATTGGAAAGATCAACATAAGTAAAACATCATTTTCAAACTGTTGTGGATGGTAAAAATCAGAAATAAAAACAAGAACTAGTATGACTAGATAGCAGGCTAAACAGTTTTTGAGGAAAGAAAGCTAATGTTCCAATGAGAGGCCATTAACCTGAAACTTTAGTTTGATTTCAATCTACACAGATTCTGCCTGACCTACTGGATACTTTCAGCATTTATATTTACCTGAAATAATGCAAATTCCGTTGCAGAGGAGTAAACATTGCTACCAAAGCCATGATTTATGGAACCTCCAGCCTATTGTTTGAAATCAACTTGGTAGAATCACAGAACAAATATGCTTCCTGTTACCTGGAAGTCATCCAACCCTTCATGAACACTGGTTTTGCAGAGTTATCTGGGAAGAACTCAGGCTCCTAGCAATAGCTCTAGTCCTAGATACCAGAACTGATTAAGGAATAATCCCAAATGATCATGGAATTAAAAGCAACTTGAAGTCCTGTAGGTTTACATGGCTCTCACAAATACAAAGTGGTGGAATTACTTTTATCAGTTAAGGAACAAATTCCACAGCTACGTGAACCTTCCTGCACACTATTTATCAAATTGTGATACAAACTTTCTAATCCCACCCCAACATTGTCATCTCAACACTGGCAAATATTACATTATCCTAACTTCTTGCAAGTCAGCCAAGATGCTAGAGGATTGTGGACAAGAAAGGGAAGAAGGAAAGACATGTAGAAAGAAGAGTAAGCATAACAAAAAGGGAAGAGTAGGAGGATGTGGTTTTGGGCCAAATCTTATCATTTGTACCCAATGAGCTATCAGGTAAGAGGCCACTGGATTCCTGGAATCTGCCTTCTATATCAAGAAATGACAATTAATCAATACTTAACTGCACTACTTAAGAGGTTTTACACGAGGCCAAGTAATTGCTTGAATTCTGGGTGAGCTTCTAGGAGTCTGAATCCAATTTTAGGAAGGTGTAATGTGGTGGATGAGAAATATGCTGTTAGAAGTAGGAGTAGATCAGTGAGTCAGAGGAATTTGACTTAACAACTGGAGGTTTGAATGATGTTGATAGACCAAAGAGTCAGGAGAGTTCTGGTCACAACAGCAACATTAAGAATTTAGAAGTTCTACAACAACTGTTTAGCAATCACATTATGCAGGCAAGGGTGCAGCTGTACGAACTAATTTAGCAGCTGATTGCTGTATTTGGATATGTGGCATGTCCTTAGGGAATGACGACAAAATGATGACAAATGACTTAGACTTCATTTCTACAGGCTTTAGGTGATAGACTGATAGGGGTTTTAAAAACAAGTTACATTATAAATTGCTACAGCTCCTTAGTACAATGTCAATTAATATAGTGGTCAGGAGGGAAAGTTGGACAAATCAGTATTTTGTTGGAAATGGGAAAGAGCAAGTGTAAGATTGATACATAACTTGAACTTCGTGAGGATCAGAGAAGAAGGATATGAAATAAATTAGTAAATAATGTCCAGAATATTAGCAATTGATCATACAGAAGGAATCCATTCAGCCCATCTTACCTGTGTCAGCTCTTTTGAAACATATCCTACACTCTAGTTTTCTCCCTAGTATCCTAGCAAGCTGTTCTCTTTCAGCTCAGAAAGTTACCTTTTGGATGTTTTGATGGAATCTGATCTTAATGCCCTTCCAAGTAGTGTGTTCTAGATCTTACCATCCTTCAAAATGAAGATACTTCGTCTCTCCACTACGTTTTTTTCAAAGTAATATAAATGGTGTTGTTTTAAGGAAGTATAAGATGAGATGATCTGCGGATGTACGGTCATAAATCTTTGAAGGTGGCAATGCAAGTTGATAAGGTGGTTAAGGAAAGTGAATGGCATAATTGGCTTTGTAAAAAAGGATATTGAATTTTTTTAAAAACAAAGAAATGCTAAATCTTTGCAAATCATTGTTTATCCCATGTAGGAAAATTATGGAGACCTCTTGAAATCAAACATTCCTGGAGAGGGTAGAATTGATATTTGTTTGCTGGATAACTAGGGATGAAGAGTAGTCAATTAAATGAAAGGATTGGAGAAATGGAATTGTTCTGTTTAAGAATATAAAAATATCAGAGGTTATTGAGACTGGATAATCAAAACTCAATTAATGTAATAAAACAGACAAACTTTCCTGTACAAGGCTAGGGACTTGGGTTCAATTGCAGTCTTGGGCAACTATCTTTGTGGAGTTCACACATTCTCATCATGTCTGCATGGGTTTACTTCGCTGCGCTGCTTTCCTCCCACAGTCCAAAGGTGAGCATTTCAGGCGGATTTGTAATGCTAAGTATTGCCTCATAGTGTGCATGTTAAGTGGGTTAGCCATCGTAAAAAAAATTGAACAGAGACAAGATCTAAACAGCATAAGGTACCTCTGACCTCCATAATGCTGAAGTACTTGGAAAGGTTAATCATGGCTCACATCAACTCCAGCCTACCAAAGTGCCTTGATCCTTTGCAATTCGCCTACCGGCACAACAGTTCCATAGCATATGCCATCTCCCTGGCCCTACACTCATCCCTCGAACATCTAGATAACAAGGATACTACATCAGACTCTTACTTATGACTACAGCTCTGCCTTCAACAGCATAATTCCAAACAAACTCACCTCTAAACTCCAAGCCCTAGGTCCTGGTTCCCTCCTTTGTAACTGGATCTTCCACTTTCTGACCCATGGACTGCAATCAGTAAGAATAGGCAAAACCTCCTCCTCCTCCATAATCCTCAACATTGGTGCCCCGCAAAGCTGCATACTCACCATCTCTGCTATACCCCTTATACACTCACAACTGTATTGCCAAATTTTCCACTTCAACTCCATGTACAAGTTTGCTGACAGCAGCATCATTGTAGGTGGAATCTCAAACAATGATGAGACAGAATACAGGAAAGGGATTGAATGCTTAGTGGCATGGTGTAAAGACAACAATCTCTCCACCAACATCAGCAAAACTAAGGAGCTAGTCACTGACTTCAGGAAGCAGAGTGGATGGCACACCCCTGTTTGCATCAATGGTGCTGAGCTGGAGACAGTCCAGAGCATCAAGTTCCTGGGAGTGACAATCACCAATCTGTCCCAGTCAACCCACGTTGATGCAATGGTCTAGAAAGCACAATAATGTCTCTCTTCCTCATGAGGCTATGGAAATTATAGAAAGCTATAGAAAGCATGGTAACTCGATGCATTACAGTTTGCTATGGCAACTGCTGTTCACAAGACTGTAAGAGAAACTACAGAGAGTCATGAATACAGCCCGGTTCATCAGGCAAGCCAGACTTCTGTCCAGTGACTTCATCTGTACTTCCCGCTGCCTTAGAAAAGAAACCGGCATCATCAAAGATCTGTCCCAACCCGATTATACTCTCTTCCATCCAGCAGAAGATATAAAAGTTTGAATACGTATATGAATAGGTTCAACAACAGTTTCTTCGTCACTATTATCAGACTTTTGAACAGGCCTCAAATGTTAATTCTGATCTTTCGTTCCCTCTGCATCTTCTCTGTGGCTGTAATGCTGTGTTCTGCATTCTGTTCTGCTACCCTGCTGGACTTTGTATAGTATGATCCACCTGTATAGCATGCAAAACAACACTTTTCACTCAATCTTGGTGCATGTGACAACAACAAATCAACGTGAGGCAGTCACATATAGGATCAGGGCTTACACGTGCCTGAAGAAAAAAAAGAGAGCGAGACAGCGAATGCGAGAGAGCACAGAGCGGATCTGTAAGAAAATTCAGAGATGCACAATGAATAGAAGATGAGAGCTATGTTTGCAGTTGCAGCCAAGTTTGAAAACAAAAACAGTAATTGCACAAGTGCGGAAGCTGATTGATCAAGTATCTAGCGTGTATAAAGATCCGGATTTATAGTAGTTAATTATTGAATAATTTGATACTCTTCATTCTAGTCTCTAATTTAATGTCAATAGTCTGAATGCAAACTTCATGCATGGAAGAACATGTAGATGCATGAGATGTCCAGTCTGCCAGATAGGAATTCTGGGTCACTTCATAAGGCCTAGACGATGCAGCAAGCATTGTAGTCAACTGAAAAAGAAATCTTCAGCATTTGCAACTCAAGCAGCAACCAGAATCATTGTAGTGCATCTGCAAAGCTGAGAATTACTAGATCGCACACTTTACAAAATGGTTATATCACAGATCAAGAGCATGCAGTCACAGAGAATGGTAGGTAGGTAGTGCAGGAGTGCCCCAAGTCCCTCTATCACTAACCAGTTCTCCAGTTTGGTTTTGTGTGAGGACAATGATTCTTCAAAGAAATGTAGCAAGCGCCAATCTTGTGACATCAAGCTTGCAAAAATAAGGATTGCTCTCCCAGTGCACAGAGACCAGGAGCTTAAGTGGTTTGAAAAATTGTACTGGAGGGAGGGCCTGAGATTTCTGGGGCACTGGGATTGGTTGTGGGCAGGTAAGACCTCCACAAGGATGGATTATATCTTAGTAGGACAGTGACTAATTTATTCATGGGGAGATTTGCTGGTGTTGTTGGAAAGACTTTAAACTAGCATGTCAAGGAGATGGGAACCCGAGAAAGAATTCAAACAATTAAAACATTCCGCAAGTTGGTCTCCTGTCTCTCCAATGTCGAGGAGACCACATTGAGAGCAAAGGACACAATAGATGAGGTGTTTCGAGGTGCAGGAAAATCTTTGCCTGATGTGGAAGGATCCTCTGGGCCTTGGATGGAAGTGTGTGCGTGGGGGGGCGGGGGGAAGAGAGAAGAGTGTGGGCATAGGTTTTCCACCTCTTGCAGCAGCAAGGGAAGGTGCTGGGAGTGGAGAGTGGGTTGATGGGGGTGTGTCTCAGACTAAAAGGCAAGCAGTTTAGGACTGATATGAGGAGGAGGAGCCTCATTGTTTAGAGGATGATGAATCATTGGAATTTTTAGTCATTTTGGTATGAGGGCATGACTATCTAAGCTAACATTTACTGCCCATCCAGAATTACCCAGAGTGCAGTTAAGAGTCAACCAAATTGCTTTAGGTTTAGATTCACATGTAATCCAGATGAGATAAGAATGGTAGTTTCATTCCCTAAAGGATATTAGTGAACCAGATGGGTTTTAATGACAATGGAGTCAAAGTCATTAATAGACTCTTAATTCCGAAATTGTTTTTATTGAATTCAAATTCTACCATCTGGGGTGGTAGGATTTGAACCTGGGCCCCCAAAACATTCTGGATTACTGGATTAATAGTCTAGTGATAAAACCACCAGGCCATCACCTTCCCTATACTCTGTGGAAGCTCCACAATTAAATAATTTAAAGACACAGATTGACAGATTTGTAGTTACTAATAATATCAAGGATTATTAAGATAGCACAGCAACTTGGCTTGGAATATACAGCATTTTCTGAATGCCAGAGAAGGCTTGAGGGGCTAAATGGCTTAATTATGTCCTTGTGTTCAGGACAGACAAGTGGCAGTGGATTTTAATATTGAGGAACAGTAAGGCCATGAACAGACACCTGAAAAGAGGTGGAAAACCTATGCCCACACTCTTCTCTCTTCCCCCCGCCCCCCCACGCACACACTTCCATCCAAGGCCCAGAGGATCCTTCCACATCAGGCAAAGATTTTAAATTCAAGACATTAGGAGATTGATCACTTGTACAGTTCAGCAAGAATGGAAATGATAGGTGTGCGGAACTTGATGCCTGTTGGGATAGCCATCTAGGAATAAGTTGAACTGGAAGTGATTGCTGAGCCCCTTGCTGAGATACTTGTATCATCCATAGTCACAGGTGAGGTGCTGGAAGACTGGAGATTGGCTAACATGGTGCTACTATTTAAGAAAGGTGGTAAAGAAAGCCAGGGAACTATAGACCGGTGAGCCTGACATCGGTGGTGGGCAAGTTATTGGAGGGAATCCTGAGGGACAGGATGAACATGTATTTGGAAAGGCAAGGATGGATTAGGAATAGTCAGCATGGCTTTGTGCAAGGGAAATCATGTCTTACTAACTTGATAGAGTGTTTTCAAGAAGTAACTAAGAGGAACGATAAGGGCAGAGCAGTGGACATGATCTATATTGACTTCAGTAAGGCGTTCAACAAGGTTCCTCATGAAAGACTGGTTAGCAAGGTTAGATCACATGGAGTACAGGACAACTAGCCATTTGGATACAGAACTGGCTCGAAGGTAGAAGACAGAGGGTAGTGTGGAGGGTTGCTTTTCAGACTGGAGGCTTGCAACCAGTGGTCTGCCACAAGGATCAGCGCTGAGTCCATTGCTTTTCATCATTCATATAAATGATTTGGATGTAAATATAGGAGGTATAGTTAGTAAGTTTGCAGATGACATCAAAATTGGAGATGTAGTGGACGGCAAAGAAGCAAATCAGAGCAGGACTTATAGACTTAATGGTAAAGTTTTGGGGAGTGTTACTGAAGAAAGAGACCTTGGGGTGCAAGCTCATTGCTCCTTGAAAGTAGAGTCTCAGGTAGACAGTAGAGTAAAGGAGGCTTTTGGTATTCTTTCCTTTATTGGTCAGAGTATTGAGTACAGGAGTTGGGAGGTCATGTTGCGGCTGTACAGGACATTGGTTAGGCCACTTTTGGAATATTGCGTGCAATCCTGGTCTCCTTCCTATTGGAAGGATGTTGTGAAACTTGAAAGGGTTCAGAAAAGAGTTACAAGGAAGTTGCCAGGGTTTGAGGATTTGAACTCTACAGAGAGACTGAATAGCCTGGGACTGTTTTCCCTGGAGTGTTGCAGGCTGAGGGGTGACCTTATAGAGATTGATAACGGGGAGAATGCGGGTAAGTGGAGTTGAAATGCCCATCAACCATGATTGAATGGCAGAGTGGACTCGATGGGCCGAATGGCCTTACTTCCGTTCCTATGTCTTATGGTTTTATGGTCTTATAAAATCATGACGGGCATGAAAAGGATAATTAGACAAGGTCTTTTCCCTGGGGTGGGGGAGTCCATAACTAGAGGAATAGGTTTAGGGTGAGAAGGGAAAGCTGTAAAGGGGACCTAAGGGGCAACTTTTTCACACAGAGGGTGATGCGTGTATGGAATGAGCTGCCAGAGAAAATGGTGGAGGCTGGTACAATTACAGCATTTAAAAGGCATCTGGATGGTTATATAGGGATATGGGCCAAGTGCTGGTAAATGGGACCACATTAGGTTAGGATATCTGGTCAGCATGGACGAGTTGGACTGAAGGATCTGTTTCCATGCTGTACATCTCTATGACTCTAAAACAAAGCTAGGTATGGGAACCACAAAAACTGTAAATCACATTGGAAAACAACAGAAGTAAGCTCTGGAATCAACCAAAGTCAAGTTAGAGGTATGTTAAAACGGCAGAATTAAAAGTCCTCTACTTGAACACATGCAGCATTCACATCAAGACAGAGAATAGATGGTGCAAGTGAAGGAATATGGTTTAACAGATATGTGACATAAACTTGATCAACAGTGGGCAGTGGATATTCAAGGATTAACGCTATTTAGGAAGGATGGGCATAAAGCAAAAGGAAGTGGTAGTGCTAATAAGTTACAAGATGAGTACATGAGAGAGGATCTCCAATTGGAAGAATAAGATGTAGAATCTGTTGGGTGGAGCTATGAAACAGTAAACGGCAGCAATCATTGGTAGAAATAGTTTACAAGCTTTGAAAAGATGGTGATTGTATAGGATACAGTATAAATCAGGAAATTTGAGTTTCATGTGGCAAGGGAAATACAATAATCATGAGTGACTTCAATCTACATCTAAACTGGGTAAATTTAATGAGCAGAGAAGTGTGACACTGGAAAAGCACAAGAGGTCAGCACAAGAGCAGCAGGAGAGTCGACGTTTCGGACATAAGCCCTTCATCAGGAAATATGTGATGAAGGGTTTATGCCCAAAACATCAACTCTCTTGCTCCTTGGAGGTTTCCAACGCCACACTTTTCGACTCTGATCTCCAGTATCTGCAGTCTTCACTTTCTCCTAAATCTAATGAGCACCAATGCTTTGGAAGAAGAATTAACAATAGATTTCTTGAATTGTATGTTGAAGAACTAACCAGGGCACTAGCTAATTTAGATCCAGTATTATGCAGTGAAAAATGACTAATTATTAATCTGGTTCCTAAAGAGCCAGTAATGAGTAGCAAGTATTGTATAATGGAATTTTCCATTAAACTTGCAAAATTAGTTCAACCTGAAACTATAATTTTGAATTGGAATTTGGGCAATTTTGAAGCTATATGCAGGAAGCTAGCTGGGGGCAATTGGAAAAATAAATTGAAATATTTGATGGTAGATAAGCAATGGCTCTGTAATTCAGGGATTAATGCTCAATTTTCCAAAATGCCCCATAGAAAACCAAGGCCAACATGGAAGTTAAAGATTGTATTAGAACAAAAAAGGAGATTTATAAATTTGCCTAAAACTGTAAGCCAGAGCAGAGAAGAATTTTACAACTCAGCAATAGAGGACCGACAATTGATAAAGAAAGCAATAAGAGAATGTAGGTCGATTACAGGAGAGTTTAGTAAGAATAATAATAAGAAATGCCGGAGAAACTACTATGTGCTCATCTTCAAGAAGAAGCAAGAAGTTGCCCTGAAATAATAAACATTCAAAAGTCTGGTGAGGTGTGGAACTGAAGTAAATTATTAGTAATAAAGTAGCAATGGCAAAATTAACAGCACGCCAAGTTGACAATTCCTCAGAATCCTAGTATTTTAAAGATACTGCTACAGATAGTGAATAATGTGAATTCTACAGGTCATTCTGTTACAATGCCCATTTGGTTTACATAAATTCACTGTAACACGATTGGCGAATAGGGGACACTGTCTTTAAAATGTGAACTTTTAAAGCATATATTGATTATAATGCTAAAACTGGCCCCATTAGTTTAAATGGTCTGCTATTATGCAATTTTCTTACAACACGGAATTGCATGAGAACTGAACTACTGCATTATTGCAGAACTGACTGTATTAATTCTGCAAAGTTACCCGAGACCGGAAAGGGTTTTGCAACCGTCGACAGTTTATAAAAGGAAAAATGGAGAAAACAAGGGACTAAAGACTTGTTAGCCCGACATTTGTAATAGAGACAATACTAGATCCATTATAAAGGATGTGATTACTGGATATTTAGAAAATAATTGTCTAACTGGCCAGAGTCATCATGGATTTATGACAGGAAGTCATTGGGTCAAACCAGAATTTTTTTAAGCATGTCACTAACATAGCCAACAAGGGAGAAACCATTTGATATAACACATGTAGCTTTTTGGAAGACTTTTGAGGAAGTCCCACACAGAAGGTTAGAAAACAAAATTAAAGTGCAAGGGATTGGGGTAATATACTGGACGGATTCAGGATTGATCAACACGCAGAAAGCAGGGGGTTAGAATAAACTGGTTGCTTATCAGCCTAACAGGCTGTGGCCGGCAGGATATTGCAAAGAGCAGTACCTCAGCTCCACCTGTTCACAATTTACATCAATTATTTGGGCGTAGGGACAAATTGTAATATTTTCATAAGTTTGCAAATAATAAAAAAACTTGGTAGGAAGAAGAGCTGAAGGAGATGCAAAGAGGCTTCAGGATTTAGGCAAGCTGAGTAAGTAGGCAAGAACATAACAGATGGAATATAATAAGGATAAATGTGAGGTTGTCTGCTCTAATATAAGAAATAGAGGTGTAAATATTTCTTGAATGGAGAGAGTTTGGAAAGTCCTAATATCTAAAAGGGACATGATGTCCTTTTCATAAACAATTGAAAGCTAACACAGGTGGAGCAAGTAATTTAGAAGACAAATGGCATGTTAACCTTTAATGCAAGATGATTTGAGTACAGGAGCAAAGAAGTTTTACTTTAATCGTATAGAACACTGGTTTGACTGTACTAGGAGCAGTGTGTGCAGTTTGGGTCCCTTTGACTAAGGAAGAGTAACTTGCCATAAAGGATCTGATTCCTGGAATGGTGGAACAATGTGGACAGATTAAAGAAACTGGTTTAAATTCTCTGGAGTTTAGATGACAGTCAATCTCAAAGAAATTTCTGAAATTCTTAAAGAGATAGACAGAGCAGATGCAGAAAGTATGATTCCACTGGCTGAGAGTTCTAGAACCAGGGACACAGTATTAGAATAAAAGCCAAGCCATTTAGGGTTGAGATGAAGAGGAATTTGTTCATTAAAATGTGGCAAACCTTTGGAATTCTCTACCCCACAGGGCTACTGAAATTCAGTCATTTGATTAATTTCATGACATAAACTGATACATTTCAAGTTACTAGTGACATTAAGGAATATGGAGATAGTGTGAGAATATGACATTGGAGGTACATGAACAGGCATGATCCAGAACAGTACAGCAAGTCAAGGGGATGAATAACCTCTTTCTGTCACTATTTTTAAAAGAAATATCATATAATTTACATTTTAAAAATGTCATTAAAAGGGGAAAAAGGTATTTACTCACCTTGTTACTTTGAGGACAATGGAATTGTAGGCAATAAGCAAGGTAAATATAATCTAGTATCTTGTCAATAATTCTAAGTCAGAGAAAGTGGAGCTTAAATTATACACTGCTCTGATCAGACATTTTAATTGATGTAGCAAAAACTAAATAAGTGCTGTCGCTTACAGGTGAAAAATGGAAACAGACAAGTTTTGCTACTTTTCTCTAATGGCTTCTTTGCTTATCTTAAACTATCTAGCAGAAATTTACCAATTTTTCCTTGTACTTTGGGCAAATAAATTAAAGTATGCACAACGAATTTCAGAAGACAATGAACAATATCTGATGTCCCATAAAATTAGACTGGCTGCTGATTTGGGATGTAGAATTAGCAGGGTATCACTTGAAATACTTGTTGCATGCTTTCATATGTAAAATGTGGTACAAAAGTCAATTAGAATTGATCCACAAATGGATGAACCTTGTACCCAGTCTATTAAAAAAAGCCAGATAACTTTGCAAAAGTTATGTGGAAATAGGTGGGCCTGGAATGCAGGGTAACAATTTATATTGCTGTGAAAGAAAAATTACCAAAAAGCTGGACTATACTTGAGCTTGTACTGTCTACATTGAAAAAGAAATACCTTGATGTGGCTTTCTGTATCGCCTTTCGTTTATCATCCAGCATACAGTTAAAAAGTTTCACAGCAGCATTCATGGATCCATCAGACAGCATCTTGATTGAACTGGAAAGTGTATGCAATTTGAACTCTGCTAGTTGGTCCTCTTCAGATCTCTGTTCTTTAACAATGTTCAACTGGTTTAATTGGAAAGCAAGGAATATTTGTTTCAGTGAATGATAAACAATCATT
Organism: Chiloscyllium plagiosum; assembly: GCF_004010195.1. Taxonomy (NCBI): domain Eukaryota; kingdom Metazoa; phylum Chordata; class Chondrichthyes; order Orectolobiformes; family Hemiscylliidae; genus Chiloscyllium; species Chiloscyllium plagiosum. Next base: position 77,878,232 of record NC_057711.1, on the reverse strand, counting down.
CTTAATGAGATTTTTTTTAAATGATCAAATATCAGAATCTAAAATTTAGTAGGATCTAACTCTAATAAAACTAACTATTTTTGCTTATAGTCACACATTAAGTATAGAGTTCTTAAGGTGCATAACCAACATTTTGTTTTGTTTAAAGACTAAGAAAAAATGTGTTCGCGGAAATATTATGTTCTCTAATACTGGAGTACTTGAGTCTTCTAGGTCAGTAACATCAGGTGACAGACTGTGTGGAGTTTGCACATTCTCCCCGTGTCTACGTGGGTTTCCTCCGGGTGCTCCGGTTTCCTCCCACAGTCCAAAGATGTGCAGGTCAGGTGAATTGGCCATGCTAAATTGTCCGTAGTGTTAGTTGGGGGGTAAATGTAGGGTTATGGGTGGGTTGCGCTTTGGCGGGTCAGTGTGGACTTGTTGGGCCGAAGGGCCTGTTTCCACACTGTAAAGTAATCTAAGTAATCTAATCTAATCTAATCTGAAATACGATCATGCCCGTTTTCAGTTAGTTTCATCCATTCCAGTGCATTGCAATGGATTTCAAAATCCTATAAGAAAATTGTTACAGCATAAAAGCTTGCAAAGGGCAAAGTTAATACTAGCCACTACCTGGCAGAGGCACAAAAGTACAGATTAAAGGATATTGAACAAACTTAGATATGGGTGTGATACCTTCCACTCCAAGGATACTAGGGAAATCGAGGGCTTTTGTTAATTAAGGCAGGCTTCAGAAAAAGTCTAGCTGGGTGCTAAAACAGGTAGCTTTTTATGTGTGAACCAAATAAAAACAAATCTCAGATCAGCACAGAAAGTTACAGCAAGATTAAATATTACACACCAAAGCCAGGAGTGAGCACTATAACCCAAGTGACCTCCATTATTTAGAAGTGCTTCAACAGATTAGTCATGGTTCACTTCAACTCCAGTCTACCAGATTTTCTTGATCCTTTGAAATTCACCTACTGGCAAAATAGGTCCACAGCATATGCCATCTCTCAGGTCCTACATTCATCTGTCAAACATCTGGATAATAAAGATACCTACACCAGGCTCCCACTTATTGACCACAGCTCAGCCTTCAACAGCGTAATTCCAACTAAACCAGTCTCTAAACTCCAAGACCTAGGTCTTGGCTTCCCCCCTAATTGGATCAACTTCCTGACCCATAGACCTCGAATCAGTAAGAATAGGCAACATTACCCTCTCCGCCATAAACCTCAACACCAGTGGACCCTTACTGTACTCCTTATCCACCAAGTTCCATTGTGTCGCCAAGTTCCATTCCAACTCCATTTACAAGTTTGCTGATGACCCCACCGTTGGAGATTGGATCTCAAACAATGACAAGAGTCAAAACAGGAAAGAGATTGCTCAGTGGTCTGGTGCAAAAAGAACAATCTTTCCATCAATGTCAGCAAAAGGAAGAAGCTGGCTACTGACTTCAGGAAGCAGAGTGGATGGCACTGCCCTGTCTGGATCAATGATGCTGAGGTGTTCCTAGGAGTAATGATCACCAACTATCTGCCCTGGTCCACTCACATAGACATAATTGTCAAGGAAGTACAACAATGCCTCTACTTCCCCAGGAGGGGAAGGAAATTCAGCTTGTCCACAAGGAATCTTACCAATTTTTATAGATGCACCATAGAAACCATTCGATCTGGGTGCAAAAAGGAAAAATATGGCAACTGCTCCTCCCAACATCACAAGAAACTACAGAAAGTTGCAAACACAGCCCAGTCCATCACCCAAACAGCCTTTAATTCATTGACCCCATCTATACTTCCCACTACCTCTCAGCAGGCAAACATGATCAAAGATCCCTCCTTCACTGGTTATACTCTCTTCCATCATCCTCCGGAGGGCAGAAGGTATAAAAAGGTAGAACACATGTATGAACAGATTCAAGAACTATTTCTTCCCCCAGTCGTATCAGACTTTTGAATGGACCTCAAATATTAATTCTGATCTCCCTATCTGCACATCCTCTGTGGCTGTAACACTATATTCTGCACTCTGTTCTGCTATCTCATACATCTTGTATGGTACAATTTGCCTGTCCATCATGCAAAACAAACCTTTTCACTGTATCATGGTACATGGGGCAACAAGAAATCAAATCGAAATGTCTGGGGGCCATATCAGATGCAAAGGTTTCTGAGGACAGTCCTCCTTTGGGGTAGGGGAATAGGGGATGACACAGCGATGCTCTGTGAGGTCGACAGAACATCAGGAGAATGAGTTTGCCCTCAGTATTTGGACCTGTAGAAGCAGTAGTATGGTAGAGTTCCCTTGTGCAAAGATAGATCATAATTGACAACTGCAGCATCTGATGGCAACAAAATCAACCATGCCTCAGGCTCTCAAGCTCATGAGCTCCTTGGCAGAGCGATCAGTCTAATGTACAACCACATATCAACACCTGGAATAATGCAAAAGCAGAGAGAACTCTTGCTCAAGGTAAATGCCTGCATCTGGAGTTAGAAAGTAGTTCCCAGCTGTGCACTATGTCTTTACATGGAGAGCTTCCCTCATATAACAGTGGAGAATAGGAGAATCTTGCAAATGGCCCAACTGGCACTGGAGAAGATAGAAGCCAAGCTCCAGAAATATAGTCCAGATCAGCAGGCAGCCAGAGCAAGGATTAATGACTGTTAACTTAAAGGCTATGTTTCTGAGGGGATCATTTAACCCTTGGCTTCCTTGGCCTACTTCGTTCCTGTATCAGGGAATACATCAGAGTAAGGACAAATTAATGACAGTTTCCCCTATGGATACAGATAGTTGAGTTCCAGGAAGAACACTATGGGTATCTACACACAAGATTCTACTATTGTCCTCGCAGCCATGTAGCAAAAGTGAACAGGCTATCTCCATCTTCTTTAAGCAACAAAGGTACACAATGTAGACAAGACCAAGAACATAGCAGCTCATATCAGGTGGATTATTGATTGTCCTACACATCACTGTGACCCTTACAGGTAGAGAAAGAATCTTTCATTAGCATTTGCAAATTTAAATAAAATGCCTCTATTGCTGAACAAGAAGACACTGTCAAACCTTTCTGCCTGCAGTGATGTAAGGGTTCCAAATTTCAAAGGGGAACAATATTTTAAAGATATTTTTGAATCTGTTCAGAGAGTAGGTGGGACTTGAATGCTACCCTCCTGGGTCAGAGGCAGAGCTGGCAGCACTGCACCACAATAACCTTCAACAACATTTTATAAAGTTTGAGAAAAGGGTTCTGATAGAGTCAAATTGCCAAAAAATAACAACGAGAAAAGCTTTTATTTAACTGAAAAAAATTGCAATGGCTGGAGATGTTCTCTCTCCTGCAGAGAAGTGCCCTGTAAAGGATAAAGCTTCTTGTAGGCATACATTAGTTATTCTGCACACATCACTGATAATCTTAAATTGGTCATCAGTGTGATTCTTAGCACACTTAAGATTATTCACCAAGCGTTGTAGATTTGATATTTTGACCAGACTTTTGCAAGAACAGGCTGGGTCCAGTACTGTCAGTGCTCTTCCTATTGCAAACATTCAGAGGAAAGTGCTGTTTGATGCGATTCGCTAGTCCTTGAGACATATCAGCTGTGACAATGCGCTGACACAAAAATTAAATGCCTCATTTGTGTTGAAGGCACAGTTTTTGCACCTTGATGGCATCCTTTACTTAGGAGAAAATATCATTCATATTTCTACTGCATAATAAAAGTATAAAATGGTTAGCTTAATCTGGTGCCCAAATTACTGAGGTAGTTCACCTTTCCTGGGTAACAAAGTCATATAGTCATTGAGATGTGCAGCATGGAAACAGACCCTTTGGTCCAACATGTCCATGCTGACAAGATATTCTAAATTAATTTAGTCCCATTTGCTAGCATTTAGCCCATATCCCTCAAAAACCTTCCTATTCATGTACCATCCAGGTGCTTTTTAAATGCTGTAATTGTACCAGCCTCCACCACTTTCACAGGCAGCTCATTCTATAAACGCATCACCTTCTGCATGAAAAAGGTGTGCCTTAGGTCCCTTTTGAATCCTACCCCATCAGCCCCGCCCCCAACCTGGGGAAAAGGTCTTCGTTATCCACGCTACCAATGCTCCTTGTGATTTTCTAAACCTCTGTAAGATTTAGGTTAACTGGGCAGTTTTCAGGTCGAAGAATGGAAGCCCTTAACCAAATTTTGAGTGTGCACACTATAATGGGTAGGGGTAGCCATTGATCCTGCAGGTCAGCTATGATGTACCCAGTTTCATCATTAGACTAGGTGATGAGCAACTGGCTCAGATCTGGATTATAAGATTGCCAATAAGGTCAATCTTATAGCACGTGCAGCTGTAAGAATCCCAAAGTATATATTAACAACTCTTATTCGAGAAGTTAACGCTAGCTCTAACATCAAACAAGTAAATGAGGCCAAACATCCAAGGAGCCCTAGATTTGGATACCCTTCCTTTCACCAATAATGGGAATGTGCATATTCTGTATCCACACCTTTTTCTTTTCAGACCATTCACTATTTAATTACTGTTAATCATCAAACTTTTAATTCCAATCCACAAGTGCAGATCTACTTCCAAATTCAACTTCAATCACATATTTTTATGCTTGATTGTACATTCCAAAACTACTCCATCAAACATGACTCACTGTGGCAGCTAAGCTCAGTTGACTGTACTTTTACCTCTGACTCAAAAGGCTCTGCGGGTTCAAATTCCACTCCAGGACTTCAACACAAAAATCAAGGTCAAAGTTCCAGTGCAATACTGACGGAGTGCTGCCATGTTATAGATAACACACTTCACTTGAAACAGCAGGAAACATCACGTGCATGGAAATTATCTCTTGGCATTATTTTGAAAAACAAAAACAAACTTATCCCTGGTATGCTGGACAATAGTCATCCCTCAAACACCACTAAAAACAAACTAGCTGATCCTCATCACATTGCTGCTTGTGATAACCTGGTGTGCGCAAACTCAGTTTCAAACACTGGCTTACTATAAACAGTGATTTTGAAGAAGCAAAAAAATAGAAATTGAAAAATGGCATTTTGTTAAAGAAAAACAACATTTTTTCAGCAGATAATTTAAGAAAACTGTTGTACCGGGTTCAAGGACTGACTGTACAGTATCAATGAAAGTTCATCTAATTTAAAATCCAACTTCAGCGTTGTTTTAACTCTGAAAGGTTTTTGTGTTTCTACAACAGCTGCCGTTACCACAGTTCTTCCTAAAGAAGAAAAAGAAATATTTTTAGTATTGAAATGAGCTTAGTATTTATGCAAAGATTTTTCTCCACAGATTTTATTTCATCATTTTCTTGCAGCAGTTTAAAAATTTCAGTCAACAAGTGGTATCAATGAGAAAGTAAAATGACCACAAAGCAACCAATTTGGTCTAAAAATTCACTCATTGCATAATATCCTCCATGAAAAAACCCTGTTATCATTACTATTGCTGTGAAAAAGGGGAAGTGGTGATGCGGTGGTAATGTCACTGGACTAATAATCCAGAGACCAAGTATAATTCTCTTGAGTACCAAGTTCCAATTCTATGGCAGCTGATAGAATTTAAATTTGTTTAATCAGGAATTGGAACCTAAAAGGACATGCTGTGTTAGGGTACAAGATGTGAGAGATTAAAAGACAGCAATTTTCCTAAAGTGGGAGAGTTTTCTGCAGAGAAGCTTGCATTCTAATAGGATCAGAAAGTGCACTAGTTCTTCTCAGACAATTGAATGTCTGCTAGCAAGCTTTCTGCTTGAATTGCAACACCAAGCTTGTTTGGAGTCTCCAACCATTCAGGAAGCCAGAAGCAGTCACTACTGGGGCTGCTGCCAGGACACTAGTGCTCAGACCCCTGGATGATGAATCACTAATGAAAACATTTTGTGTACAGGGAGTTTTGTGTCTCAGGGAAAGGAAGGCAGTGGTGTAGAAGTGAAGAATGGTGTGGCTAACAGAGGGCAGCCCCCTGCACAAGGTATAGTCTCTTTGCCTTACATAAACTAATACAAATTAAGAGAAATCCGAACACCCCATCCCAAACTGACAGCTTGTCTACCCTGGTTTATCAGTCATGTGGATCAACACTTTGTATCACTCCTGGAGCAGAAGTGATTGTACACCAAGAAGAATGAGACCCTTAACTAGTTGTTAATAGACTACTAAAGGACTTAATCGGTGGCTAAGCCCAACTTGGGCCTTCTTGCTGAGAACATAACTGCTCTGATGCAGGAAAGGGGTTAAGCATTATCCTGACTCCAACTTGCCCAACATCTGCCCTCCCATCATTGTTCCCTTCCATTTATTGGAAGGGAAAGATTGCACCTGACATGGCAAAAATTCACTATTATTCCTGATGAGGATTTCACTGTCCACTTTTCTCAATCACTCACAGGATACGAGTGACACAGGAAAATGAATGGTGTTCCTACAGTTTGTTAGGTAGAGACATCCCTTGGCTTGTCTCTGCAATGATTACAGAATGGAGACAAATATTTAAGTTCAGTCAGTATGTTACTTGGAGGGAATTCTAGTGATGGTTGTGTTCCCACAATCATACTGCTATTGTATCTCCTGGTACTTGATGTTTTGAGACTTCATTCTAAGCTTGGTATTTCTGTTACACATACAGCATGCACTGTAGTCACAATGCAATGGTGATGACGTCAGCTAGTACGAGGGGGACATAACTACAAATTGAGGGGTGATAGATTTAAGACAGATGTCAGAGGCAGGTTCTTTACTCAGAGAGTGGTAAGGGTGTGGAATGCCCTACCTGCCAATGTAGTTAACTCAGCCACATTAGGGAGATTTAAACAATCCTTGGATAAGCACATGGATGATGATGGGATAGTGTAGGGGGACGAACTGAGAATAATTCAGAGGTCGGCGCAACATCAAGGGCCGAAGGGCCTGTTCTGCGCTGTATTGTTCTATGTTCTATGACTTAGACTTCCCAAGTCTAATGATGCATAAGATAGACCATGAACATGCTTATGTCTGTTGTCATAACTAGTTTTTCTACAATAAGTCACAAGTCCATTGTCAGAAGCAATGATCTACATTCCATAACAAGCATTGTTGCCAGAAGATTCGCCTGCCATTGGCATACCAAGAGAATTTTGCTGTTTGCTATTTCACCTGTTTGGCCACATTATGATTCAACATCCATGGATATTAAGCTCTGGAGTGCTACCCAACTTGGAGCTCCTGACTCACAAGAAGGAATATGACCCAATCACTGTGCATTATCGACCACTGTGCCACAAGACTACCATACTGGTGGTGAACTATGTAGTGGAGTGTACTATCAACTACCTTCATTGAGATGGTATTGAGTTTCTACATACACGTAAGCAAATGAGGAATATTCAAATCACACATCACAAAGCAGTTCATTATTTAGCCTTCTCTTATATATATATTCTTGATATAATTGGTCCACACATTTCTAGTCAGTAGTGAACTCAATGTATCAGAGCAATGCTGATGATTTTGTTGATCGTCACAAGATTAATCATTTTGCAACGAATCATCATTACATCACACTTAAGTGGCACAATTCTACCTGTCACTCATTAATCCATGCCAGGATGTTGCACGAGTGCTGCAGTGCTTTGGCAATGCTTTATTACACAATAACAGAAAAAGCTGGAGTAAAATTACATAATATCGTATTCTTTCAAGGATCAGTAGCCATACACTCCAAGATTCCCTTCAACATTGCTCAGTATTCTACTGCTAATGGTCAGCCATCTTCACAGTCAACCATCTTGTCCTAAGCGAACTACAATCCTAAAGCTGGAATTAATTCACATTTGAGAATCTCATCCCACCATCACTTGTCCTTAACCAACAATAGACAGGGCAACCATAAGCAGAAAGCCTGAAAAATAAACATGGCTCAAGGTTGCCTGGTTGCTTTCAGGGGTTGCAGGTCCCTGTTTCAGAGGCCTGATCAAGGGCACGCAACCTGCAGTGAACTACTATGTCCTTGCTTCCCCATTCCTACAGCATTAGTGAATCCCTCCCCATGGGTCCTGACCATTTGAACTCGCATGTGGCCTGGGTGTTTGATATCTACCATTCCCATGGTGATGTTGCTGCCTATGATGCTCTCAGCCTTAAAGACCTGAAGCTCTTGAGGACTTGGAGAAGGGCAAGTGAGCAGGTAGAGGTGGAGGCATTTACACCCAAGTTACTGATCCCAGAAAACGCTTACAATTGGCCACTTAATGGTGAGTCTTCCCAAAGGTATGTAGAATGTTTTCAAGACTTTCCAGCTGATGGGCAAGACTCCCGTTGTCTAATTAAAATTCTGCCTCAAGAATCCAACATGCAGTATGAGGTTGAAATAAGTACAGCCAAATGAGGCCTCTCTTCTTTGACAGGCATTACTGAAACAGAGGGGTTATTAATTTTCAAATAAGTGAAAATTCAGAACTTTCAAAAATATCAATCCCTTGCTACACTTCAATTTTAAACTGGTTTTCCAAATTATGCATCGCTTAGCTCATTGAGCCAAATCTTATTTAAGTGGTGCATTAGACACTTTTTCCCTGCGTCCTTCAGCTTCAATAATAATTTTCTCTACAAGCTGGTAGCTGCAAAAGCTAACAGCGCAGAGGCCAATAGGATTTGTGATCTTCAGGAACAATGTGGCCAACAGTGCATAATTTCAACAGCTGGGAAGTAAAAATTTGGAAAGAAGTGAAGGTAAGGATGAATTCAGGTGAGTGAATTAATGTTAAGAAAGAAACAAAGTGAATAAAAGATAGAAAGCACTGAAAACACTCAGCACAACTATGAAAATTAGAGATGTTTTCAGGAGATTAAAAAAAAGAGTAAAAACAAAAGGGTTACATACAGGATGAAAGCAGAAGAGTTTAAATGGCCAAGTGTTGATGATTTAAGGCAAAAGAAGGAAGTGGTGACTGGCTAAAAATCTCAAGAGGTGTGAATGACAGAATCATGAACAGCTGTCATTTGTAAACCAAACTCAAAAGGGGAAGATAAATAAAACAAAATAAAGGGACAGTGGCAGAAGTGGTGACCAAAAATTGTTGAACTCAATGTAGAATCCAGAAAGCTGAATCAAAAGATTGTGCTGCTCCTCAAGCTTCCATTAAGCTTAACTGGGACACCATAGAATGTCATGGACAATTAGTTAGGAACTGGAGGGAGGTGGAAAACTGACATTGTTTAAAAGCTGGATAATCATATCTTTTCAAAGTCATTGAGAAAATATCAACTGCTTTTGCTGCAAGTCAAATAAGGAACATATGAGATGAGGAATAATTTTATTCAATATGAGATGTAAAATTAATAATTTCAATATCGATGCAAAAAGAATGCAAACCTGCAGAACTTGGAGAAGGACTTGAACTATTCCTCTGAGCTTGTACAGGTACAACTTCAACAGAATTATCACCCAAATTTTCATTCAGAGATTTCAATATGATGATCAGATCATCTTGGCTGAGCGTAGCCTATCAAAACATCAAATCAATACAAATGAAGAATAATACTTTAAAAAAGCATTAATCAACATCATGTCTATGAACAGCCGAGAGGCACAATTTATGTATATGCCTGCTTTGGCAGCAAAAATATATCTAAATCAAGTAAATAAAACTTGAAGAATAGGCAAGAATGGCAAATGTTTCCTTATTCATGTTACAAATTTAGGATTAAATTGGTACACTGACACCCAAGGACTTCCAGTTTTTTAAAAAATATATATTCTACCACTACTTTAGTCACGGTATACGTAGTGAGTTTAATATAAATGTCCGTGTCATATTATCACAAGCCAATTTTAAATAAATTTTAAATGAAATTCCTCATAAAATCTCCACACATCAGTTGCTTTCCAAACACTTGTTTATATCTTTAAGAAAGTCATTCAAATGTAGCAACAGTTACATTTTGCATTACATAACAAAAAATGTTCTATTGGAAGTTGTACAGAAAAACAGTTTAGTAAATCTTACTTAGAATCAGAAAAGCATTCAAAATGCTCATGTAAAGGAATGGGAGCAGGAACTAAGAAGAAAACGAAATAATTGTATTGAGTACTTGAGAGTTTGGTAACAGTTTGAAACCTAATTTGGGTAATTTATATCTGCTTTCTATTATTAGGAAATCTAATTCAAAACACAAATTTTGAAAAGATGCACTTACATGCAGAGGTTTTAGGGTTCCAAGAATTTTAATATCAGGAACCTCATGGTACCAAGCAGCAGACAAATTGCGTTCAACAACAACTTCCAGATTAACAGGTTGAAGCAAAGAGATTTCAGACCGAAAAGCTTCATTCTCAAATATTGTCCTGGTGAAATTAAAAAATATTTGATTTCAAAAGTCAATTATGTTATGCAATCATTTTTTGTAAAGAGAGTATGTGAAACATAAGATGTTGGTAACAAAAATCTTGGCTCATTAACTAGACATTAGAATACATTATTAGCCTTTCATACAATAGCATAAAAATTCCATAAATCTACTTTGTATTTAATAGATGTAAGTGAAAGTGACTTGGCCTTCTAAAAACTAACAAAAGATAACTTAATGTGATTCCATCCTGTTTAATCATAGCTGAAGAATCACTTGAAATTACTTGACATTTTGCTCCCACATTATCACCTTTAGTGTTCCAAAGAATCTGCCCACTTCTATTTCCCATGCATATGCTACCCCTTGGTAGCATCACCCAAAGAAACAGCATTAGTTTTCTCATTTTGCTGCAAAATCCAAACTTCACTCATTCACACTTCACTTGACTAATTCACTGTTGCTAAATTATCAGACTATTTACTCAAAATCTAGTACTTAACAGGCAGAATATTGGTAAGACTGAAGCCACTGAATATTGCTCCCCACTCCAAACTCTGCTCTTGAGCAAGATATTACTAATTCGACTTAATATTTCATTATTTGGCTTAATATCATGCACTGTTTTATAACCTTGGATGCTTTCATTTTGTTGAAGGACCTATATGTTGTTGATTTACTCTAATATTTTAAGATTAGTTTACTTGTAATTTATAACTAAGGTAATGCTACACAAGACGAAAAAGCAATATTGTTAAATAATTTGACTTCGTGAACTGCTGAATGTTCCATCAATTTGAAAACTTCCTCAATGCCTAAATGAATGAATGACTCTTATTGTTCATAATAAAGATTCCCACCAAGATAAGCTATTCTGTATAATTTGTTCAGCTTCAACATGCAACGAGTTAGAAGTAGTAAGCATAATATTAAAATTAGAGCCAAGTTATTCGAGTGCAAATAGGAAGTTTTTTTCCATATGCAGGTGGCAGAAATTTTGTATTTTTCCCAAAGACAGTGAAAGTTGAACCTTTCAGCTATAATTCTCAATTCTTCTATTCATATCAATTACATCATGGGGCAAATTTCAAAACTCCTAACTTTAAACTGATTTGAAGACTAAGTTTGAAGGTTTTTTTGTTAACGGAAACTGTTTTTCACAGTTGCAAACTAGATCATAAAAACTAAAAGAATTTTAAGAATATGATATGACAAGAGAATTGAAGTAGTTACATGCAGAAATGGAAGTTGCACGTATTTAAAGTTAAGTTAAAAATTTAGAGAACGAATAAGGAATACAGACAATAAAGATCTAATTGTTACTTTTTTTACAAAAATGATTTCTTGAAGGAAATAAAGTCAGAGAATCAGAGGTTTTACAGTATATAAAGCTGCCCTTTGTCCCACTGTGTCCATGATGTAGAGGTGTCGCTGTTGGACTGGGGTGGACAAAGTTAAAAATCACACAACACCAGATTATAGTCCATCAGGTTTTGAAAGTAAAAGTCCTTTAGAAGGGTCACTGGACAGGAAATATTAACTGTTTTCTCTCCATGGATGCTGCCAGTCCTGAGTTTCTCCAGCAAGTGTTTTTTTTGAAAGATCTACATTGCCTCCTTTGGGGCAGGCCTGCTCAAATACAAGCAAATCATATAAATAACAGGTGACTGACCTGCCTTCCTAAAAGGCAGTGTCATGATATCAGGGAGGATATCCTGCTCACCAGGATTTCCTGGAAATCAAGCCAGCAGCAGTGCTCCAGGAATGACATCCATCAAAGACCAGGACTGCAGGATAATGCAGACCCTAGGCAAATGATGTCAGATAGGATTTAATAGGGTGTGGGCTGCAGGAGAAGGAAAAAAAAGATCACAACAAGGTCTAGAGTGTGGCTTTCAGCAGATCTTCCAAGACTGGTTCCCTCAGTCAGATACTAGAGAAACGGAACAAATACAAATTGCTGGCGAAACCTTTAAGTCTGGCAGCATCTATGGAGAGAAAGTCGAGCTCACATTTTGCATCTACTGACCCTTCTTCAGACCTCACTTCAGAGGGAAGATCACTGAACTCAAAACTTTCTCTCCACAGACTCTGCCAGATCTGCTGAAATTCTCCAGCAATTTCTGTTTTTGTTCAGATTTCCAGCAACCACAGTTCTATATTTTATTTTACTGGAGGTAAGGCTTCAGGGAACTCCGTGACATTAATTAGGCTCAACATTTGCAATTATGTAAACAAAAACTTAGAACAACAAGGTGAGTCTATCAGATACTACCAATTTGATCAGATCTTGATAGCAAATTGTCTGATATTCATTGAATATTATTCAAAGTGTTATGGACAGAACAAATCCCATCAAAACATAGTAAGAAGATAGGCCTAGACTCCAACTTTTTCTTATTTTTGAAAGGGAAATGTAAGGTGTTGTATTCCAGGTGCAATTTGATTGGTTAAACTACCAGGCTTGAGGCAAAACACACTTTGTTCTGAGACTATAGTTAAAATACAAACAAAAGAATAAATTTAAAAATAAAATTAGCTTAAATGTAACTCTATTGGAATACTTAACAAGATAACATATATGTTAACTACCACTGATTAGCTGTTCCAAGATAGTAACATCCCATAAACCCTTGGCAGACCCAAATTCAGTAAAATAGATCGTCTCACATGCAACATTTCTCCAGTCCAGGAAGAACAAACATAAAGAGAAAATTCTGAGAAAGATAGAGCTCAAGCATTTTACTGAAGCATGGAGAGATGTATAGCAGCTTCAAAACCTCAACAGTTACTGAAATCTAAAATAAGATCCTGGCTCTTTGGAAGCCTGACCCTACCCCTTTATCGACGTTTGGGCAGGAGCCAAGCTGCCTGACCTGTTGTGCATTTCCAGCACCACTCTAATCTTGCCTCTAATCTCCAGCATCTGCAGTCCTCACTTTCGCCTACCCCTTCATGCTGCTTCAATTGTTGCAACTTTAAAAAGATAACAAAGGCCTCACAAGCTGTTTATTTTATTGGCTTAGAAGAGACAGCTCTGTGCCTCTGTCTCAACCCTTCTATTTTAAAACAAAACCTGGACAAAATACTCCTTCTAAAGCCATGTATCATCACAAAAGTATGATGCAAAACTAGAGAAATGAAGAGAGTTTAGAAAAGAGCAAGGGATCTTATACAAAAAGCAATGGTATATCTAAGAATAGGGACAAGATAAGAGGGAAATAGTAATATGAGAATATGGCAGAGAGAAAACCTCAGAAATAATCAACAATTAAGACTAGATGTCACAAAGATAGCAACAACACACAATTAAAGGTTCATAGCAAAGTAAATAAATTAATCGCACACATTGAAGCAAAAAAAAGAAAAAGAAACTGTAAGCCATGATGGAGACATTCAGTATGACAAGATTTGGGTCTTGAATATTAAGGGGTATATGACATTCAAAAAAAATAGGAAGCTAGGTAAAGGTAAAAGGATAGCAATGCTAATCAAGGATGGCATTTGTGTAATAATTAGGCACATCCTTGGCTTAGAGGTTCTGTATGTGGGATCAGTTTGGGTAGAGAAGAAGGAGAAATAAGTCACAGTGGGAGGGGTTTATGGGCCCCTAACAATAATCAAATTGTGGAACAAAATATACAAGAAGAAATATTGGGTGCTTTGATACAGATACCGTAATAAACATGGGTGGCTTTATATATGAATTGGAAAAAAATCAGCAGTAGTAACTTGGATAAAGAGTTCACAGAATAATTTCAAGATAGCTTCTTAGAACAGGTTATGATGATTTGGTATTGTGACAGATTAATTGATGACTTCAAAGTTAACCAACCCTAGGTAGCAGTGACCACATGATTAAAATTTTACTTTCGGACTGAAAAAGGGAGAAGATTGGATTTCACAATAGTATTTTGATGGGAATCTGGAATTCACAATACAACTGATCAGCCATGTTCTTACTGAATGACTGAGCAAGCTCCTTTATTATATGTTCATTGTGATGTCAGTTTGCTTGTCATGCTCCCAGTGCATTGAGAGGCCTACCCATACTGGGATAATAACAGCACCACTCGGATGTGGCCCCAGGCACCTTTCTGTCATGAGCTTAAATCAGCCCAGAGGTACAATACCGCAGAGTCCCCATGTGCCACTATTGTGCCTAATTAAGTGCCCTCCCTGCCTTCAAACTGATCACTGGAGAAGGCTTAAAATAGCATACTAGATCAATGTTTACGTAAAGATTTATAGCTTGGGTGTCAGGTGCTGGAGTTCTGGGTAAGTTTGCCAAGCTGGGAAGTTGATTTGCAGACATGCAAGGAAATAGGAATCCTGTACCAAACGCTTAAGCATTACCTGTGAACAACTGCAATTCTTACATGGATGTCGAAGGAATCAAATATTACCACCCTGTGTCAGATCAACAACTCACATCAACAACCCACAAGCCAGAGAAACAGTCATGACAAAACGGTTTTGGGATGATCCAGGTTATGGTTACAGATGCACATAACAGATTACACAGGTACAGACAAGAAACTGTGCAGCAAAAATTGTTAATTTCAAAAACAATCAATCAGAAGTGGACCGTGACAATCAAACAGGCCATCACCATGGACAGAACAGAACCACATACAGAAAGAGAACGGCACTACAATACAAAATGAGTAAGCTAGCCAACAGCAGAGAAGACAACACACAGACACCTGGGTAAGAAACCTCTCCAACAGAAACCTTACAGATACAGAAAAAGCGGTACTAGCCAAGGGACTCAAGTATAACCACAGGGATGCAAAAACAACAGACTTCTTAGCTGCACTACAATGTACACTCAGAAGTAACTGACTAAATAAAGAGACACTGGAAACAGTCAGACAAACCAAAATAACCTCACTCGCAAAGAAAAGACAAATGAACAACCTCAACACCAAAGAGACAAAGCCCTAAAAACACTCAAAAAATTACAAAAAACATAACCATAGTACTACCGGATAAAGGCAGAATGACAGTCATTCTGAACAAGACCACACATATTCAGAAAGCAGAGAAACCACTTGCAGATACTGACACCTACCTACAGAGGGAGTTTGACCCCACGCTACAGCTAACTAATACGCTATTGAACACACTACGGAACCTACAAAAAAAAGACTAATAACCAGGATTGACCTACAAAGGATGAAACCAGAAAGCAACAACACCCTAAGATTTTACAAAACTACCCAAGGTACACAAACCAGACATACCACCTAGATCCATTGCAGCACTTCCAGGACTCCATCACATAAACTGAAACATCTTATCAGCAGATCCAAACACTCCATACAATCATCACAGGAATTTCTATACATCAAAAACATAAACATAGCAATGGTCTCATTTGATGCAATGGCACAGTTCGCTTCAACTGACAAAACTCTAGCCAGAGAGATAACAGCCAACCTCCTGAACAAGCAGAACAGAGAACATAACAGGAAATCTCTCAACAAGGCCTGCATACGCAAACTACTAGACCTGTGCTTGATGACACACTTCCCATTCAACAAGCAAATATATGAACAAATCAATGGGACGTCTATGGGCTCAGCCATCTCCGAGCTCATAACAGAAGCAGTGTTGCAAAGATTGGAACAAACAGCCCTGCCACAAATATAACCCAAATTCTGGTTCAGGTATATGGACGACACTTTTGTAGTTATTAAGAGAACAATGATCGAGAACACACATTGGAATATCAACACCATGCTCACAGGGATCAAATTTACGAGAGGAGGAGGAGACCAATAACTAACTCCCATTCCTGGATGTAATTGTAGAAAGAAGACAGAAGTGAATCCAGTACAAGAGTGTACAGAAAAGCCACACACACGGACCAGATCCTGAACTACATAAGCAACCACCTGAATACACAAGAGAAGCTGCATTAGGACCCTGTTCAAAAGGGCTACAATACACTGCAGTACTCCTGACCTACGAAGGGAAGAACACCACCTCTACAGAATCTTCACCAAGAACAGATTCCCCACAACTTCATCCGCAGATGCCTAGCAAAGTATGACAAGGACATGCCACAACCCAATACACTAGCCACACTGCCTTATATAAAAAATGTTTCGGAACAGCCAGACTTCTCCGACCATTCAGATTCATGTTAGCCCAAAAACCACCAGCCATGCTCTGACAACTCACCAGAACAGAAGACCCTATATCCATCATGTGCAAAACTAACATAATTTACAAGATTCCATGAAAAAACTGCACAAAACACTATATAGGATAAACAGGCAGGCAAGCAATCCACATCCACGAACACCAACTAGCCAGTAAATGCCACGACCAGCTGACCCGAGTAGCCATACACACAGATGACCAATGATCACAAATTCAACTGGGACAACACAACGACCATAGGATAAGGTAACAGAGGACAGCCAAAGAATTCCAAGAAGTATGGAACTCATCCACGGACTCCATCAACAAGCACACAGATCGAAACCCAACATACCGGCCACTACAACGAACAATCGGAACCGGAAGCAGCAGGGACGGAACCAAATAATTTCCAGAAGACACAGTACTGCAGCATTTCACAGACGGCTCCAAACCACTGAGGATGTCACCTTGACAGGAGACGAAATGTCTGCAAATCAACTTCCCAGGATCATTGAACATACCCACAACTATAATGTAGTAGATATTTATTTCTGAATCATATTCTAATATTACAAATTTAATTGTTACTCACAATATTCAAGAAACTTTATTACTATTTTATTATCATGACCCCGTAGAAGTACTCTTGGCTATGAATCAAGTTTTCAAGTTAACATCAAGCAAGCATTCACAAACCTAGAATAGATTCCAGTAGAAGTTCATCAAAATTATTTTTCAGGCTAAAATGAAACTTTACATAAATGTTGCCTATCTATAAAGACAGTGATACAGCTTAGGTATTAGTTAGGATTTGGATGCAGTAAACATAAAGGTTTGACCTTTATTTTAAAATGGACTATAAAGATTCAAAATATGACCCATTCAAATATTAGGAAGCAGTCAAGTGTTCATGATATATATTGTTGTATTACTTTTTAAAAATTCTATAGAATTTCCATACCTGTACAGTTTAAGTTCACGTAACGAAATTTTCATGGAGTCAATTATAGGTGGGAGATTAGTGGAACCTTTTTGTTTTACCAGTGAGAAACTGTTCTGAATAATGACAAAACCAAAGTCTGCAACAACAACATTTTTTGACACAGGAGATTGAGGTACAACAACAACAGGTGCATTGATGTGAATGTCAAGTTGCATTCTAGTGCTCCGTTCTGCAAGATCCTTCACGCCAGATGCTGCTTGGACAGTTGCCTCTGTGACAGCTTCTCTGGCAGCTTGGAAAATGTTGAAGAATGCCTGAAACAAGTGAGATGCTGTTATGAACAGAAGCTCGGTGCACTGTATTGAAAAAAATAATCTACAGTAATTCAAGCAAATGCTGACAATGAAAATAAAGATTTTTTCAACAAATTCTGCACACTTCTTGAGTAAATTTAAAATTTCCTCACCAATACTGATGACACAAACTTCTTTACAAAGATGACTTGGATACAGCCAACTGTCAATTGAACACAACTATCAACTACATCCATATTAGAATAGGCTAAACCTTCTGTCGCATCTACATGAGAGATTATTTTGAAGTTGAAGACCTCTTTTCCAGCAATGGAAACAGCCTTTGAAATAAAAAGAAATCTTAATGAAACACCAGGTTACTTTTAAAAATTGCAAAAACAAGCAAATAAACCTGTTAAATGTTATGTCAATTAAGGAAGATATTACTGCTATACTTGTACATAGCCAATGTGTACACAGGTACAGTTTTCTCATACCATTTTATGATATAGATGAGAATCAATGATTAATGACGGACTGAAGCTATAGTAACCTAGCTTCCAGTTATCCCCAATAATACAGAGGATGAATAGAAAGATACTGTGTTTTAATACTGATTCATCAAAAATACCTTTTTGTATATTGCATCTTCACTGGAATCCAAAACTACAATATTCTTCAGCTTTGCTGTAACTTCTGATAAATTCTTCCTCAAAGCCACCTCAGCATCAAGACCTATCCGAATATAAATGATGATATTTCACACACACAGAATAATCACAAAAAGCATTGGTACAAATTTGCAAGTCATCCAGAAACCAATCCTACACACCAGCTATGTCCTCCATTTGTTTTATTCTGTCTGGGCTTAAATTTAAATTCTATCCATTGCCATTTTAAATCAAAAAATACCAAATTTCATTTCAAATGCTTCATCTTCCAAATTCCCATTACAGTTGTCCCTTCAAAAGAACGAATAAAATGAATTATATGTGCATCTTTGCAATCTGATGCACCATCTAATCACCCTAGTTTTGTGGGATCAATTTGTTTTCATCTTCCTATAACAAAATCTCACTCAGAAATGTTCTGTTTCGAATGTTTTGTTACAAACTCTGGAAAAAGGCTATCTTTAATAATTAAAAAATAATTCACAGACAAACTGAATGGTCTTACCACATTTCCCCATATAATAAAAATTTTGAAGTGCAACAAGAGGGGGTGAGAAGATGTTAGCTAACAGTTGTTACCATGTTCACTTGCTAAGAAACAACTGTAGAGTTATCTGTATTTGGTAAAGCTGACTGCAAAAAGCAGTTGACCAGAATACTGGGAAATATATTTCTTTTCAAAGCTCTACTGAGCAATCTTCAATTTATACAGAATCACTTTCCAGACCAATGATCACACAGTTTAACACTTCATACAAATTATAAATCTCTTCCCAAAATTGACCGAGTTGATCTTAATCCATAATTCAATTGATATTCATATTTATTCAATGGTAGCAGCTCGAGACACAAGATTGAGTTCAAGTGTAAGTAAAGCTTTAGCGCACAAATCTCAGCCAACACCTGCGCACAGGATTGAGAAAGTCACTGTTCAAACATGGCATGTGTAATTTGTTAGCCGTTATGATGCATGATTCAGTATGCAAATCTTTTGCATTCTAATTTGCTGAAGTTTGAATGCAGCTGACAACAAGAGAATAATGGCATTCAAGACTTCTATAAAGATGGAGATCAAGGTTACTTCACAACCAATTAGGTTTAGGGAACAGCAGAAACTATCTGAAAAGATTGTTGAATCAGCACAGGTAAATAAGATGGAGATAAATAAAGGAAAAAAGTAAAGAGACGGAAAGAACGATTTATTGAGAGTAAAATGGAATGGAAAAGGGAAGAAAAATATCTTAGATTACAAATTAAATTATAACATTAAAGTAAATCCAGATCATCCTTGGAGAAAGTGTATGCCTTTGCTGAATAAGGAAATGGTTAAATCTTCAATTTGTGCAATTTTAAATTGGACTGTAATTTGAGATTTGTTCCAACAAAATTCAAAAGTTTAAAAAATTTTGTAGCTTCAAGTTTTGAGCAGGCCTATTTTCAAAGGGTGCCTTAAGCCTCATTAAGAACCGGCTGAAACTGGAACCTCATTTATAGAGTAAATTAATCCAACCCAGCATAGACTTTCAATAAAATTGAGGAGATAACTGGAGGAAAAAGCATTTATAGACTTTAAAGTGAAAGTACGTTCTCCAGGTCTCCAGTATTTTGTTTTTGTCTTTTTTAAAAATATCTAATTAGGTACAAGATTGATATTAGTGCATTAAAAATGGGAAATAATAAAGTGTAAAAACAGCAGAGATATTAGAGCAAGTTTAATTAATAAGTTAATTAAAAATGAGGGAGAAAGTAGATCAGATGGCATGTTGCAGCTGTAACATGTGGGAACTGCTGAACACCAAGGTGATCCAAGTGTAGCAAACGTTTGCAGCATGAACAACTAAGGATCCGCATTGAGGCGCTGGAGTCTGAGCCACAGACATTGTACATCATCAGGGAGAGAGAAGGTTATCTAGACACTTTGTTCCAGGACGCAGTTACACCCCTTAAATTAGAGAGTTCAAACTTAGTCTGTGATGAAGGACAGGAGAATGTGACTGTAGGTGGGGTGAGCATAGGAACTCGAGGGACAGCTCTGTGGAGCGTCAATCCATACAGTAGTAAAAATAGCAGTGAGACAAACTGATCACAACACCACATAACAGGGAACCATTCATGGAAAACAAAGAAGTATTAACAGAGATAGGGTAGTGGCAGGAACTTTTGAAGGATATAGCCATAAGTGCCTCTATAAGCTTGAGTTGGAAGGCTATGTTTCCTGCTTGGTCCCAAAGTTAAAGATATCTCGTTGAGGCTTATGAAGAACTTGGAGTGGATTCAGTTGAAAATCACACAACACCAGGTTATAGTCCAAAGGGTTTATTTGGAAACACAAACTTTCAGAGCACTGCTCCTTCATCAGGTGATTGTGAAGCTTAACAGTCACCTTCTCGAAATAACCCAAGGTTTTATAACAAAACGTGAGAGGTTAGAGCCTGTCTGTATCCCAATCTTTAGTCAAAGTGGTTCTATTTCCAAAGTAGGATTTATAAAACGTTGATATGGATTGACTGCCTGCTGATTTTGTGCCTTTTGAACAAAATAGAATATATCTGCAAATGCAAATTCACCCCATAGACTTACATGTGTGTCCATGTGAGTGCGTCCATAAGAGAGCGTTGCATGCTTGGTACATTGCGGGCGCAAGTGTGACAGAGCATAAGCCTTGAGAGGGTGTGTGCATGCATGAGAGAGAGGGTCTGTGCGAGTGTGAAAGTATATATGTGTGTGAGATTGAGCGAGTGTATAGTATAGTGGGGTCACCTGTAGTGTCACAGGAACCCAGTTGAGGCCATTCTCACGGGTACCAAACTTGGCTATCAGCCTCTGCTCAGCCACTCGGCGTTGTTGCCTATCCCCAAGTCTTCCTTGGAGGATGATCACCTGAAGATCCACGGCCGAACGTCCCTGACCGCTGAAGTGTTCCCCGATCTGAAGAGAACATTCCTGCTTGGCGATTGTTGAGCAGTGACCATTCATCTGTTGTCGTAGTATCTGCTTGGTCTCGCCAATGTACCATGCCTCGTGGCATCCTTACCTGCAGCGTATGAGATAGAGAATGTTGGCCGAGTCATATGAGTACCTGCTGAGTACACGGTGGGTGGTGTCCCCACAGATAATGGTGGTATCCATGTCGCCACTCTGACATGTCTTGCAGTGGTTGACATGACAGGGTTGTACGGTGTTGTGGTCGATGGTGTCCTGAAGGCTGGGCGGTTTGCTGCGAACAATCGTCTGTTTAAGATTTGGCCGTTGTTTAAAGGCGAGAAGTGGAGTCGCAAGAAAGATCTTGGTGAGATGCTCATCCTCATTGATGTGTTGCGGGCTGCACAGAACATGGTGTAGTTTTTTGGTGTCTGGGAAGTACTGGACAACACTATCACTTATAACCAGTGTCAGTGTCCTGAGGAGGTCATTATGGTTTCTCACTGTGGGACTTTGGACCCGGCAATCGATGAGTTGAGCATTGTACCCTGTTCTTATGAGGGCATCTTTGAGCACCTTCAGGTGTCTGTCATGTTCCTCCTCATCTAAAAAGGTCCTGTGTATGCATTGGGCTTGTCTGTAGGGGATGGCTGTTTTAATACGTTTAGGTGCAAACTAGGGAAGTGTAGCATTATGAGCTTATCTGTGGATTTGCGGTAGAGTGAGGTACTGAGGAGATGCATGTGTCCAAGAATGAGACAGATGCTCAAGAGTAGTCCACGATTAGTCTGATGGTGGGTTGAAATATATGTCTATGGTGTGAATTTATATTTGCAGAATTATATTTGTAGATACATTCCATTTCGCTCAAAAAATGCACAATCTTCAGGCAGTCAATACATGTAATATTTTGTAAATTCCACTTTGGAAATAGAACCTGTCTAATTCAAGATTGAATCAATAAACTTGTTGGACTATAACTTGGTGTTGTGTGATTTCAACTTTGTCCACCCCAGTCCAACACTGGCTCCTCAACATCTTGGAGTGGAAAGGTAGACTTTAGGTTGTTGTCATTCATTTTGATATTAATGACAAGGGTCTGCTGAAAGATTCTGAACAGTTAGGAACTAAACTAAAATGCAGAACCTCCAAGGTAATACTTACAGGATTACTACCTGAACCATGGCTGAATGGGCATTATGCATATAAAGGAATTAAATATGTGGCTGAAAGATTGGAGCAGAAGGAATGGGTTTCGGTTCATGGGGCACTTCCATCAGTACTAAGTTAGGAGTTAGCTATTCCATTTGGACAGCCTTCACTTTAACTGTACTGGGACCAATGAACTGGCAAATTGAATAGCTAGGACTATTGTCAGGGCTTTAATCTAACTGGGGCTGGGACATAAGAGGTTTGGCAGAAACTTTAGACTTGCAAATCAAAAGAATTTGGCACCATTGCAGGGCAACTATTTTGACAATCATACCCAAAATGGAACAGAAGGAGCAGAGTTTATGAGCATTAAAAAAAAGTAACATAGGGACAAAGGGGGAACAATGTAATAAGGCAAAATTAATGGGATTTTGATTACAATGCGCAGAGTATTTGTAAAAACATAGATTAATTAGTGACACAAATATAAGTTAACAGTAATGATCTTAGAGCCATTACGAAAAATGGTTATAAAAAGATCAAAGTTGGGGTATGTGACCTTCCAAAAGCACAAGTAGTAAGGAAAGGCTAGAAGCGTGACCTTTTTTTAAAATATGAGATGGAATTAGTACATTAGTAAGAAATTATCTTGGATGTAGAATCAAGGGAAAGACAACACTTGTAAAGCCGCCCCCAAATAACAGTAGCTGTTCTATAGGACACAGAGAGGACAAAAATCCAGAAGATAACAAGGCTATGTAAATAAAAGGCAGCACATTAATCTTTGATGGCTTTAATCTTCATATATATTGGGAAAATCAAATTGGCAGAGGTAGGCACAATGCAGTAATCAAAGAGCATTCAGAATAGCTTCCTAGAACAATGTGTTGTCGATCCACGTAGGAATCAGGTTATTTTGCATCTGATAATGTACAAAGAAACTGGTTTAATAAATTTTGTCAGAATGAAAGATTCCTGAAGGAACAGCAGCTATACCATGGTAGAATTTAGCATCTGTTTGAGGGTGCATAATGTAGGTAGGACACAAGTGTACTTAACTTAAATAAGGATAAATACATGGAAATGAAGATAGAATTAGCTGGAACCAACTGGAAAAAGAGTTTAGCAGTAAAAATGGTTAAGGAATAGTGGCAGACTTCTATTAAAAAAAAGACACAAAGCAACAGTATGTCCTAATGAGAACAAAAGATTCCATGAGGGGGATAAACCAACCATCGTTAACCAGTTAAGAATAGTATCAAATTGAAAAAGAAATCATGGAATGTGCTGAAGATTAGTGGCAAATCTGAGAATTGGGCAAGTTTTAAGAGTCAACCAAAAGATGGTTAAAATTTACTAAAGAGGGAGAAAATAAACTGAGGGAAAAATTGTATATAACAAAGCACAATAACTTTTTTAAATATATAAAATGGAAGAGAAGAACAACAGTGATTAGATTAGATTACTTTAGATTAGATTACTTTAGATTAGATTAGATTACTTACAGTGTGGAAACAGGCCCTTCGGCCCAACAAGTCTACACCGACCCGCCGAAGCGTAACCCACCCATACCCCTACATTTACCCCTTACCTAACACTACGGGCAATTTAGCATGGCCAATTCACCTGACCTGCACATCTTTGGACTGTGGGAGGAAACCGGAGCACCCGGAGGAAACCCACGCAGACACGGGGAGAACGTGCAAACTCCACATAGTCAGTCGCCTGAGGCAGGAATTGAACCCGGGTCTCTGGCGCTGTGATGCAGCAGTGCTAACCACTGTACCACCGTGCCGCCCACCAGTGAACAGGTCTTTTAGAGATTTAGGCTGGGAAATAATAATTTAAAGTCAGAAAAATGGCAGGAATGTTGATTCCTGCTTTCTATTTATATGTTTGGGTTTCTTTGGGTTGGTGATGCCATTTCCTGTGGTGATGTCATTTCCTGTTATTTTTCTCAGGGGTGGTAGATGGGGTCTAACTCGATGTGTTTGTTGATAGAGTTCCTGTTGGAATGCCATGCTTCGAGGAATTCTCATGTGTCTCTCTGTTTGTCTTGCTCTAGGATGGATGTGTTATCCGAGTCAAAGTGGTGTCCTTCTTAATCTGTATGGAAGGATACTAGTGAGAGAGGGTCATGTCGTTTTGTGGCTTGTTGATGTTCATGAATCCTGGTGGCCAGTTTTTTGCTTGTTTGTCCAATGTAGTGTTTGTTGCGATCCTCGCACTGTATTTTGTAAATGACATTAGTTTTGCTTGTTGTCTGTACAGGGTCTTTCAAATTCATTAGCTGCTGTTCTGGTTCCTGTATCTAAAGGAGGACATACAGGTGGTCCAGAGGAGGTTTACAAGAATGATCCTAGAGATGAAGGATCACATGATGAGTTGTTGAATACTCTGCGTCCATACTTGTTGGGATGAGTGGGATCTCACTGAAACTTATAGAATACTGAAAGGCCTGGATAGAGTAGACATGGTGAAGATGTTTCCAATAGTGAAAGAGACTTGGACCCAAGCACACAGTTTCAGAGTGAGGCGATGATCCTTAAAACTGAGAAAAGGAGGAATTTCTTCAGTCAGAGGATGGTGGATTTGTGGAACTCATTGTCGCAGAAAGCTGTGGAGGCCAAGTCATTGTGTATTTAGGGAGAAAGTGAGGTCTGCAGATGCTGGAGATCAAAGTTGAAACTTTATTGCTGGAACAGCACAGCAGGTCAGGCAGCATCCAGGGAACAGGAGATTCGACGTTTCGGGCACAGGCCACTCTCTGCTCATTCCTGAAGAAGGGCCTGTGCCCGAAACGTCGAATCTCCTGTTCCCTGGATGCTGCCTGACCTGCTGTGCTGTTCCAGCAATAAAGTTTCAACATTGTGTAATTAGGACAGAGATAGATAAGTTCTTGATTAGTCTGGGGATGAAAGATGAAGGGGAGAAGGGAGGAAACAGTGTTGAGAAACCATGTTAGCCATGATCGAATGGCATAGCAGACTCGAAGGGCTGAATAGTCTAATTCTACTCTTACATCTTATGGTCTAAATACAATAAATATCACTAGAGGAAAATTACTTGGGAAACAAATGGGGCTAGAGACCAGGAAGTTCTCTGGACCTGATGGAATACATTCTAGGATATTAAAAGAAGTAGCTGCAAAGACAGCAAATGCGCAGGTAGTGATCTTCCCAAATTTTAAGCATTATCGAAATGTCGAAAACAATTGGAAAACGACCAGTGTAACCTCTTATTCAGAAAGGCAGGAATATTAAAAAAAAAGAAAAGTTCACTGTCTCTGGGTTGATACTAGGCATAGAGGTATTCAGCATGTACTCATTGGGAGTTTACATGAATGAGAATGAGAGGAGATCTTATTGAAACATAAATAATTCTTAAAGAGACTTGATAGGGTAAATGCAGTGTTATACTTTCTGATTGTGTCCTCTGATCCTCAATGTTTGCACACAAGTGGGGGTTCCCCATCTAAGACTGAGACAAGGAGGACTTTTTCTCTCAAACTGGTGAATCTGTGGAATTCTTTACCAGCAGAGGATTTTTGAATCAAACTCATTAAAGAACAGTCAAGGTTGAGACAGACAGACCACTTTCTAATCACTGAGGGAATCACAAACATAGGAAAGTGTTGAGGATCATCAGATCAGCAATATTTGCAATGACTTGATGGGCTGAAAATGTGTTGCTGGAAAAGCGCAGCAGGTCAGGCAGCATCCAAGGAACAGGAGAATCGACGTTTCGGGCATAAGCCCTTCTTCAGGAGTCTTGATGGGCTCAATTTCTGGATTAGTGGTGCTGGAAGAGCACAGCAGTTCAGGCAGCATCCGAGGACAGGCAAAATCCAAGGACAGGCAAAATCTGTCCTCGGATGCTGCCTGAACTGCTGTGCTCTTCCAGCACCACTAATCCAGAATCTGGTTTCCAGCATCTGCAGTCATTGTTTTTACCTCATTGATGGGCTCAATGCCTATTTTTGCTCTTGAATCCCATGGTGTTACAATTTATGGTAGAAGAAGATTGGGAATAAATACTCCATTCCCACCCTCCCCAACAAGCTATCACTATTACCCTCAATCTGCATCCACCTATCGCCTTCCCAGCTACCTTCCCTCCAGCCCACCCCCACATTTATCTCTCAGCTCCCTTTCCCCTCCACATTCCTGATGAAGGGCTTATGCCCGAAATGAGGACTCTCCTGCTCTTTGGATGCTGCCTGACCTGCTGTTTTTTTCCAGCGCCACACTATTCGACTCTGACTCTCCTGCATCTGCAGTCCTCACTTTCTCCCAGTTGATTTATTGAAGTCAAATACCTACCCAGTTCAGCTCTGAACAAACTCACCTCCCCTTGATATTTAATGGCATAAATCTCCCTGAATCTGCTACTGTCAATATCCTGGGACTACCATTGATCAGAATTAAAACTGGAACAATTAGAAAAATACCGCAGCTGTAAGAACATGTTGGAAGATAGAAATTCTGAGGGGTGTAACTCAGCTATCTCCGCCAAAGGACACCCACCACCATTAAGGCACAATTCAGGAGTATGATAGAATACTGTCCATTCGCCTAAACATGAGCAGGTTCAACAACCTTGATGAAGTTCAAAATAAATCAGAACACAGCAGCACGCTTCACCGGAACACCACTCCCCCAACCCCATGCCTGTTAACTTGCATTCTCTGCACCATTAATACACGTGGCAGCAATGCAATATCTCACCTAGACGTCATCAAATTTTCCAAATTTGCAACTTCTACCACACGAAGGACACAGCAGCAAATGAACAGAATATCACCGCCTTGGAGCTACATCGCTATTGCTTCACTGTCACTAGGTTATAAACATAGAACTCCCTTCCCAATATCACCACTACATCCCAGGGGTAGAAATAGTCCAAGTTGGTAAAACTGCCTGCTACTTCAGTGCATCAACGTGTTCCCTGGCCAACATGCGTCTCAGGTTTGCTGCAGTGCTCCAACAAAGCTCAACATAAGCTTGAATAACAGCACCTCATTTTTGACTTGGAAACTATACAGCCTTCTAGACTCAATATGGACTTCAGCAATTTTAGGACTTGAGGCACCTTCTCCCATGTCCTTACCCCAAGCCCCACACACCAGACAATGTTATCACATGGTCTGCTATTACACACAACCCATTATTAGCACTAATAGGCCCCATTAGCAGCCATTTATACTCCTAGGCTGACTGTTATCCACTCTTTTGTCTATTCAACTATTCTTCTCTCCCTAGGCTCCATCTCCACCATTTGTTTTCTCCTTACTCTTCCCGCTACCCCCACCTCCCACACTACTTTCAGCTCAGAAAAAAAAAATTATGCAAACATCAGTTTTGAATAAGGATTACTGGACCTGAAACATCAATTTTCACTCTGCTTTCTCTCCAGAGATGCTGCCAGACCTGCTGAGATTTTCCAAAAAGTTCTGTTTTTGTTTCTGATTTCCAGAATACACAGTTCTTTTGGTTTTCTTTGGTAAATAACACTCATCTTCAAGGGTGATAAATGCCCTGTCAAATGTTCACATTCTTTGAATGATTTTACAAAATAAAACTCACTGTTCTTTGTACAGAAGAGTCCTCACGGACCTCTTTGTTCTTCATTGTATTACCTCATATTTATCTATGTTGATCTTAATTTGTCAATTATTCATTTTTCCAAAACTTGATTAATATTAATCTCTAATTCATTGCAGACCTATTGGGTGCTATCACCCTCAAATTGGCAACATCTATAAATTTATCAATTATAGTTTTGATTCTAAGGGTCATAGTTATGTAAAATATGAACACCAGTGATCCCAGCACTGATCCTTGTGGAATTCTAGTTCCCACCCTCTGAAATTCTGAACACATTTCTTTCAACATCATTATTTTTCTTGTAATAATTATGCAAAGTTGCTGCATTTTTCTTGGGATTGCATTCTTCAACCATTATAAATAGGATGCAAATCAACTATTGAATAGGCTCCCCATTTCCTTAGTTTTAATTATAAATCCTAACTTTCAGCTTTCAAAGGGTCCACGTTACACGTGACCACTCTAATTTTCCTACTAGAAACAAATAATATTGCAATAATTTTGATATTATATTCTTTGCACGTTCCTTCTTCTAATCCCTATTTGTGACCCAATGAATGTTTATTTTGCCAAAACTGCTTGCTGGTTATTAATATCCAAAATTTGCAAAATTATAAAATGCAAATCTTTAAGTAAGCAAATGTATTTATGTCTTCTGTGTACCTTAATTCGCAAGTTACTAAAAAAAATGCCTGCATCGACAATAGAAACATGATTCAACTACTTACCCACAATGCTTATTTCGGCAATTCTTCTGGTTGGATCACAGACGAAAATCTTCAGAAGTGCCAGTTCTGCACACAAATGAAGTTTGATCAGATCTTCTAACCTTCCACTTCTCGGAGCTAAAAAAGGAGTTAAAAGAATGTGTATAATTACAGTTAAATATAAATTTGCAAAGAAAAGACAGAGAAAGAGAGACGCGCACACTGAAAGACGGGGGAGAGGGAGAGAGAGGCAGAAAGGCAGAGAGAGAGAGACAGAGAGACAGACAGACAGAGAATCAGAGACAAAGAGAGAGAAGGACAGACAGACAGAGAGAGAGACAGAGAGAGAGAGAGACAGAAACAGAGAGAGACAGACAGACAGACAGAAAGAGAGGGAGAGAGAGAGACAGACAGACAGACACAAAGAGCGAGTGGGAGAGGTACCGAGACAGAGGGACTGTGACAGAGAGAGAGACAGACAGACAGACACAAAGAGCGAGTGGGAGAGGTACCGAGACAGAGGGACTGTGACAGAGAGAGAGACAGACAGACAGACACAAAGAGCGAGTGGGAGAGGTACCGAGACAGAGGGACTGTGACAGAGAGAGAGACAGACAGACAGACACAAAGAGCGAGTGGGAGAGGTACCGAGACAGAGGGACTGTGACAGAGAGAGAGACAGACAGACAGACAGAGACAGAGAAAGAGAGGCAGAGTTTGAGAAAGAGAGAGAGAAACAGACAGAGAGACAGAGACACAAACACACACAGACTGGGGGAGGGGGAAGAGAGAGAGAGGGACACAGAAAGAGAGACAGAGACAAAGAGAGACAGAGACACACTGAGCGAGAGAGAGAGAGAGACAGAGAGAGACAGAG
>NC_057711.1:77785592-77841720 GCF_004010195.1 Chiloscyllium plagiosum | reverse complement strand
AGAGAGAGAGAGAGAGGAGAGAGGGAGGTGAAGGAGAGAGAGAGAGAGGAGAGAAAGAGAGAAAAAGAGAGACTGAGACACAGAGACAATTTGAAGTTGCCCGTCAGCCTCACAATATTATGCATTTGCACGCATCGGAAGCTAGATATCCGAATATAGAAGGTCCGGTTCTTTGCAGCCTAAATGTGTTCTCTTCTCAAACAGTATAAAATGTTACTATCTCGTTAGATTGATATCCTTGCAAAAGTCCTGATGATCACAAGACAAAAACGTACTTTTTTTTCCAGCAACGCCAATGGAAGATCATGAGAAACTGGAATATGAATTATCACCTCAGATACAAAAGAGAGTTTAGAAAAAAAAGGTAAAGATATTATAGAAAGCAAATTAAAGCAGAAGCTGAATATTTCTTACATGTCTTCTTCTTTGTGAGGAGTTCGTCTTTCTTCTCCTCAATTTCAGGAGCCTGTTCGTCTGAACTGACCTTGGTTTCTGATTGTGGGATAAGGTTCATTAGGAAATGAATGGAGCTTAGCAGAGCTTCACTGTGTAAATAAACATCCAAAGATGAAAAGTTCACCTAAATGAAAATAAAACAAACAACTTGAGCATTTCGGAGGATATCAAGTAATTCTTAATAACGAAATCTTTTAATGCAACATAAAAATAAAACTAGTAAGTTCACAAAAACAAAAATCGATTTCATATTGTTTAATACTTTCAGTAATATTTTCTTAAATACTAGTTGAAAAGTAATTCAATTCCAACTCATATGATCACGTGTCTTAACACCTTCTTTCAGTCCAAGGTGATAGCTTCTCCATGAATTGTAAGTAGATAAGCAATTGCTGTCTCACATTGTACCAAGTGCCAGATGGTGGTTCTGAACTCTATAATCAAGCTTAATAAATGTGGTTCAGAAGTCTACACTGTATGGGAAATAGCCATCTCAAACATCTCACTTTCTGCGAATTACTTGAGGTGCAATGCCTGTGTTTGATACAGACACACTCCATTTAGAAGTGATCTCACCAGACAATGAAAATCGGGGCTTTGGTGATGGAATTTCACAGTAATTTTAAAAAGCCAACTTATATTTCCTGTCATTATCTGTCAATTTAAATATTTCAAGTAGGAAATTAATATGGCCCTTGAGAGTTGTGGCTTTAAGTTTAATGAGGTGGTGATGGTTGAGAATACTGCTGAATTATTTTAATTCTGTTTCTGTAGGAGTATAAATACCAAATATATCAATATAAATACAGAAGGTAACGTTACAACCAGAGTGCAAAACTTAAACTCAAGGAGTCATCGTGAAAAGTAAAAGATATACTCTGGCAAAAATCTCAAGAGAAATTAGACTCCTGGTGACTATACCTTCCAGTGTGTTACTGGAATTCTTGATTCAAATTAGGCTATGGAGCATGAAATAGCTGTGTGGTATCTCTAATTGGAAGGAATGGGTTTTCTGCTAGCTATGCCAATGACTGACCAATAACCCTTCCCACAGAAACTTCTGCCCATGAGGATTTTTCTGAACACTGGGAATTGGTATTGATAGCTGCTGTCCCTTCATCTGCGAAAACAAAGTGATTTTTTATATTGAATATATTATGTACTCACATAAAGTTTAATTCAGGCAAATCAAAGCCAAACAAATGCAAAGTGCACGAACTAGAGACAGATTTCTGGGTATGGGGTTTCCATTGGGTTGTATGGATTTTTTATTTAAAAAGCAAAATCTGCCATAATCAATTGTACCAGTGCAAAATTCAGAAGATATTAGAAATATGAAAGCATGATAATAGTAATTTGTTGCTGAATGCAGCTTGAAACGGTGAGGGTAGGCAATCTGGTGAATGAAATAATTTCAAGAATTAATCTCTTTCTAAACTTTAGACTAGTTTGGGCTTAACTATGAATTTATTGAAGTTAACCTTCTTTGCATCTTAGGCAGGAATAGACTCCTGGAAAGGCAACTACAGTCAGTTTATGAAATAGCTTTAGAAATTGAGGTCCCCTTTAAACTGATTTTTTTTGTATTGCCTGTGGAGTACGAGACCTTCTGTAATAGCTGCTATCGCAGTTACTTCCCTTCCCAAACAATTTCTTAAACACAGACAAAAGGCAAATTAAAGATAATAGTTGTGAAGATTACCAGGCCACTAATGCCCACAATGCCTCATGACACAAGTTGAGGAGAAAGTGAGGTCTGCAGATGCTGGAGATCAGAGCTGAAAATGTGTTGCTGGAAAAGCGCAGCAGGTCAGGCAGCATTCAGGGAACAGGAGAATCGACGTTTCGGGGCTTATGCCCAAAACATCGATTCTCCTGTTCCCTGGATGCTGCCTGACCTGCTGCGCTTTTCCAGCAACACATTTTCAGCTCATGACACAAGTTGTTTAGCAGATACAAAAATCTGTCCATAGGTAAAATAGAAACAGAAAACAGATCTTACAATGCAAGTGGAGAAAGTTATTCTGACATCGTGAGGAGCTGTCCTGTGCTCACTGGTTAAAAACAATTTAGACACATCACAGAGATTACCAGCCCCAGAGAACAGGATTTATCAACAAGTGCTGAGGCAGAAGGCATGCCTTGTAGGAGCAGTCCTCAGCAGGGAGCTGTCTTCTTCACATGAAAAAAGAAATGGAGGTAAGAGATCCCATCATATCAGCCAAACAGCAGGATGCTGTCTTCACAACTTTAATGGGGTTGATACATTCCATACCAACTGCCTGTTCATTCTCCAGTATCAGTCAACTATCCTCAAATGTCATGGGTCGTACTTTTTTTGTCTGATTAACTAATGTATATCTAAATCATTGTTAATTGAACTTAATAAGCTATCTGAAAATTCCTGAGATTTGTGAATGGTCACCTGCCTAAATTAGGGGACAGTGTTCGTGAACCTACCTAACACTTCATTGAACTGCATTCTCAAGCCAACAGTGCTAACTCACCTTCATAGAATCTCATCTAGCATACACTAAGTGCACAAAATATGCAAGCACGAAGATAGCAGCTTGTGAATGAATACAGTTTGAAAACAGATGAGACATTCATCACTGAGGGAGGAGGTGCTCTCCTGATAATTTATCAAAAAACGGTCAGAGAAGGAGCTTGATACTAGCAGGTGAAGTTCAATTCAGAAACTCAGAAGCATTGTTAGGTAAGCAGATAGCTGAGCTTCAAGATTTCTTCTGTAAGCAGGTCAGTAGTTGAACTGATATGGGGGAGATTATAAGATTAAATACAAAGCTTAACATTTTAAATACTTAATAATCAGGAACTGTTACAGGGCAGCCTCGATTATCCAAACCACATGGGCAGGGAGCATTTTGTTCAGATAATCACATGTTCGGATAATCGAATGTTCGGATAACACAGTTTACCCAAGCATCAGGACCTTGAGATCTTGTTCGGATAATCTATGTTCAGATAACCAAGACTGTTCTCTCCTATTTCTAAACTTAATTAGCTAGATAGAACACATTAAAGATGGCACGCCAGGCTCTATACTGCAGCTGTTGTGAAAGTCCAAGTGAACACCTGCCTGATCCACAGCAATCACTTTTGCAGCAAGAATCTGTATCTCAAGCAAGTTAACCTTAGAGCTGATGCACTGGAATCTGAACTTTAGACCTAGCGATACTTCGGGTCATGGGTGGGTCAGGGGTCATGATCCAAGTTTCCTAAGTTAAGAGATGACCATTCACAAAATACACTGTACAGAATTTTCAGAGCTTGTTATGTTTAAGCAGCAGCCGCAGTTTGGATTTACATTAGACAGACAAAGAATGCTCATGTTTCAAAGCAATGACATAACACACTAGGATGAGTAACTCGTTTGCTCTGATTTATTTTTGTCAATTCTGCAGAGATACAATGAAAAGTATTATTTTGTGCGCTACAAGTATCAAAGATAGCCACGTAGTAGCAGCATAGTGCACAGATTCCTCACCCCCAGAAGCCCATTGCTTATCTACTCAGTTTGCCTTTACTACTTTTCTTTTTCTGTTTTTAATGTTGATCAATTAGTAAAGATATCAAATTCATCATAGCTTAATTTACAAGCTTCAGCTGTGAGCTTCTTCTCAGCGGTGGTTGCTTCCGGCGGTCCAAAATGGCATTTTTTTCCAGTGTGTTGGTCTCAGCCTGCGGACTGGTCACTGATGGGATGGTTTGTCCCATTTTCAGAGCAGTCCAGCTCAATCTTAATCTTTCAGCTCGGTATTCTTATGTGTCGGCAGGTTGTTTTATCCATGGGTGCGGTCTTGCACTGGCCCAATGATCTGACAGCTCAGCATTTTAAATGGTGTTCCTGGCAGTGGTTTTTCTTCAGATGCTTTTGGTATGATGAGTAGCGTCCTAGCATTTCGGTCTTTGTCCTGTCGTGTCATTCTCGTCCAGAATGTTGTTCTATCGTCTCTTGATTGGATTTCCTCAAGACAAGGAGCCTTTAAGTGGATCTTGATGAACATTGTCTTATATTTACCTTGTGTAAGATATCATTTTATCATGACTTCTGTCATAAATATAGGCACCATGGTAGGGCAATTTAGAACACTTTTCATTGTATTTTTTCTTGTAAAAATTACATATGACAATAAATTTTAAATTCTAATAAATTCAACCAGACAAATCATACCTCACATCAGTATATCAGGGGAACAGAACAGTATACAGAATATCGTCTTACAGCTACAGAGAGGTTGCAGAGAAAGATCAACTCTAATATAGGAGGGGAGCATTCCTAAGTCTGATAACAATGGGGAAGAAGCTGTCCTTAGATCTGTTGGTTCATGTACATGTTTTTAAACTTTTGTATCTTCTGACCAATGAAGAGGGTGGAAGAGAATATAATCATAACCACTCCCACCCTGGTTTTGTTGGCTGCTTTTTTGAGACAGTGAGAAGTGTCGATGGAGTCAACGAAAGGAAGGCTGGTTTTGATGATGGACAGGTTTGCGTTCACAAATCTCTGTAATTTCTTGCTGCCTTGGGAAGAGTAGTTGCACAACAAATGGTGATGCATCCGGATGTGATGCTTTCCACTGGTGCTTAAGTAAAAATTGCTAAGAGTTTTTGTGGACATGCCAAATTTCCTCAGCCTTCTGAGGAAATAGGAGCATTGGTGTACTTTCTTGACTGAGTAGTGGACATGGATGGACCAGGATAGATTATTGGTGATACTTACTCCTGGGAATTTGAAGCTCTTTGACAAAATCCATCTCAGCACCACTGATACAGACAGAGGCATATCCTCCACTCTGCTTCCTGAATTCCTGATCAGCTTCTTCCAATTGTTGACATTGAGGAAGAGATTGTCATTTTTACACCATGCCAATTAGCTGTCTACCTCTTTCCTGTACTATGTTTCATCGCTGCCTGAGATTCCAACCCAGTACGATGGTGTCATCAGCAAATTTGTAAATGGAATTACAGCTGAAATATGCCACAAGTCATGAGTGTATGAGTATGGCAGGGGGCTGAGTATGCAGCCTTGCAGGGCACCAGTGTTGAGTATTCTCACGAAGGAGATGTTGTTGCCTATCCTTACTGATTACAGTCTGCGGTTGATGAAATCAAGTATCCAGTAGCAGAGGGGGGAGCAAAAATCTAGAATTTGGCCTTTGGAAATGCATTTTGTTGGAATTGTGGTATTAAAGATGGAGCTAAAGTCAATACATAGGAATCTAATGTGATGTCCTTGCTATCCAGGTGTTCTAGGGATGAGTATTGGGCCAGGGAGATGGCATCTGCCATGGACCTATTGTGACAGTAGTTCTATAATTCTAAGGTAGCAATAAACCTGGGATACTGCCAGTAATGATTATAATGTTTGATCGTTTGGCAACAAATCTAGTAAACAATTTCTTCTGCTAATTTGAACTCATGACAGCTCCTGTGCTGTCCTATCTCTAAAACCCCTTGCTACCTTAATGCATTTTAAAAACTAGAATGAAAACTAGAAAATTTCCAAGCCCTATTCGCACTTGACAAAGCATGAGCTAACCAAGTTAATTCTTTCCTTTAGTGGGTTGTGTAAAGCATGCAATAGTGGAAGCATAACAATCTTTCAAAATTCAACCATCAAGGACACTTCAGTGCTAAAAGCCAAGATAATTGAAACAAACGCTTATTCCAAAATAAAGGTCAGTCATTGACAGAAAGGAGGCAGAAAATGCAAAATTGTTCATTGATACCTAAAAGACAAATAAAAATACATCTATTATCTGGTGACTTATAACGTGCTACTCTCCAGCATGCAGTTTTTTCAACTAATATGCTATAACAACGAAGTGCTGGAAACAGCATTCTGGCTGCTTTTGTTAGCTGTGATAAACAAAATCTATTAAGCAGTCCCGTGAATTCATTTACCTTTATGAGTTGCTCAGTATTTCTATAGGTGGTTTTGAATTCTGGTCCATCTTTGTTAGCCTGGAAAAGAAAGGATTATCAGTTTCTTTCTCATTTTATGGAACAGGCACTGATTGATTTATTCTAGTTTTGAATATGCCATTCAATGTAGTGAGCAAAGATAGTTAGGAATTCACAAAGCCAGTTCATTGCCAATTTCTTAAAGGCAAATAGGGATGAGTAATAAATACCACCCAGCCAGCAATATCCACATCCCATGAAAGAAAACATTTTTTATCTTGATGCCAAAAAGAAGTCAGCGACACCAAGTACACAAACTTCAAGAGTTTAATGATTACATTTTCAAATTTGGTAATGTGATGTTACTTACTTTAAAAAAGAAGTGTGAAATAACCAGCTGATTATTAGTATAGCTGTAGAAAGGTGATTTTAATAAATTGTGAAAATATTCAGTTGCTAATAGGACTACAGAAATACTTAAAAATTAGTTTGAATATTCTACTGAAAGAAAAGGAACAAGAGGTAACTTCACGAATTATGAAGGGTTTTGATAGAGCTGAAAGTGAGGATGAATTTGCTTGTGGTGTATTTGTAACAAAATACATGTAACAATAAATAAATCGAAACAAACTGGAGTACATCAATGAGATAATTGCTATGAATTGCAATGGGGAATTCAGAAAACAATGTCTAACTAAGGAGTACTAAGAATGTGGAACTTGCTAGAACAAAGTAAAATGGACGTGAAAAACATCAAGGGAAGCTAAACAAGTATGTGAAAGAGAAGGGAATACAACATTATGATGGTAGATGTAGATAAAGATGAAGAAACATCAAGGACAGGAGAGAGACTGACATGGTCTGGGCGTGAACGGTTGGTTTCCGTTCTGCATATTCAATGTTACCCCTTATGAAATCAAAGGGTCTGTTCATAAAAATGCCAAATCGTTCGAGTAAAGTTTTTGCCTAGCCACAACACCAAAGCAGCTCTCAAAATCACAGGGTTATATCCTATGTAACTGTTCCGAAGACAAACTGTCCCTATTTGTTTATAGGGATAGTTTGGTAGGTAAAGTAATGGAAAGGGTACTGAGGGATAGGATTTATGAGTATCTGGAAAGGCACTGCTTGATTAGGGACAGCAGCACGGATTTTGTGAAGGGTAGGTCTTGCCTTACAAGTCTGATTGAATTATTGAAGGTGTCAGAACAGGTGGATGAAGGTAAATCGGTTGGTATGGTGTAAATGGACTTCAGTAACACGTTTGATAAGGTTCCAAGTGGTAGGCTATTGCACAAAATACGGAGTCTCAGGATTGAAGATGATCTAGAAATTTGGATCAGAAATTGGCTATCTGTAAGAAGTTAGGGGGTGGTGGTTGAAAGGAAACGTTCATCCTGGAGCACAGTTACCAGTTGTATGCTGCAAGGATCTGTTTTGGGACCACTGTTTGTAATTTTTGTAAATGATCTGGATGTGGGTGTAGAAGGATGAGTTTGTAAATTTGCAGATGACACTAAGGTAAGCAGAGTTGTGGATAGTGCTGAAGAATGTTGTGGGTTACAGAGAGACATAGATAAGATGCAGAGCTGGGCAGAGAAATGGCAAATGGAGTTTAATGTGGAAGAGTGTAAGGTAGTTCACTTTGGAAAATAGAACAGGAATGCAGAATACTTGGCTCATTGTCAAGAATATTACCATGTAGATGAACAGAGCTTGGTGTCCAGGTGCATAAATCCCTGTAAGTTGCCACCCAGGTTGATGGGGGTTGTTAAGAAGGCTGTTGGACTGGGGTGTACAAAGTTAAAAATCACACAACACCAGGTTATAGTCCAACAGGTTTAATTGGAAGCACACTAGCTTTTGAAGTGTCGCTCCTTCATCAGGTGATAGTGGAGAGCTCAATCCTAACACACAGAATTTATAGCAAAAATTTACAGTGTGATGTATTTTTGCTATAAATTCTGTGTGTTAGGATTGAGCTCTCCACTATCACCTGATGAAGGAGCGACACTTCAAAAGCTAGTGTGCTTCCAATTAAACCTGTTGGACTATAACCTGGTGTTGTGTGATTTTTAACTTTGTACACCCCAGTCCAACAGCAGCATCTCCAAATTAGGATATAGAGCTACTGTCATCACCACATTCTTGTAATG
Organism: Chiloscyllium plagiosum; assembly: GCF_004010195.1. NCBI lineage: Eukaryota > Metazoa > Chordata > Chondrichthyes > Orectolobiformes > Hemiscylliidae > Chiloscyllium > Chiloscyllium plagiosum. The sequence continues at coordinate 77,833,180 of NC_057711.1, read as the reverse complement.
CGGAGAGACATGGACTGTGTTTCAGAGACACAAGAGAGAGCCAAAGAAATTTTGACAGCAATGCTTCTGAAGATCCATTGAACAAATGTTAGTTTACTTATTGATGACAGCCACAAAACCAATCAGGCAAAATGCCTCCAAAATCAACTTCACTGAATCTGACAAAGCTCTGCCTAGATCACAACCAAAGTAGCTCCCTGTCCTGGTCACCACCATGTTTAGGAAGGAGCTTTACTGCAGCTTGCTTCCATTAAGTGATCATATGATAAGTTACTTCAGAGATGAACGATAGGAAAATGTCAACAACAAGTTGATCATAGTAATTGCCAGCGTGGCTCTGGTCTCAAGCAATAACTTCAAGTTAGTCAATTTAACAGCTGTGGGAGAGGGGGTGTTAGTCTAATATAGACATGATAGTATGAGTCTAAATTCTTATTAGTTTTTAGTTTAGATCAAGCTTGCTGCAGGAAGCATCTCTTGAAATGTTGTAAAAGAGTTCAACCCTCTGGGAACCGCAAAACTCCAAGAAAAACCATAGAATCCCTACAGTGCAGTACAGGCCATTTGGGCCATTGAGTCTGCAATGATCCTCTAAAGAGCATCTTACCCAGACCCACTCCCCTACCCTTATCCCCACAACGCCGTATTTTACAGTGGCTAATCCATCCAACCTGCACATCACTGGATCCTATGGGGCAATTTACCATGGCAATTTACAATTTACCATTTTACAGTAGTCAATGTACCCAACCTGCACATCACTGGACCCTATGGGGCAATTTACATTGACATTCACATTGGAAAAAGGGGATGTTAGCGACAATGGAAATACAGGCTACAAGATTATATGGATTGAGATCGACAAAGAGGAGGTTTTGGAAGACCTGAAAATAGATATCACCCCTGGGCTGGATGGGATTTATCCTCAGATTCTCTGGGAAGCCAGGGAAGAAATTGCAGAGCCCTTGGCTTTGAGCTACATGTCATCATTGTTGACAGGAGTAGTGCCAGAAGACTGGAGGATAGCTAATGTTGTTTCCTTGTTTAAGAAGGGGAGTCTGGATAGCCCGGTGAGCCTTACTTCGGTTGTGGGTAAGGTGTTGGAAAAGGTTATAAGAGATAGGATTTATAATCATCTGGAAAGGAATAATTTGATTAGGGATAGTCAACACGGTTTTGTGAAGGGTAGGTCGTGCCTCACTAGCCTTATTGAGATCTTTGAGAAGGTGACAATACATGTTGATGATGGTAAAGCGGTTGATGTGGTGTATATGGACTTCAGTAAGGCATTTGATAAAGTTTCACACGGTTGGCTCTTGCACCTATCACATTTCCAACTCCCCTCCTCCAAGTCCCTCCTCCCTACCTTTTATCTTCTCCTGCTGAACACTCTCTGCTCATTCCTGAAGAAGGGCCTGTGCCCGAAACGTTGAATCTCCTGTTCCCTGGATGCTGCCTGACCTGCTGTGCTGTTCCAGCAATAAAGTTTCAACTTTGATCTCCAGCATCTGCAGACCTCACTTTCTCCTGTTCTCATACCATTACTTACAGCATGCACCAAGTATTTGTTCTTGTTTCTCTTCTCTTCACACCTACATATTGTCCCTCAGCAATATCATCCAAAATCACATTACTTTTTTCATTCGTTGACTGACGACATCCTTCCAAAACTCAACGCTGCTTGGACACAAAAAGGTAAATATTGCAGATACTGGAAATCCAAAATGAAAGCAGAAGCACTGGACAAGTATAGATCTGACAGTGTCTACAAAGTGTAGAACACAGTTCATGCTTCATGCTGAAAGGGAAACACCTCAAGTTCTCAGATCACTCTACAAAGCAAGTCCCTCATTTCTAATGCCATTCTCTTTAAAGGTCACCAAACTGAAAAAAAAAACCATTGTTTATCTCTCCACTGATGCTACTTTTGGACTATTTCCTGTCTAACTTCTAATCCCTGCCAATCACAGAAACCCTCAAAAGATATCCCACTCATCTAGTACTAGTCTCTCGAGCCTGTCTGATTTCAATCACTCCACTATTAGTGATTATGTCTTCGGTTAACCAGGCCCCAGAGTGTAGAATTCCTTCTCTAGAACCCCTCTACTTCTCATTTATTGAAGATACTCCTTAACATTTACTTCTTGGATGAAACTTTTGTCACAAGATCTTAGTTTTGAGAGGTTCGGTGTCATGTTAGTCAGAGTCAGATGCATAGCATCTCTAGAAAATAGACTCTTCGGTCCAATCATTCATGCTGTTCAGATATTCTAAATTAATCTAGTCCCGTTTGCCATCACTTGGCCCATTTCTCGCTGAATATTTCTTATTAATATATCCATCGTTTCATAATATTTTGGGTTTTTATGTAAAATATACTGTATAATTTGTAAGTTGTTCATCTCTTCTCTAGACTTGGTGAACACTGTCTCTAGTCTCATAGTTTGCCTGTTTTGTAAAATTACCACCCAGTGCCTCTCACGTATCATCTACTTTTCTGTTCATACTGTCCTTCACTTGATAAAACATCACTGTTCTTTTTCAGTTTCCAAGAAAACTTTGCAGGACTGAAATGTCCATGATAGTCATATTAACATTCCTATGCTCTTTGCATAAAAAGATCCGCAGACATCTTGTCAGGACTAGAAAACTCTGAAATGTTTCACAAGATTCTATTGGAAATACAGTAGTTTAAAGTTAAAAATCACAACACCAGGTTATAGTCCAACGGGATTACTTGGAAGCACTAGCTTTTGGAGCGTTTTTCCTTCAACAGAATTTAAAACAAAAAGATTTACAGTGTGATGTAACTGAAATTATATATTGAAAAAGACCTGCATTGTTTGTTAAGTCTCTCACCTGTTAGAATGACCATATTGGTTTCAGTTCTTTCATATGTAAATTACAGAACTTTCTTAAAGTTACATTCTCAAGTGACCTTTAACATTAAATGCTATGTCGGCCCAGATAATGCACTGAAGGTGGGAGGCTGTCTGTGCTCCAATGTTAAGACTGATTCTAGTCTAAGGGATTTACAGAACCTTATGTGGATTCATGTAGTTTTTGAGCAAAATAAAATGTAATTCTGCAAGTATAAATTCACCCACAAACTCGTATGTATGTGTGTGTGTGTGCATGTGCAGGGGTGGGTATGAGTGTCTGTGAGAGAGTGTGAGTGTGTGTGAGCATGTGTATGTGTGCGTGAGTGTAAAGGGGCATACATTTGTGAGGGGGTGCGTGTGTGAACGTGACAGCGTATGTGTGAGCATATAAGAGAGGGTCTGTGTGAGTGTATGGGTTTGTAGGAGTGTGTGTCTGTCTGTGGTGCAGTGGGATCACCTGTAGTGTGACATGAACCCAAGGTCCCGGTTCAGGCCATCCCCATGGGTACTGAACTTGGCTATCAGTCTCTGCCTGCCTCTCTGCGTTGTTGCATGTCCTGAAGTCCATCTTGGAGGTCAAATGTCCCGGAATGCTGAAGTGTTCTCCAACTGGGAGGGAACACTCCTGTTTGCTGATTGTTGTGTGATGCCCATTCAACCATTGCTATAGCTTCTGCTCAGTCTCACCAATGTACCATGCCTCAGGGCATCCTTGCCTGCAGTGTATGAGATAGGCAACTTTGGCCGAGTCACATGAGTACCTGCCACGTACATAGTGGGTGGTGTCCCCGCACGTAATGGTGGTATCCGTTTCGATACACTGACATGTCTTGCAGTATCTGCCGTGACAAGGTTGTATGGTGTTGTCCTAGAAGCCAGGCACTTTGCTGTGAACAATGATTTGGTGGTTGTTTAAAGGCAAGAAATGGAGATGTGGGGAAGGTCTTGACAAGGTGCTCAACCTCATTCATAATGTGTTGCAGGCTGCGAAGAACATGGCATAGTTTTTCGACTCCTGGGAGTACTGGGCAACAAAGGGTACCCTGTCAGTGCAGCTTGTGTCTGTCTCCTGAAGAGGTCATTATGGTTTCTCGCTGTGGCACATCGGAACTGGCAGTCGATGAGTTGAGCATCGTAACCAGTTCTTATGAGGGCATCCTTGAGTACTTCCAACTGCCCGTCACATTCGTCCTCATCTGAGCAGATCCTGTGTCTATGTAGGGCTTGTATGTAGGGGATGACTGTTTTAATATTTCAGGTGGAAGCTGGAGAAGTGTAGCATCATGAGGTTATCCGTGGGTTTGCAGTAGTGAGGTCCTGAGGTGCCCATCCTTGTTGGAGATGCATGTATCCAAGAGTGAGACAGTACTAGAGAGTAGTCCATGGTGAGTTTGATGGTGGGATGAAACTCGTTGATAGCACTGTGCAGTTGTTTCAGTGACTCCTCCCCATGGGTCCAGAGGAAGAAAATGTCATCAATATACCTGGTGTATAGTGTTGGTTGGAGCGGTCTGGGACATTCGACCTCGGACTTTCGGGTGACCATCCTCTAAGGCAGACTTCGGGACAGGCAACAATGCAAAGTGGCTGAGCAGAGGCTGGTAGCCAAGTTTGGTACCCATGGCCTAATCTGGGACCTTGGGTTCATGTCACACTACAGGTGACGTCACTGCACCACACAGACAGATACTCCTACAGATCCACACATCACACAGACCCTCTCTCATACACAACCTCTCTCTCGTATGCTCACACATACACTTCTATACTCTCACACGCACCCTCTCACAGACTTATATACCTTTACACTCATACACATACACAAACACTCACAGACACTCATACTCGCCCTCGCAGCCCCCGCGTGCATGAGCGTGCGCACACACAATTTGTACTTGCAGAATTACATTTTACTTTGCTCAAAAACTGCATGAATCCATGCAAAGTTCTGCAAATCCCTTTTTTAGATTAGAATCAGTCTGAACATTGGGCACAGACAGCCTCACAGAAGGCACCTCACACCTTCAATGCATTATCTGGGCCATCATGGCATCTATTGTTAAAGTTTACTTGAGAATGTAACTTTCAGAAAGTTCTGCAACATATGAAAGAACAGAAACCATTCTAAAAGAGGAGAGACTTAACAAACAATCCAGGTCTTTTTCAATATATAATTTCAGTTATATCACACTGTAAACTTTTGCTATAAATTCTGCGTCCTATGATCTTATGCTCCGCAACCACCAGATGAAGGAGCAGCGCTCCGAAAGCTAGTGCTTCCAAATAAACCTGTTGGACTATAACCTGGTATTGTGTGATTTTTAACTTTGTACACCCCAGTCCAAATCAACTACAGGAATTTAACTGTGGATAAGGGAGAAAGCTCCCATCGGTTGTCTAATAGTATCCACTGCCTCCTCATCATTTAAATAACTTGGCAGGATGGGTAAAAATAATTGGTTTTGGATAATTGGAATATACTTTCTGTTGAGATTACTGGAAGATAAATTGATGAATATTCTTCTTAGCTAATTTGCAAATCTGAACACAAAAAGCCATCAGTTTATATTTCGCTCTTGAATGCTCTACTCATTATTAAGGAAATGCAGCATTTAGCTATAGCCTGTGTCTTTAGGAGCTTTTTAAAAATGTATGCAAGGAGAGTACAGTATGTACTATATTCATCTGGGCAAATAAAGCTGAGCAAAGTCTCTAAAGATTATGACTGCAGTGCTGCCATGACCCCACAGCAATACTTAGAAATAGATGAAATTTAGGTGGAGTAGGATAAGAGAACAACTAAGGGACATGTATGTTTACGCTCTCACTCAGAAAATAACTGACCAAGAGCAGGAATATTCTTGCATCAATTAGTGAAATTAAAACTTAGTTGCATGAGGCTAGGCAGGTCAGGAATATGGAATTATGCCAGTCAGCGTAGATTAGGGCTATGCTTGAAGTAAGTTTAAAATAGGATTAATAAACTCAATTTATTGAATGCCTATATTTAGTATTGTTACCAATTTATGGGTAAATAGTTACACAATTGTAGCTAAATGTCTTTAGTTGTTCCAGTGCAGTTGCACAGAAAATTGAAATTTGGGTGATAGGTTATATATTAGAACATTCATAAACGTAGAAACACAAAACAAACCAATGATAAAATGAAAAAGCTTGACATTTAACAATATAAATACAATGGCCGTTATAGAAAGAAATGAATAGAACAAATATTCCATGGTTGGAATGCCATTTCATAAGCATTATTGCATACCTTAATATATTCAATAGTAAGGAGATCGTCTTCATCATTGTCCAGAGTAGTGATAATATAAATGGGTTTGTCTTTAGCATCTGAAAGATATTTTACAAATCAAAAGATGGTGGATAATTTATATATACTTTCAACAAAAACACGTTTAAGCAATTACAATCAGAATTAGGTTTGTCAAATTATCACCTTAGTTCTTGGAGTATTATTTATATTTTTGAAGGAAAAGCAGTAGCTCCATTTAATAGTCACTTTCAACCTCAACAATGCCTACCTGCCTCCAGCTTTGCCTCTCTGAATGAACAACTGAAAACCTAGTATGTGTCTTCATCCTCCTGAAGCCTACATTCTCCAATTGATTGTCATGTTTCCTTTTATACTGCTAAAAAAATACATTTTGTCAAAGATTGGTGGCCTAGGGCAAATCAGATTGAGAGATGAACAGATGACTCAATAACTGATGAGGGAGAAGTGGGTTATAGCTCATACAGCACTAGAACCAGTACTGGGGAAAGAACCTACAGCTGGACTGTTCTGGGGCTACTATTCTTGTAAACTGTGTAACAAGGGAAGTACAGAGGATGTTAAACTAAATATGGAAAGAAAGGGTTTAAATCTGGGGAGATGTGATAAACTGCAGAGTACAGACAGGACAAGTGAAAAGGTGAGAATTGATAAACAGACCATAATAGGAAGAGATAGATAGTACTAAGAGTAGGTCAACTGGTAAGGTGAAAGGTTACAAAAATAATTAAAGGAAAGATGAGAAACTATGTTTGAACACAGGTGGAATTCCATAAAAACATTTCAAACCAAGAGGAAGTAAACTGATTGCATAATTGTAAGTAAGTACAATTTGATAAACATTGTGGAAACACAATTTCAGGAGAGTATAGATTGAGATCTGAATATTGAAAACTACATGGCAATAACAGAGGGCAGAAAGTTAGCAAACAAATGGCAAGGTGATTCTAATAACTAATAACAAGATAACAATATAGAGTGATGATCCAAGTTCAGGAAATTAGAAAGTTGAAGCAATTTGATTAGAAATTAGAAATGACAAAGGCAAGAAATCACTTATCAAGAGTGGTGCACAGGATCACTCTAACCATGTGATAGGATAGAGTGCAAAAGGAAGAAATACTGGGATCCTGTCAAATCATAGGAGATTTTAATCTTCATAAAGACTTGAAAAATCAAATGGACAAAGGTAAGGAAAGCTAGTAAAGGAGATAATAGGATGTTTTCAGGGTAATTTCTTACAGCAACATTTCCTGGAGCTAGAAAGCAGGATACACCAGAGCTCACATTGTGTACTGAGATATGATAACTGATGTATCAGTTTTCATTTCCCAAAATTTCTTATTTTCAGGCAAGGTTTCTTTAGAAAGAAAAATAGTAAATTCAAGTCCTTTATTTGAAAAGGGAAGGAGACAGAAGCAGAAAAACTACAGATCAGTTTGTTTAACATCTGCCACAAAGATGATTTTTGGAGCTACTATTAGAGACATCATAGCAGATCATTTAAAGTTCAAGGTAAATCAGACAGAGTCAAAGTGCCACATGAAAAGTTACTGCAGACCTAAAAGTTGTCCTATTGGTATGGATAGAAGGTTGGCTAGTTAATAGGAAAAAGTGAGCAGGCAAATGAATGTTTTTCTGATTGGCAAAGTGAAATAAGTGATGTATCACAGGATCATTACTGGAACCTCAACTTTCTACAATTTAAATAAATGACTTGAACAACGTTTGTTGGTGACACAAAGTTAGAAAAATAAACTGTGAAGCAGATATAAGGAATCTTGGATAATTTAAAGGAGCGATCAAAGATCTAGCAAATTGAATATAATGTGGGGAAATGTAAAACTATTTCCTTATACAAGGATATAAAATGTAGTGGAACCAATTCAGAGAAGACTTTGGATCGAATACATAAAGTCAGCAGGTTGGCTTGTGAGCAAGAATTAAGTACACTAATGTTGCATCTGCTGGAATTTATAAGCATTCGAAAAATGCAAGATTTTCAATAGTCATGACAGGGTTAAAATAGGACATTTCCTCTTATGGAAAAGTCTAGAAATAGAGGTCACAGTTTAAAAATGAGGAGTGACTGACTTAAGATGATTTTTTTCTTTCCAACAGTCTTGCATCTTTGCTTTTACTGCCATTTGAGGAAAAGAATTCCAAAGTCTCTGAAAATTTTTCATGAGATAGATTCTTGGCAAGCAAAGGGGTGAAAGATGAAAGAGAACGTGGAATAAAAACATCAGCCATGATATTACTGAATGGCTGAATAGCCTGAGTGGCCTACACATGCTCCTAATTTGTATGCTCATAATACATATGCTGGAGGAGTTCTGTGGCACAGTGGTAGTGTCCAAGTCCCACCTGCTCCACAGGGTAGGTGTGTTCTATTGACCAACTAATACAAAAGATATGGGAGAAATAAATTTGCAAGGAAGTTCAAGAAAGGTGCAGCAACGATTAAGAATTGTAATACAAGATTGCAATTATTCTAATTACAAACATGAATAGTAATACTGTAAAGATCACTCCATATTCTTGCAATTTTCAGATAAAAGTATGTTGCCAGAGAACTAAAGAATTAAAAATGTTGCATCCTTATTCAAAAAACGTAATAAGAATAAGCTATCAACTACAGACCAGTAACACTGGTGATGGGAGCATTCTTAGAAACAAGAATCTAGAACAAAATTAACAGTTTCCTTAACATGAGAGTCCAGCACCACAAGCATTCGAAAAATGCAAGATTTTCAATACACTTTTCATTGTACTCTTTCCAGGATTTGAGAGAAAATAGATAATTCTAATTCAATTAGAAAAGTCAACATGAATTTCTTAAAGGAAAATCATATTTAATTAACTTGAGATTGTTGATGAGTTGACAGAGACCATTGATCAGAATGATTGATGTGATGCTCTTGGGGTTCCAAAATAATTTAATAAAATATCATACAACAGGCTTGTTAGCAAAGTTGAAGCCCGTGAAATAAAGAGATAGATGCAGCATGGAAACAAAATAAGTCTATCCTTATCAACCAGTGTCAAATGTGTTTAGGAGATCGTGATAACTGCAGATGCTGGAGAGTCAGAGTCAATAAAGTGTGGCACTGGAAAAGGCACAGCAGGTCAGGCACCATTCTGAGGAGCAAGAGAGTCGATGCTTTGGGCATAATCCTTCATCAGGACCGGTGTTTACCTAGACAGAAGACGTGTAAGGACAGGGTTTTCCCATAGGTCTGCGATAGCACCTTTGCATTTCTTATGACATATTAATGGCCTAGACTTGGTATAGAGGACCGTTAGTGCCATTTTAAAATGTGCAGTTGATACAAAATCTGGAGGATAGTAATTGACTTCAAAAGGGACATAGGCTGTGGAAAGGGTGGAAAAATGGGTAAATTAAATTACAACAAATACTTGTTAATCATCACTAATGACTGCATGTAGCAGGGCTGTGAACCATTTGATCCATTGGTTGTGGAGTTGCTTAGTTGTCTAGCACATGCTGCTTACACTGATTGGTATGCAAGTAATCCTGTTTAGTAGCCTTACCATATTGACAATTTGTACATACGCTCAGTGCTGTCCTCAGCATACCTTTCACAGTTTTTATTGAACCAGTTGTCTAGAGTGGAGCGTGTGCTGAGTCTTATGATTCTGTTGTTGATAGTTGCCCATTGTAGCTCAGTTGTGCAGTTTTGAGTTGCTGGATCTGTTCATAATCTATCCCAGTCAGTATACTAGCAGTACCACACAAGACAATGGTGGGTATCCTCAAAGTGAAGGCAGGATTGTGCAGTGGTCACTCCTACAATACTGTCACGGACAAAATGCATTTGCTACAGGCACATATGACGTGGGTGCAGTCAAGTCCACTTTTCCCTTCACCACAGGGAATAGACCCAGTACAGCAGTTGTGTTCTTTAGGACTCAGCCTAATCTCAGTTGTGGGGATGTTACCGAGACCCCTTACTGAGGTCTGAAGTCTAAGTACCATGCAGCTAAGGTAGGTGGTAATCAGCATGATGTCAGAAATCAGATGACACTAGTTTATAGTCCAACAGGTTTATTTGAAATCATAAGCTTTCGGAGCACTGCTCCTTCGTAAGGTGACCTGACAAAGGAGCTGTGCTTTGAAAGCTTGTGATTTCAAGTAGGCCTGCTGGATCATAACCTGGTGTCATGTGGCTTCTGACTTTGTCCACCCCATTCCAACACTGGCACCTCCATTTAAACAGCATGAGGTTTCCTTTCCTGTTTTGATATCATGGGGTCCGGAATCAATGTTGAGATCTTACATGCCAAATCCCTCCTGCTACCTCTGGTGATGGTGGTATCGGAGATAATTTCTATAAGACATAATTATAATCTTAAGTATGACTCGGTCAGGCTATGGCTGGTCTAATCTGTGGGTCAGCTCTTCCAATTTTCACATAGCTACTAGATGTTGGAAAGGATGACTTTGCAAGGTTAACAAAGCTGTATAGCGTTGCTGTCTTAAGTCAATGCTGAATTGTCCATCCAATTTCATTGTTTTGAGACTTTGTAGCAGCCAGATTCAACTTGTTGAACAAAATGTTTGTTCAGTCATTTCAGGCATTTAAAAAAGTTAGCCCCATGTTGTGAAACTGGAATCACATACAGACCAGATCAGGTGGGGAGGATGGATTTTCCTTCCTTATAGGGCATTAACAAAGTAGAAAGGATTTTACAACAATTATAAGACAAATAGTTTTTTTTTACATTCCAGATTTAAAAGTTGAAGTTAAATTTCACCACCTGATATGGTGACAAGATTTGAAATATTCCCAGTGCTTTAGCCTGGGTTACTAGTTCAGTGATAATAAAACTATGCCACCACCTTTCCCCATTATTTGTTGCTGTAACTGATGTGGAAAACTGACATTGGACATACTTACATTATCCATGTTGAAACCTTATCATATTAAATTGATGTACTTTATTTCACAAGTACATCACTAATTTCTGGCATGCATCTCAGTATGACACATTATTGCACCAATCATGAAAATTAATACTGCTCCACTTGTGAAATGAACAGATCACAGGCCACAATTTAAATGGCCATTCAAGACTAAATGTAATGCAGCAATCTGGAAATTAGAGAAGTGTTATAAATTATTTAAGTTTTATTGCCACAATGAAAGTTATGGACACAAAATTGAGTATTTTTTTTGGAATCTGGATATTCATAGGTATCATTTGGTACTACCTTTTTAGAAAAGCTTTCAATGCATAAAACAATTATAACATTGAACAACTTCGGAAGTCTTTTTCCTCTTACCTGTCTGCTCAGGGCATTTTAAACTGATTTCTTTCAGAAATGTGTGTGAAGTCATATCGTATGTTCTGATTTTAAGCTCTGTGCCAAGTCCGACTATTTCCAGTTCTAATACAGGGATTTCAGTATCCTCTACATAACGATAGATTCCCAGTGATATCTAGACATGTCATTGAAATAATAAAATTAGCAATAAGCACATTTTAAGTTAAAAATTCAATATAATAAATGAGCTGGATCTATTAGCACAATTTTGAGTCTTTTTTAAATGCTTTTAGGTTTTATGTCAACTTTAACTTACACTATTGTGCAGCCAATAATATTTTACATGACAGAATTCAAATGTGCAAATGTTTAATAAATCACCCAGATTTTGCAGTTAGCAGGGAAACAAATGAAGATGACTGATGACCATTAAAAAGCTGCTCACGGTTACTAATAACCATGGTAGTGAACATCTCCCCATCCTGACTGTCACCAAGTCACCAAAAGTGATGGCAACAACAGGGTAACCAACCAATCACATTGAACAGAGCAAACCAGGAAGCTAAAAGTACACAGTCCTTCAATTTCAATATAAAATTTTCAAACTATTAAATAAATTGTTTTGATTATTTTAGATTCTGCCTTCATTCAAAGATGAACAAATCTGTGGGAAAAAAAGTTACTTTTCCAAAAAAAAATCATGGAAAAAAAAAGACCATCCACAAATACAGAATTTGCTTTCCAGAGATTTGTGAAGCTGTTAAACATCAATTATAAAGTTAGAATGCATTAAAAACCTAAATATACTTCACTCAATAAGATACAACTTTAGTTTCAATTTATTTTACAAGACTGACAGCACAAGAATGGATTTTGTTCTTCGTTCAAAGACTTCCCATTAATTATGGTATCATGGGGTGAGATTAGGTCAAATCCTTTGTACACAGCAGCCACAGAAATCTCCGATGGTGCTACCTAAAGCCCAGGACCTGGTCACTGGCCTGTCATGTACACCCTTCATAACACACCCTCCACAACAGCACTGGTATGAAATTCTAGCTTTTCACATTGTCCTGTGCATATGTAGACTCCAGAAGATACAAGAAACCTTCCATGGGTACAGAACAAGGAATCAAGCCTAGATATCAAACAGATGACCTAACCTCACTGGCTGAAAGGCATCCTTTTGTACCACATTACTCTAATATTGTGAGCAACATATAAAAAGAAAGTGCTTTCACTTCATCATAATCATTAATTCCAACAGTCAATGGTATTTTACAAAATGTACCCTGTGACCATAATTTGTAGCATGTAACTGTTTTTGGTGGTTCTATTCAAGCTTTTTTTCCCCCAAAAAAATTACTCTTGCACATGACAAAAAGATATTTGATATAAAAGGTTGATCATGCTCCCAGGAGGACAAACCTAATCAAGGAGCAAAGACATTTCTATCCAACTGTTCAGAGATGCTGTTACTTTATGCCTCGGGAGCAGCTAGGACTTAAAGCCAGGCCTACCACTGTGCCACAATCAGCAAGTGTAGATATTTCCTAGTCAACCTGTTCAGAGATACTATGACACTGCTGGAGCAGTTGGTCCTTGAACCCAGGCCTCCTGGCCCAATGATAGGCACCTACCATTGTGCCACACGTGTCCTAAATCAATAAGTGTAGTGTCCTAGACCCAATCATCTTCAGCTGATTCATTAATAGCGCCATTTCCATCATAAGGAGTGGAGATGCCCATGGATGATTATACACTGTTCAGCATCATTCACAGACTGCTTCAGTATCTGAAGAGTCATTCAGGCTTGATAGGGGCGAATGACATTCATACCACACAAAAGCTAGGCAATGACCAATTCTAATGCAAGTAAATCTAACCACCACCCTTTGACATGCAATTGCATTTCTACTGCTCAATGCTGCACCATCAATATGTTGAGTGTTACCGTTGTCAAAGGCTAACTAGACTAATCATATAAGTAGCATGGCCACAAAAGCAAACCAGAAGCAGAGATTTCTGAGATAAGTAACTCATATCAGACTCGCCCAAAGCAATACCATTTTAGAAGGTACAAGTTAGAAGCGTGGTGAAATTTTCTTCATTTTCCTATTTGACTGCAACTCCAACTATTCAATAAGCTTGACACCACCCAAGCCAAAGCAGCTCTGATCAACATGCCATTCACCACCATTGACATTCTTTCACTCAACAATTCAGTGACAGGCATATACTCTTTGGTTGTATTGCAGCATCTTGGCAACTTTCCTTGATATTAGGTTAAAATCCTGGAATGCCCTTCCTAGCGGTACTGTATTTACCTACAACACTTTGACAGGTATCACATTCATAGACAATAAATAGAGCCCTTGTCAGTAATAGTACATTGTATGAATAATTACTTTCACAAGCTCCAAAATTTGAAAGTCACACAACTCCAGGTTATAGTCCAACAGGTTTAATGGAAGCACACTAGCTTTCGAAGCGTCGCTCCTTCATCAGGTGATAGTGGAGGGCTCCACTATCACCTAATGAAGGAGCGATAGTCCGAAAGCTAGTGTGCTTCCAACTAAACCTGTTGGACTATAATCTGGTGTTGTGTGATTTTTAACTTTGTACACCCCCGTCCAACACCGGCGTCTCCAATTCAAAATTTGAAGCAGGTTATCCCAACATACTTTTATACAGTGCAGGTCATCTATGTCAGAGTACTAATCTATCCAAAATATGGTTAATTGGCAACAAACTGTTTCAGGATAATCTACAATTAATTTCTTCGTATACAGAACATTAACTTTGCTAAGAGATGTGAACATGAAGCTTTTTGTTTTTCACTTATTAGGACTGAAAGGCAAGAAAACCAACTCATGGCAGAGCATAAAACTTGTGCAGTTTGAAACGTTGGTGCTGATTGCTTGGACTATGGCTAGCACTGAGAAAGTTTACTGGTTAAATTCAAGCTTGGCAAGGTGACACCAATTGATCATAGGGATGGAGCAGGGACTGGCTGTATCCATAACCCTTTCCTTATTTTGTAAAATAGTCATTTTCTGCTTATAATTGGTTTTATTGTGTTGCAGTCCTTATAAATGCAAGTCAAAAAATTTCAACTACATGCCTCTCACTCATGGTGATAAATAAAAGGTGAATACTACACAGTAACCATTTCCTGAAACAACAACTTGTATTAGTACGTAACCTTTCATTTAACAAAAATATCCCAAAACACTTCACAGGAAGGTCATGAAACAATAACTGATACAGAATCTCAGATGGGGATATTATTTTTGTTTCTTTGAATAATTATATTTTCCAGTTGGATGTTAAACATTGGGCCTATAGGATGAAGGGGCTTCCTTCAAAGGGGCCCCCTTTCCATGCCACATACATCTCCACCCATGGGTTCATTTATTCCTTTGATTTCTCCATCAATGCACCTGCATCCTGTATGAGACCCCATACTTGCCTGCTCCAAGATTCTGGGACTTATATCTGGTCACTCTGCGTTTCCAGTCCTGGCCACCACTGTTACTGACTAGAGCTGCTGGCCAATTGGATGGGCTGGCTCCTTTGAGACAGGCTTTCTGCATGAGTGAGAAATGTAAATGGATCTCCAGCCTTTAAATGCACTTAGAGAAGTGAATGGCTGCAGGGATGTATTTCCCTCTGACTCTTCAGGTAGCGAGGTGGGAAATCTAGTCATCTGAAAAATCTTACTTTAGGGTTAGAATTAAAAAGGCCTGTAAAGATTTTAGCAAAACTAATGAAATTGTTCTGAAATATTAGATTAGATTACTTACAGTGTGGAAACAGGCCCTTCGGCCCAACAAGTCCACACCGCCCCGCCGAAGCGCAACCCACCCATACCCCTACCCCTACATTTACCCCTAACCTAACACTACAGGCAATTTAGCATGGCCAATTCACCTGACCTGCACATCTTTTGGATTGTGGGAGGAAACCGGAGCACCCGGAGGAAACCCACGCAGACACGGGGAGAACGTGCAAACTCCATACAGTCAGTCGCCTGAGGCGGGAATTGAAATATAGTATGAAGCTTTCCAAAATGAGAACTTAATTCAACATCAGTAAAATTTCAGGCAACATCAAGGAAAAGCATGTTTTTAATAGTGAAAATAATTACCTTTGTTATTTCAAATTGCAGTTGGAAGTCAGTCATATTTTTCATAGATTCTTGCTTTCTCAATTGTTTCTTGCGTATGCTTTCTGATCTTTGCAATGAAACAGCTTTGGCTGGCAGAAATGGTGTTTCATCCACAGGTGAGCTTGGAGCATCATAGAATTCATCATCTGAATCTATGAAAGTTAAATTTGGTTACAAATTTGACAAAAGGAATTTTAAAACAGACAAATGTGCTACATGGAAAAAAATGCATCTTTATTTACAGAAATGCAGATATAAATAATACTTCCTTCTTCTCAGAAACCTAATTCAGTTCATTCTGTTTGAGAGTAAAGCTATTTTTAACATTTAGTTGAAGATTAGTTTAAAATTTCCTAGCTCACCTCCAGCGATCCCAAGTTTGAATAGATTTTTTTAAATGATGTATATATAAACTCAGTAAAGGTTATTTCCACTAAATCCACGTTATCCATGGTGGAAAGGAATATGGACCAACCAAGAATAACAAAATCGGTAAGTGCACAATTTTAGAAATCTCCTACCACACAGGACTGTGCCATGTAGCTGTCAATTAGGGGAAGAAAAAAAATTCAGGTCTGGGGCCAACCTTGAGAGTATGTGCATCGAGGAGGACAGAATGTATTCAGAAGGGATATGAAACATGACACAAAGCTCTTAAATGCTACAATATTAGAATCATAGAATCCTGCACTATTGAAGAAGCCATTCAGCACATCAAGTTCACACCGACTCTCCAAACAGCATTACATCCAGACAAACACCCCATAGCCTGTCCCTGTAACCCTGCACCTTCTATGGTTAGTCCACTGAGCCTACACACCGTTAGAAGCCAAAAGCAATTTAGCATGGCTAAACCACCTAACCCGTATATCTTTGGACTGTGGGAGGAAACCAGAGCATCCGCTGGAAACTCACGGAGACAGTAAAAACTGTGGCTTGGTTATGAGAAAAGAAGAATATCATCAGCAACAGAGAGATAATTTTTGACAATGTAAAGCAAGAAATATTAGACTCCATTTCAGAAAAGCAAATGGCTAAAATAGGACATATATCAAAAGTATGATAAAATGTAAGTTAATAACCAAAACTACGAACAGAACAAAGCATATAATTTTAATGAGAATGCAGGTATTTACTATATGTAAGAAAGCATGTTTGAACTTTACACAGGTTTTCTACAATAACTGAGATCATCTAAGTTATTTAACCATAAGCTGATCTTGATCCTGTTATATTGTCAAAACATTCTAGTTTTCAGACATTTCATTTTTAGGAGCATATACCTTCTTTCAAAAGTAAGTAGTTGATGGGTAGTCATAGACTAAGCTAGAGGAAGACCAAGGTTGAAATGGTTAAAAATTTGAAAAGGAACTCTGAAAACATCCAAAGGTATATTTGATAAAGCACCACTAAATAGATTGTCAGTGAAGTAGAAACTTTAAAAGTGGTGATGAGCAGTTGCTGTTTGGACTTCTACAATTAAGTTTGCCAGAGGATGGTACTCAAGAGTTGCTAATGATCTAGATTTGGACATACAGGGCATATTTTCCTAAAAGAGAAACCTGTCTTGATAAGTCTTGTTTGAATTTTGTAGTTTGGTTACCTTGCTGTTAAGTCCCTAATGCATGAACACATTCACATAAAGCTATCAATGTTCCCTTAATAAAATAACACAAATTCATTACATGAAAATGAAAAAGGACTTAATGCAAGATAATTTAGAAACACCTTAAACTATAAAATGATTCAAACATCTTTCCCAGCAATTTCCTTTACAATAATCGCAATGCGAGTGAAGTTTCAGTCCTGTCTTAACTTTAATTTTTTATTCAAAATTACTTTTCCTAGTCATTTTCCTTGGAATGCTGAAGGACTCATACACTTCCTCCAGGACTGATAGACTTGAGACTTCTATCAACTCTTACAGTCCGGAGATTCCTACAATTGCCCACTTGATAGGATGACATTTCTTCTTCCGAACTCAACCAACAAATAGCCTCTTACCGTATGTTTCTTTAATGGGATTGGACAAAGACAGGAAAAAACCTGAATAAGGGGAACACAATGCAACATTGCCAAGGTTGCTGACAACGTAAAATTAGGCACAATCAGGAGTTGTAAAGAAGCTTCAAGGTAATTTAGTCAAGTTGAGTCATTGGGCAAACACATGGTAAATGCAATTACAACATTAGCTAAATGTGAACTTACACATTTTGATGCAAAAAGGAACGGAAGGCCACTATTTAAATGATAACATATTGGGAAAGACGGATGTACAAACATTTCTTAGTGCCCTTGTACATAAGTCAATAGAAGTAGACAGGCAGGCAGAGCAAGCTGTTAGGAAGGCAAACAGTATATGGTGTTTCTTGCAAGAGAATACAAGTGTAGAACTAGCAACTTATTACAACAGTTATACAGATCCTTGGTGGCATCACTCCTAGAGTACATTGAATTTTGTTAAGCCTAGTGAGCCAAAAGCACAAGTTTGTCTGGTGACTAGGATAACTACCATTAAATAAATACTGGGTGTGTAAAAAGCAGACTTCAGTTCAAACAGAAGTAAACTTTGGCCCTCAGCCCAAGGAAAGTGGAAATCAAAAGGTGAAAATGCAGTAACCTTAAAGGCAACATGTTTCAGCTTAGGTGTAATTATATTTCACAAAAACAAACAGTGACTCACTGACTGGTTCATTTCAGTTTTACTGTCAATTCACATTGGTTCTTTGTTGTTCAAATCAGCTTTGATTATTTTCATGCTCTGAAATTTTTAAAACTGATACTATGTAAACAGTAAAGATAGGTTTGTAAAATACTTAAAATTGTGGATTAGTCGACAACAATTATAGAAGCTGTTAACATCACAAAGCATCCATAAATGATTTTAGAAGAAGGAACAAAATCAATTATGTAAAATGAACAAAAATTGCTAAGAAGGGCAAAGAAAATATCAAATATTTGGGCAGAATAATGAGCAGAACTACTTTCACTTGTAGCAAAGTCATTCTCTATTTTGGAGTCAATTCAGGAATTGCTGGAGGAAATACAGTTTAAAAATTTAACTATGGGGGTTGTAGGAGCTGAGCAAAGGTTTTCCCATACACTGATGTATGGGATGAACAAAGCAATCCAGTTGCATTAGCACACTGACTTATGCTTTTGGGACAATGAGCTTTATCATAAGATGCTGAATATAAAAGCTAAAGGAGTTAAATAAAAGATGTGGTCAAACACCATATAGAACACACATTGTTTTAGGTACCCGACTTTGCAAGATTACTCTGTACCTGATACACTAGCATACCTGGTGTGAAGGAATTTAATTGCAAGGAACTGGGCAAACTTAAATTACACTCCTGACAATCAAGGATGTAACTGGGTGAAATGATAAAAATGAAAGAAATAATGATTAGCACTAAAAGTAAATTCAGCACTAAAAGTAAATTCAGCTAAAATGTCTTCTTACTGTGAAAGTCAAAATGTGGCATGCACTGTACCAGAAAAGACAGATGCAAAATGAGGTGGTGTATAGAACAGTGGCATGTGCTTACTTGGAAGGTAGAGATGTTGCAAAAGGGCTTGTATTTTATTACTATATTCTTGCAAACCTTACCTGCCATACTCAGAACAGAAGAGTATAAGTCCTTTTGTACAGCTCTTTTTTGAACAGACCGTGGTGTCATATTAGGTGATATTTTCTGTGGCTAAACAAATTTCAAATATCAAATGAGAAAATTAACTAGACTCTAATTATAGTATCCAATTTACTTCAAAACATTTACCTTCCAAATAAATTCTGGAAAAATTATTTTTCCCAGAGAAATTCACAAAAGGATGTTAATTTAAAATTATTCCAAAATAGTAATTTGCATTACATTCGATATTATATGGTTTGTTGGCAAAACCTGCTTTCTACATCAAAGAAGCTACTAATAATCAGACAGCATTCTGCATATATTTTACTTTAAATGCAAAGTTTTAAGCTTACCTGATGGGATTTTATGGATGGCGATGGTGTATTACTTTTTGGTTTCGGAATACTATCAATCAACTCTAAAACTCGTTTCAGTTTTTGGTCTGAGATACAAACTGAAAGTAAAGCAAGTCCACCATAAACTTTAAACCTATTCAAAAAAATAAACACTACATTAGATACTTAATCAACATATGCAAAACCACCTTCATTCTCTATTGGGAATTTCAGTTTATCTTAAAATATTTTGTTCATTTCAAAATTGTGTCCAAAGAGCATCCCATCTAAAAAGATATTGATCTAAAGGTATTTGTACAAACTGGCTCATTAATAAATGAGCTAGGAAAGGGTTAAACATTGCACTATTGTTAGAGAGTTAGTCACACCACAAGTTAGGGGCAAGAATGGAAGTAAGCAATGGGAGACTGCCAGGCAGTCCAAGAGTAACATGCATATAGTGCAAGGGTTGACCAGTCTGTTTAACCTCTTCATATGAATTGATCCCTGCCTCCCAGTTGAGTGTGTGCATCTCTTCTGAACTGCTTCAAGAACAAAACTGTTCACAATAATTTCAATATGAAATAAATACTACCCGGGACAGCTCCAACAAGCAACAGTACTTTTATACCCAATTCCTCTTGCAATGAAATCCACTTGCCAGACAACTTTTCAAGTCTGTTCTAATACTCGATAAAATCATGATTGATCAATGTGTGTTTCAAACACTGCCATCCCACATCTCCTCCCTAATATCCTTTCATTTTGTTACCTAACTATAATCTGTCTACCTCCATCTTAAATATATGCAATGATCCCATCTCCACTGCCTTCTAATGCAGAGTATGTTCCAAAGTTCCAGAAATCTTAGAGATAAATGATGGTGAGTGGCTTGGAGGAGAACTTGAAGGTGGTGGTGTTCCCATACATCTGCTGCCCTCGTCCTTTCAGACAAAAGTGGTTGCGGTTTGGAAGATGTTGTCGAAGGATCTTTGGTGAATTTTTGCAGTGCACCTTGTAGATAGTACACACTGCTGCTACTGAGCGTCAATGGAGGAGGGAGTGGATGTTTGTAGATGCAGTGCCAATCAAGCGCGCTGCTTTGTCTTGGATAGTGTCAAGCTTCTTGAGTGCTGTTGGGGCTGCACTCATCACACTCCCGACTTGTGACTTGTACATGGTGGTCAGGCTCGAAGGTAGGAGAGTTACTTGGTGCAGTATTAGTCTCTGACCTGTTCTTGTAGTCACGGTGTTTATGTGGTGAGTCCAGGTGAGGTTCATATCAATGAAAACACCCAGGATGTTGATACTGGGGGATTCAGTGATGGTAACACTATTGAATGTCAAGAGGTGGTGGTTAGATTGTCTCTTGTTGGTGACAGTCAGAGCCTGGCATTTCTGTGACATGAATGTTACTTGCCACTTGTCAGCCCAAGCCTGGATATTGTCCAGATCTTGTTGCTTTTGGACACAGACCACATCAGTGTCTGAGGTGTCACAAATGGTTCTGAACATTGCGCAATCACTGACGAACATCCCCACTTCTGACTTTATAAAAGGGAGGTTGGGGGGGTCATTGATGAAGCAGCTGAAGATGGTTGGTATTAGAACAGTACCCTGAGGAACTCCTGCGGAGATGTTCTGGAACCGAAATGATTGACATCCAACAACCACGACCATCTTCCTATGTGTCAGATATGACTCTAACCAGTGGAGAGTTTGCCCTAATATCCACTGATTTCAATTTTGCTAAGGCTCCTTGATGTCACACTTAGCTCTTTTCGCCATACTTGAACAAAGGCTGTAATGAGGTCAGCAGCGAAACCCGAACTGGGCATCACTGAGCAGGTTATTGCTGAGCAGGTGCTGCTTCATTGTATTGTTGATGACACCAACCACCACTTTGCTGATGATTGACGGTAGACTGATGGGATAGCAATTGAATTTGTCCTGCCTTGTATGTATGAGACAAACTTGGACAACTTTCCACATTGTCGGGTAGATGTCAGTGTTGTAACTGTACGAGAACAGCTTGGCTAAGGGAGCATCAAGTTGTGAAGCACATTCTTCAATACTATTGCCGCAATGTTGTCAGGGCCTGTAGCCTTTGCAGTATCCCGTGCCTCCAACCTTATCTTAATATTATTAGGACTGAATCGAACTGGCTGAAGACTGGAATCTGTAATACTGGGGATCACTGGAGGAGGCTGAGATGTATCATCCACTCGGTACTTCTGGCTGAATGTTGCTGCAAAAGTTTCAGCCTTATCTTTTGCTCTGACGGGTTGGGCTCTTCTATTATTGAGGATGGGAATAGTTTTGGAGCCTCCTCGTCCAGTGAGTTGTTAAACTGCCAATCACCATTCATGACTGGATGTGGCAGTGGGATTTGTGGGGGTCTGGAGTCACACAAAGGCCAGATCAGGTAAGGATGACAGTTTCCTCTCCTAAAATACAATAGTGAACTAGATGGGTTTTTCAAACAATTAGCAATGCATTCATGGTCATCATTCGACTCGGAATGCTAGATTTTTACTGGATTCAAATTCGACCATCTGCCCGGGCAGGATTCCCCAGGTCCCCAGGACATTTCCTGGGTCTTTGGATTAACAGTCCAGCCATAATATCAGTAGGCCATTGCCTCTCCTGCCCGGGGCACACCTCATGATTTCACTGTTCATGATACCACATGGAATGAATCAGATTGTTGGCATTTGTAACACCATAGACCCCAGAAAGATACATCATGCAGACTGAACTTCAGATAGGTGGATGCAAATGCTTCAGCATTTTCTTTCACACTGACGTGCTGGACTCTTCCATTTGAGAGAAGAAAGATATTTACAAAGGCTCCTGTTGGTTTATTGCCCACCACTATGCACAACTGAATTTAGGTGACACCAGAGTTTAGATCTTATCTATTATATTAGAATTGTTTAACACTGACATCCTCTTAGAATACTTGCCATACAAATTTTCCTTTAGTGTAGCTTCACCAAATTGAAACCTCATTTTAGTTATGTCCAGTGTTGATCCCAGCATGTCCTCCTAGGCTAGTACAGAAATTGAGTAAAGGAAATGAAGATATGACAATCATGGGATTGGCCTAGTATTTGCACTAGGAGGAGGCTGTTAAAGGATATACAAGAGACATGGAACAAAGTGGGAACGTCAAAAGGAGAAAGTGTCAGTAGAATATAAAGAAAGACTGTAAGCACAGTTACAATCTATGAGAATGTTGCTAATATGTTAAGCTGAGTGGCATCAATGCTTGTCCTTGGTTTCATAATAGATGCCTGTTGCTGACAAACAATCTGGGTCTTGAAACTTTGTTACAGAGACCGAAGTATTAGGCAGAAGTCAAAAATTCGATTAAGGATTTAGGAAATATTGGTATTTATGCATTTAATATTGAAGTACTCAATCATGCTCAATTTAGATTTATTTCAGATAGACATTCATTTTGCTCAACATAGCCGATGCACGTTCTTGAAGGCTCTCTCTCTGTCACTCTGGCACTCCCACAGCATTCCTGGTGCCTCTAGCGGCCACCCCAACCCCGGTTTCACAGTTCTGACCACAAGGTGCTGAGACATAGTTCATTTGCATTATGGGAGTGGACTTCGCAGTCAGTGCAGGTACGAAGGTGATAGTGGAATAACCTAATGTTAAGGAATGGTCAGCTCCAACCATTACATTACTGTAGTGTTTCCATCCCTCCTTCCTCCACCAAGGAGAAAAAGAGAGGCAAAGTTCGGAGGAGAGTGATTTCAAATAAACTTGTCGGACTATAACCTGAATTCATGTGACTTCTGACTTTGTCCACCTCAGTCGAACACCAGCACTTCCATGTCACAAGAGAGGAGACAGAACATTGAGAGAGGAAGGTCAGCAGCGAGAGTTCCAATGGGTAAAGGAGTGTGAGAGTCTAAACAGCTTCTGGAAACTGCTGCTGGTGAGTAGCAGGTAAGTTTTGAGAAATTGTTATTGGAGCAGAGAGCACTAGCAACATCAATTTGGTATTAAAAGTATTTGACATTGTAAGGATTAATTAAGTTAATGAGGTAAGATGTAGTAGGAGAGCTCCAAATAGTAATCTGCTGTACTTGTACTACGTGGGAAGTCAGGCACATATCCTGTGCCCGGGACCTACGTGCATGCAAGAAGTATCTCCAGCCCAGTTTCGGTGTTAAAGCGACATCTGGAGACATGGCGGAGCATTCACAAGGCAGCGGGTATCGTGGATACCAGTATAGAGGGGTGGTCACACTACAGATTCAGAGTCTACAGGCAGGAAGGAAATGGGTAGCCACTAGACAGAGCAGAAGGGCTAAGCAGGCAGAGGAGGAGTCTCCTGTGGCTATTCCCCTACAAAAACAGATGCAGCATTTGGATATGGTTGAGGGGAATGGCCTCTCAGAGGATACCAGCAGCAGCCAAATTCATGTCACTATGGTTAGCTCAGCTGCAAAGGGAGGGAGAAATAGGCATAGAAATGATCTGGTTATAGGGGATTCAATCACAAGGTGAATAGATAGGTGTTTCTGTGGCCACAAATGAGAGCCCAGGATGGTGTGATCCCTCCCTGGTGGTAGGATCCTGGATGTTTTACAGCAGTTGCAGGACATTCTGGAGGCGGAGGGCAAAGAGCCACTGGTCATAATACACATTTGTACTAACAACATAGATTTAGAAAATGAAATGAGGTCCTAAAAGCAGAATTTAAGGAACTTGGAAGATAGTGTAAATGTAGGACTTCAAAAAGGTTGTTATCTCTGGATTACTACAAGCGCCATAAAGCTAGTCAGAGTAGAAACAGCAAGCTATATACATGAAGAGTTGTGAGTGGGGAAGAGTTTCAGATTCATGGGGCCTTGGGACAGGTTTTGGGGTGGGAAATGGAAACCAGAGGATTAAGAATTGTAGATGCAAACACTGAGGGAGAGGTAGAAACTATGGCAAACATGACTGAGAATAAGAACAGGCAGGGAAACGCTGCTGGAAAAAGCAGGGGAGGTGGTCTGAAATGCATGTGTTTCAACGCAAGAAGTATAATAGGCAAGGTAGATGAACTCTGGGCTTTAGTTAGTACTTGGAACTATGACATTATTGCAATTACAGAGACTTGATTGAAAGATGGACAGGATGGGCAACTGATATTTCAGGTATGATAGGAGGGGATGTAATGGTGCAGAGGAGTTGCATTACTGGCAAAGGAGTATCTCACAGCTGTACTGAGGGAGGACACATCAGAGGACTCGTGCTGTCAGACAATATGGTAGAACTCAAGAATAGGAAAGGTGAAATCACAACACTAGGGATATACTACAGGCTTCTTAACAGCCAGCAGGAAAGAGAGGAAAGAACACATAAACAGATCTTAGAAAAATGTAAAAACAGAAGGATTGCTATGGTGGGTGATTTTAACTTCCCCTATATTGACTTGGTCTCACTTTGTGCGAGGGGTTTGACTGGAGCTGAACTTGTAGGGACCATTCAAGAAGGTTTTTTGTCAGTACGTAAACAGTCCAACCAGGGAAGAAGTTATACTGGACCTGGTTTTGGGAAATGAGCTCAGCCAGGTGAGTGAAGTTCCTGTGGGGGAGCATTTCAGGAATGGTGACCATAATACCATGAGTTTTAAGATATTCATGGTCAGAGATAACAGCAGTCCCTGGGTGAAGGTGTTAAATTGGGGGAAAGTGAGCTACAACAATATTAGGCAACAACTGGCGAATCTTGATTGGAGATAGCTGTTTGAGGGTAAATCCAAATCAGACATGTGGGAGTATTTCAAACAGCAGTTGGTAGGAGTTCAGGAACGATATGTTCCTGCAAGAATAGAGGACAGGTATGGCATGTTATGTGAACTTTGGATAACCAGGAATGCCATGGCCTTGGTCAAAATGAAAAATGAAATGAAGAATGGGGACTGATGAAGCCCTTGAAGTACATAAAGCAAAGTAGGAAACAACATAAAACAAGGCATTATCTAAAAGGAGTCAGAGTCGGAGTTGTATAGTACAGAAAGAGACCCTTCAGTCCAACTTGTCCATTCTGACCAGATATCCTAAATTAATCTAGTCCCATTTGCCAGCTCTTGGACCATATCTCTTTATACGTTTCCTATTCATAGACCCATCCAGATGCCTTTTAAATGTCGCATGGTACCAGCCTCTATCACTTTGGCTGCTCATTCTATACACGCACCACCCTCTGCGTGAAAAAGTTGCCCCGGAGAGCCACTTAAATATTTCCCCATAACCATAGACATGGGCGAGGAGAAAGATTTAAATGTAAACAGACCTTGTCTATTTACCTTATCTGTGCCCCTCATGATTTTATAAACTTCAAAGGTTACCTCTCAGTCTCCAACTCTCCAGGAAAAATAACCCCAGCCTATTCAGCCTCTTCCGAGAGCTCAAACCCTCCAATCCTAGCAACACCGTTGTAAATCTTTTCTGAATCCTTTCAAGTTTCACAACATCCTTCCAGGAGGGAGACCAGCATTGTACACAATAATCCAAAAGTAACCCAACCAATGTCCTGTGCAACTGCAACATGACCTCTCAACTCCTGTACTCAATGCTCTGACCAACAAAGGAAAAGTAATTATCAGCAAGATTAAGGAGAAACCCAAGGCTTTTTATACATAAATTAAATGCAAGAGGCTAGCCAGAGAAAGGGTTGGCCCATTCAAGGTCAAAAGGACGGAATCTGTGTGGAGCCAGAAGAGGTAGGTGAGGTCCTAAACAAATACTTGTGTCAGTATTCACCAAAGAAAAGGAATTGGTGCAGGATGATCTCAGGAAAGGTAGTGTTGAATTTCTAAGCCAGGTTGCTATTAAAAAGGAAATAGTGTACCATATTTTAAAAAAATACGAAAAGGTAGATAAGTCCCTGGGTCCTGATGGGATCTATTCCAGAATATTGAGGGAGGCAAGAGAACAAATTGTTGCAGCACTGACAGACATCTCTGTATCCTCTTTGGCCACAGATGAAGACCTAAGGGATTGGAGAATAACCAATGCTGTTCTATTGTTTAATGAGGGTAGCAGGAATAATTCGGGAAATTACAAGCCTATGGGCTTCACATTGGTGGTGGGGAAATTATTGGAAAAGATTCTCAGCAAATGAACTTCTCAGTGATAGACAGCATTGTTTTGTGTAGGGAAGTCATGCTTCACTAACCTTTTGAGCAGTTGATGAAGACGATTAAGGGAAAAGCAGTTGATGCTATCGCATAGACTTCAGTAAAGCCTTTGACAAGATTAGCTATGAAGAAAGGTTGGATAGACTGGATTTGCTTTCAGTGGAACGCAGGAGATTGAGGAGCAACCTGACAGAGATTTAAAACATTATGAATGGCATGGATAGAGTGGAATGTATGAAGCTTTTCCGCCCAGAGTAGAAGGGTCAATTACTAGAGAACACAGATCAAGGTCTTTGGGGTCGGGGGCGGGTGGGGGGAAGGTGGGGTGGCGTGGTTTACAAGAGATGTGCAAGGAAAGTTGGCAAATTTTCCGCACAGAGGGTGGTGAGTGCCTACAGTGCGCTGCCAGAGGAGATGGTAGAAGCAGACACAATAGCAGCACTCAAGAAGCACTTGGACGAATGCAGAACCTGTAAGTGAAGATAGTTTTAGTAGGGAAGGGCAAAATGTGTCAGTACAAACTTGGAGGGCTGAAGGGCCTGTTCCTGTGTGGTACTGTTCTTTGTTGAAAGATGTTGATTATTAATAATATGTCAAACAATGTAGTAATGCATAAATTCTTGTTTTTATCCTTCTAAATTGTCATAACACCATTTCCAAACTTTTTAGTTGAACATATTTTGAACATACTTTTAACATTTAAGCCTCAACCATTGTCCACCTGAATGCATATAAACTTACTTCGGCATTCTTGGATCAGAGGCAACCATTGCTCTGCATAACTCGAGCTTTAAATCCATGGGTCGTAATATATGCTGAGATGACACCTTTCGTTTGCGAGCTGTTTTCCAGTCCTCATCTAAAATCAAAATACCAAAGCTAGTTAACTCTCTTCAAACATCTTTTCCATAACTATAAAGTTACAGGAACTAGTTTTGGAATACCAAAATCAAAACTTCATGTTTTGTTTTTAAAAATCAACAGGACCCACCCCTCCAACCGTAACAAGAACAGAACGTCCCTGGTACTCACCTTCCACCCTACCAACCTTCGCATAAACCAAATCATCCGCCAACATTTCCGCCACCTCCAAAAAGACCCCACCACCAGGGATGTATTTCCCTCCCACCCCTTTCCGCCTTCCACAAAGACCGTTCCCACCGTGACTACCTGGTTAGGTCCACGTCCCCTACAACCCACCCTCCCATCCTGGCACCTTCCCCTGCCACTGCAGGAATTGCAAAACCTGCGCCCACACCTCCTCCCTCACCTCCATCCAAGGCCCTAAACGAGCCTTCCACATCCATCAAAGTTTTACCTGCACATCCACCAATATCATTTATTGTATCCGTTGCTCCCGATGTGGTCTCCTCTACATCGGGGAGACTGGGCACCTCCTAGCAGAGTGCTTTAGGGATCATCTCCTGGACACCCGCACCAATCAACCACACTGCCCTGTGGCCCAACATTTCAACTCCCCCTCCACTCCCACTCTGCCGAGGACATGGAGGTCCTGGGCCTCCTTCACCGCCGCTCCCTCACCACCAGACGCCTAGAGGAAGAACGCCTCATCTTCCGCCTCAGAACACTTCAACCCCAGGGCATCAATGTGGACTTCAACAGTTTCCTCATTTCCCCTTCCCCCACCTCACCCTAGTTCCAAACTTCCAGCTCAGCATCTGTTAAAGAAAAATCAGAGTTAGTGTTTCAGGCCCAGAGACCCTTCCTCCCATTAACTCCAATTTCTCTTTCCAGATGCTGCTAGACCTGCTGAGCTGTTCCTGCAGTCAATATTTATTGTGACCCAAAATATCATTATTAAACTTCAACTCATTGGTTTTATTAACAGAAAAAGCCATTAAGTACCCAGCAGAAGAATTACAAATTTTAAATATTTAAGTGGATACATACGTGGTTTAGCATAGAGAAGTTGAACACTACTCAGCTGGATATCAAAACAATCATAGGCTCTGGCCATGATATCCTCCAAGGTGCTTTCTCCAGCAGTAATTTGTGGCAGACGCGCACGATTTTTACTCATCATCTTAAAAGATTTAAAAAATACAAAATATTTAAATTTGATGGAATTAGGAATTTTATTCTGTTTACACATTTGGACAAAAATAAATCCTACCGTAAAAAATTATAAAGGACCAAGTTAAAAGTTATTTATTTAGTCAGTATTTATGATAATTGAAAATAAATGCCATTTTTATTGTTCAAGTTTCTTCTAAGAAAACTTTGGGCAATAAATTTGACTCATTGGCACTGTTTTGAGGGTATTACAAACACTCCAAGAGATTCATAAAATACCCATGATATATTCCAAGGGTTATGTGGAAAACTGTACCAAATGCCATAATATTGAGGACATTTGCACACAGAAGGTGAATGTCAATTACAAAAATATACAATAGACAGATGAAAACATCAATGCAAAAAAGGAAGGAACTCCCGAATTTCAATAGCTGGTTGACTTTTTAAATTTATACTATAAAAAGTAAACTTGTTAAAGTCCTAGAGAGAGACAACTGGTAGTGGTTTAACCAGAGGGCCAACATACCTCAATATAACTTTTGATGGTCTCCCTCCTATCGGAAAGATGTTGTGCAACTTGAAAGGGTTCAGAAAAGATTTACAGGGTTGGAGGATCTGAGCTACAGGGAGAGGCAGTATAGGCTAGGGCTGTTTTCCCTGGAGCATCGGAGGCTGAGGGGTGACCTTATAGAGGTTTACAAAATTATGAGGGGCATGGATAGGATAAATAGACAAAGTCTTTTCCCTGGGGTTGGGGAGTCCAGAACTAGAGGGTTTAGGTTTAGGGTGAGAGGGGAAAGATACAAAAGAGACCTAAGGGGCAACTTTTTCACACAGAGAGTGGTACGCGTATGGAATGAGCTGCTAGAGGATGTGGTGGAGGCTGGTACAATTGCAACATTTAAGAGGCATTTGGATGGGTACATGAATAGGAAGGGTTTGGAGGGATATGGGCCGGGTGCTGGCAGATGGGACGAGATTGGGTTGGGATATCTAGTCAGCATAGAAGAGTTGAACCAAAGGGTCTGTTTCCATGCTGTACATCTCTTTGACTCTATGTGCCGATGCTTCTGATTGCAAAAAATTAACAGAGAATAAAGAAAGACATTTCTGCTGACCTTAAAAGGTTCTGAGCAAACTGGTTGCTTCCAGACATTGGTGCAATAATAGATTTTACTCATGGATCACAGCATGATTTGGAGAATGAGCAGAAACCCTGCAGAGGAAGACTTGTTGTTATAAGTTTGGGTGGAAAGAAGGACCCTCAGTTGCATATATCTATCCAAGAGTTTTAGAGGGCAAGTCTCCTTGATCAATAATGCATAAAATGACTATGCTACAGTAAGAATATCCTCACCAAAATCTACAATAATGGTAAATCTCAAATTTGCAAAAATTGCATCGACAGTGACTGCAGGCATGAAGGAAAGCATTTTGTTGATTTCAAAGGTTTCTGAATAAATCAATCAGTCACTCCCAGATACAGGTGCACTGATAGATATGACCCTTGGAATATAACATGACTGGAGGATGAACACACCAGGAAGAGATGGACAAGCTGATGAAAGAGGGAGAGGGATACCATGAAGAGAATGTTGGAAATTCAGGGTGGAGGTGACAGTGGGTTAAGATGACAGAGGCAGAAGAGCGCAGGTGAAGGCAAATATGGACAAGGCTTCTTGCAGCTGTCATTTTGTCACATTGTAGTGACATGGCACTGCCAACCTGTTCCAATACAGATGCTGGTGTTTATAATAACCATAGCTTTCAGCAAAACCCATTGCAATGGAATCTGATTGAATTGTTACAGAGTTATACAGCATGAGCAGGGCTCCCCGAACGGCTATGAGGAACAAGAACAAAGACAGATTCCACTGGCATTAAATCCAGACAGATGTTTTGAGTCAACATCTGCAGGTGGGTCTTCAACCCAGGTATCCTAGCTCAGCCTTGTATCACAATAGCCCTGATTTCAAAGGTTTCAACTACATTTTTAATTAGTCTATTTTTCTAATCAACCTGTTCAGAAACGTCATGACACATCTCTGGAGTACACGGGACTTGAACTTGGGCCTCTCAGTGCAGGAATAGGGACATTACCACTGTGCCACAAAAGAACTCTTGTGAGCAAAGGTTTAACAGTTCTAAGTACTTGAAAACAGCTGACATACCAGCAGCAACGAAGCACTATGGAATGCAGTTTAACTTCTGACTTTTAAGTAACAGAATTGTCCCATTTGAACATAATGACACATATTAAAGATGTACATTTTGCTGGACTCTTTGATATTAAAAGAAACATTGTTGACGGTCGAAATGAAGATATCAAAAATATCAGTTATTTGATTAGGTAGAAGAATATTTTTGAAACAGACATAAGCTATCCATTCCACTCAGACAATGTATTTCTATCATTCCAGGTGACATTGTTGGGCATACTTTAAGATCAAAGGGCTAATCCAAATGAAGCACAGTGAACTCAAATTATCTTTTTTCTGTAATGTATTCTATACAATTAAGCAAAACAAACTGACACTTTTGTTTTCACTCCAAGAACTTAGTGAAGCTCCAGACACTTGTCGTTAAAGGATTTTTTTTCCCTTTTCTATACGAGTGTCTAATCAGTGGATATGAATGCGCAAACAATTTAATATGTTTTAATTATATAACATTCAAACAATTCTGTCACTTTATAAACTTACCTTAAAATTACCAAGATCAAGAACCAATAAGCTGGCAGATTTATCAAAAAAACCATTCTGTGGAATAATGACGTAAGAAGCCATGAGATTCACTTTTAAGTCCAGGATTTTCTGTGTCTCAATAATATACATTAAACCTGTAAAAGCACAAAATGAATTAATATCTTGTGAAGACAATATGTGGGCAATCATGAATTCTTTAATGAGATAATGTTTACTTTGTAACAAAAAAACATTGATATGAATAAATGCAAGAATGTTTATTCAGCCAGGAAAAAGTAAACATTCTACACTCCTACCTTGGGAAAATTTGTGTAACGTTACCTACAGTCCAGTCAACAGTTACACTAGTCAATAGAATTATTACTGCCTGAATGTGCCAAGATATTTCAAGAACTTGTACATCAATAGCTGTTGTAGTACTCTTAAAATAGTAGTTCAGCTATATAATGTTAAATTCTGCAATTTACCACTTCAGTTTTCCATATATTAACTGGTTGTTTAAGATTCAGTGTCAGAGATTCAGCATAAGAATGTCAATAATTATAGAACAGGACTTGAAAGCATAATTATTTTTAGATAGCATTGTGCCTTGCATTTTTTCCATGTATGTCATCCCATAACACATATTGAAATATTGATTGCAGATCAAGAAAACAAACACTTGTAACAAAAGTGAAAGAATTTACTTCTCATTATTTGTTAAAGTATGAATATATTCTCTTGGTGATAGCTAAAAGGATTGAAATGTCTCTATCAAAAATATTTTTTCTGGAGTTAACAAGATATAAACATGTTGAATTTGCTTCTATGTTCTTAAAGATATCATTATTTACCACTGTTAAAAAGATTACAAGTACATGCAAATACAGTGTGAAAGATGTTCAATCCTAAGCATAAGATGATAAGACCAGAGAACAGAATAAGGGCATTCAACCCCCCTGAACCTGCTCTGCCATTTAACAGGACCATGGCATTGTTTATACACAATGACTTGATTCCAACAACTCAGCAAAGAGTTCCAAAGTCTCTCAATCCCTCTCATAAGGGATTCCTCCTCATCTCAATCTTAAATTGGTGCCCCTTAATTGTGAGACTGTCTCCTCGTCCCATAGCTCCCAAGAGGGGTAACATCCTCTTAGCATTTACCCTGTTAAGCCCTTTCAGAATCTGTGTTTCATTTAGATCACCTCTCATTCTTCTAAACTGCAAAGAGAACAGCCCCAATCTATTTAGTCTTTGCGCATATGGCAATCTCTGCATACCAGGTATCATCCTCGTGAACCTTCTCTGAACTGCCTCCAACAAAATAATATCATTTCTTAGATTTGAGGACCAAAACCGCTCACAGTACACCAAATGTGGTCACACCAACACCTTGTACAGTTGCAGTAAGACTTCCCAACTCTTAAACTTCTTTGAAATAAGAGTCAACGTTTAATTAGCCTTCCTAATAACATGCTGCACTTGCATGATAGCTTTCTGTATTCATGCACAAGTATCCCAAGTCTCTTTGTACTGCAGCTTTCTGCAGTTTTCTCCATTTGACCTCTGGGCCACCCGGACGAACCAACCCAACCAACCTGTAGCACAGCATTTCAACTCCCCCTCCCACTCCACCGAGGATATGCAGGTCATTGGACTCATCCACCGCCAAACCACAACAACCCGACGGTCGGAGGAGGAGCGTCTTATCTTCCGACTGGGAACCCTCCAACCGCAGGGGATGAACTTGGACTTCACCAGTTTCTTCATCCCCCCTCCCCCCACCTTGTCTCAGCCGGATCCCTCCAGCCGGCACCGCCTTCCTGACCTGCAGTCTTCTTCTTGACCTCTCCGCCTCCATCCTACTCCGACCTATCACCCTCACCTTGACCTCTTTCCACCTATCACATTTCCAACGCCCCTCCTCCAAGTCCCTCCTACCTACCTTTTATCTTCTCCTGCTGAACACTCTCTGCTCATTCCTGAGGAAGGGCCTGTGCCCGAAACGTCGAATCTCCTGTTCCCTGGATGCTGCCTGACCTGCTGTGCTGTTCCAGCAATAAAGTTTCAACTCTCCATTTAAATAATACTGTTCTTTTCTTCCTCCTTGCAAAATGTTCACATTTTCCGTATTTTATATTCCATTGCCAAAATTAACCCACTTACTTACCCGATTAATCGTACACTCTAAAGTGTTTATATCCCTCTCACAAACTGCCTTGTTTTGTCCAATAATTGGCTATAGTGCATTCACTTGCTTCCTCCAAAATCATGAATATATATTGTAAACACTTGCAGTCGAAGCACCGATACCATAGGAAGCCCTGGTCACTGGTTGCCAACCTAAAAAAGAACCCTTTATCCCTACTTGCTGTTTCCTCCCCATTGGCCAATTCTCTATCCATGACACCACCAACACCATGGGTTCTTATAGTATGACTTAACCTTTTGTGAGGCACCTTGCTGAATGCCTTCTGGCAGTCCAAATACAAGTGGTTAGCACTGCTGCCTCACAGTGCCAGGGACCTGGGTTCGATTCCAACCTTGGGCGTCTGGCTGTATGGAGTTTGCACATTCTCCCAGTGTTTGTGTGGGTTTCCTCCGGGTGCCATCGTTTCCTCCCACAATCCAAAGATATGTAGGTTAGGTGAATTGCCCATGCTAAATTGCATGTGGTACAGGAGCACAGGGATGTGGGTGCACAGCTAAACAGAGAACTAAAAGCATATAGCATCCTCACTTTTATTCATTGGAGCATAGAGTAAAAGAGCAAAGAGATGATGTTGAATTTGTTAGAAGTCAGCTGGAGTACTGTGTACTGAAGAAGGATCCCCAGATGCAAAACATTAACTTGCCAGACATGCTGAGCTTTACCAGCAATTTCTGATTTTGGTACTGTGTACAGATCTCCGTATCACATTCTAGAAATTATGTGAATGCATTCGTATGTGTACAGATGTAATTTACAAAAGATGATCTCAAAATAAGGAACTACAGCTATGAGGCTAGATTGAAGTGTGGACTGTTCTCCTTGACAGAAGTACGCTGAGGGGATCTAATAGAGATTTTCAAAGTCATTAGTGGGCTAGAGAGAATAGGGAGGGATAAATTTTTCCTGCCCGTAACAGGAACATGAACAAGAGGCCATAGATTTAAAGTGATTGGCAAAAGAAGTAAGGATGGTGGGGAAAACAACTTTTCCACTCAGCAAGTAGTCAGGGTCTGGAAGGCTGAGGCATTGAAATTATTTGGATAAAATTAATGTGCACGGGTTTGGAAAAAGCAGGTAATTGAAACTAGATAATAATGCTCATTTAAAATGACCCCATGGGCCAAGTGGTATCCTTCTGCACCATAACACTTGTGATATTACTTGAATCCTCTACAGTGAGGACATGGAAAGTATCTGTTCATTTAATATTTCCTACTTTCCCAAAGGAGAAAGTGAGGACTGCAGATGCTGGAGATCAGAGCTGAAAATGTGTTGCTGGAAAAGCGCAGCAGGTCAGGCAGCATCCAAGGAACAGGAGAATCGATGTTTCGGGCATAAGCCCTTCAAGAAGGGCTTATGCCCGAAACGTCGATTCTCCTGTTCCTTGGATGCTGCCTGACCTGCTGCGCTTTTCCAGCAACACATTTTCAGCTACTTTCCCAAAGGACCAATGCTCAATTTCCATTCCTTTTCATTTCAAATTTGTAGATTATGTTTACATGTATTTAACATTTCTGGCAACCTTTTGTTATATTCTAATTTCTCCCTCCTTATTAATTCTTCAGTAATTCTTTGCTGTTCCTCATAATCAATCCAATCTTCCATTCACCTTTGCAGGACTGTACACTTCTTCTTGGAAACTGATACTCTCTTTAATTCCTTTTGCCAGGGATGGAGTGTTATTCCCTTGTGTCTTTTGTTTTCCTCACTAGAATGTATCCTTTGAGTATTTTGAAACAGCAACTAAATGTTTGCCACTGCATCTCTACTGGCCCACGTTCACAGGATCGTCCAGTTTTCCTTAGTCAGCTCTGCCTTCACATTCTCAATTGCTCACACTTAAAAATTTAAAACACGAGGCTTGAATGCACTCTTCTCTCCCTCAATATACATTAAATTCTATCATATGCTGATCACTGTTACCTAGAGGCAAGCGTCACACTTGCATTATGAATTTCAGTTGCCATTTCACTGGTCTCCATCCTCCTTATTGTTAAATACATGCCACCGTTTCATGTCTTCAGTAAATTTCAAAATTATGTTCATAATTCCTATCCAAGTCCATTAAAAAAGTTAAAACAAAAATAAGATAGCTCATTCCTTTCAAACTCTCGATTATTGGTGATACTCCAATAAACAAGTTGTTGAATAATTTATGATTTCATATAATCACAGTAAAATAGTTTATTTATTGGAGTATCACCAAAACATATGGAAGTCAAGAGTATGAAAGGAATGTGCTATATTTTTTTTAAAGTTTCCTGTTTAAAACAATTGCAAAAATACAATATTGATATTTACCAGTTGCAGTTTTGTCGCGGAATTCTTCAAGCTTCATCATAGTAGCTGACGTTATTTCTACCAGCTGAACATCTGTTGGAGGTCGAAAGAAGTCAACCAACCCATTCACAGTTCTCTGTTGAAGGGAATATATCAATAATGTAGCATAAAGTTGTCTAAATTTAATACACAGCTTCATGTATAGGAAAATGATAACATTTTGCTAAGACCCAAAAAGAAACACTTCAAAAATTTGCTGAAGTACTGTGGGTGTGCCCATTTTTGGATGGAGAGCATTTCTTCTGTGTTTATCATGAGCAATACATCCCCAGTATTGAGCTGCAGATCAAGTTGCACGTCACCGATAAAACATTGTTGAAGACTAGGCCAGTGAAGTCCTCAAATGAGGAACAGGTAAATGCATCATGGTGCAGCAGTGGCTGCAGAGATGGAAAAAGTAACAACAAAATGAAAATGTGAAACTACACTGACACTAAAACTTGCTTTGCTGTTAGAGGACAAGCTCTTTGGCTTCACCTAGTACAACGGTCAGCTAAGTATTTCGAAAAGGTAGGCTTCTACATGCAAAAGAATTCTTTATAGCAGGTGGTGCCTCATAGCAAACTATTCCTGCACAGAGAGCTCAAAACGGTTTTCGCCCTTTATTTGCATTTGATCTTCCTGGAATTTATCGACATAGTTGACTTCTGAAAAGATTCAGCCCTAAGTGTCAGTTTTGTCAAGTTTCATGCAGGGTTTCTCTCTGTGAGATCTATCAAAGCTTCTCATATAATAATGCAAAACCCAAATTATTGTTGTGGTACCTTGCCCTACGGCACCTATTACCCTTAATGCTAGGTGATTCTTCTACTTCAGCCAATGGAAATATCCGGCACCGCTTAGCTATTGGTGAGAAGGGCATTATTTGTGAGATCCTTCTTGTATGCCCAATTTGTCTGCACCACTGCATTCTGCCCTCAATACGGGTTGAAGTGGAGGTGGAGGTAGAGACGGTCACTCTCCTTCACCTTTGCAAAGCAAGTCTGGAGAAAGATGCATTAGTTTTTGCCGAAGTTCGTCCCAAGCAGCTCCATCATGCAGGACTCTGTGCTCTACAGTCTGTTCCCCAGGATGTACTCCAAGACAAACAACAGACTGCACCAAGACCATCAACTCAGTGAAAGATGCTCTTTGGTCTGCCCGAAACTTGTTGGTCTTCCAGAATAGAATGTTGCAGACTGGTACATGCCAAGGTCCAGGACTACATGCTGAGAGACACTAAAGCATGGGGCAGCTGCTGCCAAGGCAGAGTGGGAAAAGACCATTGTCTGAGGTCTTTCTGCTGAAGCTAAGTGGGGGTCTGTTCAGTTATCAGACCCTCACAGTGCCACAAATCCATGTAAAGATAGTCTTGTATCTGTAACAGATGTCTTTTGTTTGGATAGTAAAATTCTAATGTTTTTGTTTCCTTGATATGCTACTGTACAAATTGAAGTGCATTTATGACTATATACATACATAGTTATTTATGAATATAGTTTTGAATTTTTTTTAAAAGGAGTGTCTCCCAGCATTGAGTGTTACAGACTGGCACATTGCAACTTCTAACTTCAGCGGGAAGACCTCAGTTATCAGGCCCTCAAGGCACCTCAAATATACGTAAATATAGTCTGGTTCAAGTAAGAGATGCTTTTGGTTATCCTTACTGCAGCAGCATCTTTTAAAAGGCCATTGTGTACTTGGTCAAGCACCATGGCTTGCACAGTTTTTGACATTTGTCCTGGACAAGGGAGACAAGTAGAAGTTGGCACCCAACTTTGCCCAGGGGCCTGGAGGCCCTAGAGGATGGGAGAGTGCCATCCTCTTCCCCTATGACAGTCAGAAAAGCCCACATCAACTAGGTCAGAGATTGCCACTCAGGTCAGTGCAGTCTCTACCTGCGCTACTCTCTGTTCCTTGAAAGCCAATGATCTTCTCCATTCTACCAGGTTAAGTGTTACCATCTTCAGCCCTCACTCATTCCACTCATTCCACCTCTCACTCATTCCAATACCTCACTCATTCCACCTCTGCTACTGCATCTACCTCCCATAGACGCTTATATATTCTACTGCTCTCATCATTGCATGTGGCATCTTCCTTCACTCACTCACCTCAATCCCCCACATCACTAACTGTGCATGCTCTTTTCACTGTTTACTCATTCACTCAAGTGTTTGGCCTGCTCAAGTGCAAAGGAATACATGAACAGTAGGACCCTGAAAAGTACAGAGGAGAGAAAAGTAAGAAGGTGGCAAAGAACTGTCATGTTGAACACAAGTGGCTTAACTAAGTCACTTCAGAGGGCATTTAAAAATTAACAATATTGCTGTTGTCCTTAAGTCACAACTCAGACTCTGAAAAGTCAGATGTTGTTGTTCTGTCAAGGTCATGAATGAAGCAGATGAGCTTTTACGCCACCATTACTAACATAGCTATTTCGCATTTTGATATAGAAAATAAAGCTCCAATTTCAAGTGACAGAAAGATCAGTAATTAGTCAACACAAATTTCAGTCTTATAATAAAGATGCCCAGAGGGATGGGATACAAACTTGTTTTTTAAAATAGGTCAGTCAGTATGATCTGGAAAGCACTGACAAAAGGAGAGCAGAATCTAATAGTAAAACTTGAAAATTGTAGTGGATAATTTCTCAAAGATTTAAAATACAAAAAGGGACATTGTAGAAAGAACAGAGAAGTCAGACAGAGTAGACAGCGCGATCAAACAGCTGATTCAGTCACACCAAACTGAATGGCCTCCCTCTATGCATTTTTCAATGTATCCTCTTCAAAACACTGGAAAAAAACCTAGTTAAAATAGCCTAAATGACTTTTTATTTACAAGTTTAAAATGCATTAAACATATGTGCATTTCACTCACCGCATCATATACAATTTCAAGTGGACATGACTCCACCTTCAGCCGCTGATCAGCTCTTTCATCCAATGGATTGGTCTCAAACATGATCCTGAGCAGAATATCTTCATTTTCTGTCAAAGCACTCCTTGAAGAAAGCAGCAGTGGCTTGTCTGTGTTCTGAGGTAGTCCTGTCACTTCCAGTGTGCTTACCATTGCTTCAAATCTATATTTAAAAAAGATTCCTCAAAGCTAACATAATGAGAGCTTTCACATTAACTAGTACGAAACTCGTAGTCATCAATTAAAAACAGAAAATGCTGTAATACTCCACAGGTCTGGCAGCATCCGTGGAGAGAAGCATAATTAAATTTTCCAGATGAAAGACATTTCTTCAGAAATAAGGGGTAAAGGGAGAAAGTAATAGATTAGATTTGAAGTAAGTGAAAGGAAGGGGAGAAGTAACAAAAAGAGTGTGACAGTGCAGGAGAGATTAACTGAAAAGATGATTTCACGGTACCAATGGCAAAGGGAATGATAATGGTTGTTACAAAGAAACAGAAAATTTGCTTAAAGTGAGTGCAAATAGGTATGTGTAAAGTCACCATAGACCCAGAGGATCATACAGTTGCTCTCTCATTAGAGAAAGAAAACTGGTGGTGAGTTTAACCCAAAGGTCACCCTATCTTGGGCAAGGGGCAAAGTTGAGGTGGTGATCCTGTTACGGTGACCTTTATCATTGATGTTACTCTGCATCACAAAGCAGCCATCTAGCCAACTGAGTAAACCACAGAAGAACCAGGTCAAATCATCTCAGTCCCAGAACACTGCTACAAGAGTTGCCCAAGTCAATTTCCTAGGCCTAACCACCATCAGTTGCTATGATAATGCTCAAATCCACTTGCAACTCCTCAGATACTGAAGCAATCCATGTTCATTTGGAGCAAGAACTATGGAAGCATGATCAATAAATAAGCTCAAGACAGCTGATAGATTTCTTGCCTGAGAATATGGCATTTAGACATATATTTAGTCATGATACAAAATGGCTGGAAGGACTGAAAGGTCTGCACTTCTCCTACATTCCTCAGTCTTAGAAACTATATGTATTTAGCTTATATAATCTATAGATCTTTGCAGGATAGCAATTAGGTACATCTTTTTAAGACAACAGTATCTTGTTAAGACTCCCTCGTAATTGTTCTACAACAACTTGTGAGTCTTAACAAGAGACTGTTGTCTTAAAAAAGTGTTTCACAACCACTAAACTAAATAGACCATTCGAACCAATCATTTCAGAGAAACGGGGACAGCATCCTCCAATCTGTAAACAGCAGTGGGCATCAGTGCTAATTAACATGAACTACAACAGTGAAAAAAATTCCAGTATGTACAGGAGAAGAAATTTCCAGCTTTAAAGACTTTCATGCTCTTTAAGAACTACTCACATATAATAAGTCAGCAGCTACAAATGCACGGAGAAACAAGCAGTCAGCAAGAGAGATTGAAAAGAGCAGTAAGGGAGAAACAGAATTATAGGCTAAAGTTTTCAATGCAAGCTCGGTGAGAAGTAGAGAGGGGGAGAAACAGCATGAACTCTGAATAATCACACGTGATTAGCTAATCACAAATGAGGAACTGTAGGTTGTGCTAGGAGGTGTTCGTAATTGAGCTCCATGACAGTAAAAAATTGTAAAATTCCCGTTAGGAAAGGGAAAAATATCTTGAAATTGCTGACATAACAAAACAGGTTAAGAATTCTGAAAGTAAAAATGAAATACCTACACCTTACACTGAGCACTGCCATCATCAAATGTGGATACAGTAGGGAAATCCAAAGTCAGAGAAGTACTTTTAACCAAGGTTTCAGCACAAGGATCGTCACAAAGCAGATTTAAGTCAAAATAAGGGATAATTTTAAAGATTAAGCAGGTAGACACTTATAGAATAAGAGTTAGGAGACTTGAGGCCATGATAAGAAATAGAAATCCATAATTTTAAATGCAGACCCATCAGAAAAAAAGTGTTACGGCCACAGTTGCAAGAATCTTTTTTAAAATTGAGGTCATTACATGGACATGCTTTTGAACTAGATCATGAAAGGCAGGAAACCTCCACTTTGCTCATAAGAATGAGGACCAGTTCTCAGAATAAATTACCAGATATATAACAGTATGCTTTCCAGAATCGAAGTTAAAAGCTTCAAGCCAAAGAACATAAAGTATTGCAAGCTGCAGAATTCAAAAGTTTTAAAGTAAGAATAATCAAACACATTAGAAGAATGGCATGAAAAGCAATATTACATGCAAGATTTAAAATCAGAGATAGGACACATAGCACAGGATTGAACATCCAAAGTACCAAATTACTTCAAAACTGAATGCAAAAATACAATCACACATTCAACAAGTAACTATACTTGTTGTACTATTACACACAATGTGTAATTCATTGATATGTTAATATACTCATTTTGGTATCTGGAGTTTGAAAGAGTGGCATGCAGTTTTTGGATTGTATATAAAAAGGGGTTCAAAGATTACTGCGTCAATATTTCCGAAGCCATTTTCTTTTCAAACAGAGATGTGAGAGAGTGAAAGCGCTCGGGCGCTAAGAAGAATTTGTTTGTATTTGGACAATCAGCTCATTGAAAGTGCATCAAAAAGACGATTCCACATCGACACTAGTCTCACTTTCCAACACTTGCCACACAGTCTTGAATGTTATGACATTTCAAATGTTCATCCAAAAACTTAAGAGTCAAAGAGTCACAGAGGTGTACAGCTTGGAAACAGACCCATTGGTCCAAACCGTCCATGCCGACCTGATATCCCTCCCAACTTCTGTACTCAATACTCTGACCAATAAAGGAAAGCATACCAAACACCTTCTTCACTATCCTATCTACCTGCGACTCCACTTTCAAGGAGCTATGAACCTGCACTCCAAGGTCTCTTTGTTCAGCAACACTCCCTAGGACCTTACCATTAAGTGTACAAGTCCTGCTAAGATTTACTTTCCCAAAATGCAACAGTTCGCATTGATCTGAATTAAACTCCA
This sequence comes from Chiloscyllium plagiosum, assembly GCF_004010195.1. NCBI lineage: Eukaryota > Metazoa > Chordata > Chondrichthyes > Orectolobiformes > Hemiscylliidae > Chiloscyllium > Chiloscyllium plagiosum. The sequence goes on along the minus strand of NC_057711.1, from coordinate 77,791,245 downwards.
TCTGCCACTTCTCAGCCCATTGGCCCATCTGGTCAAGATCCCCTTGTAATCTGAGGTAACCCTCTTCGCTGTCCACTACACCTCCAATTTTGGTGTCATCTGCAAACTTACTAACTGTACCTCTTATGCTCGCATCCAAATCATTTATGTAAATGACAAAAAGTAGAACACCCAGTACCGATCCTTGTGGCACTCCACTGGTCACAGGCCTCCAGTCTGAAAAACCCTCCACCACCACCCTCTGTCTTCTACCTTTCAGCCAGTTCTGTTCTCCAAGATTTTGAAGATTTTTCAGCTCAACTACCACCCCGGCAATGCATTCCAGATTCCCACTTTCCTCTGACTAAAAACATTTTACCTCAAAGTCCCTCTAAATATCCTGCCTTCCATCTTGTAATTATTCCCTCTTGTTATTGACCTTTCATCTAAGGGAACAGCTGCTTTCTGTCCACTGTCCATGCTCCTCAATCAAGTCACCTCACAGCCTTCTTTGCTTCATATAAAACAACATGAGCTTATGCTTTCTTCATAGCTAAACAGCTCTGTCCCAGGTAACATTCCGGTGAATCTCCTCTGCACTCCTTCAACGCAGTCACAGTCTTCCTATAATGCAGGGACTAGAACTGCACACAGTACTCCAGCTTGGCCTAATCGAAGCTTTGTGCAATCCCAATGTAACTTCTCTGCTCGTAATTAATGCCATGTCTGAAAAGGGCAAGTATCCCATATTTCTTCTTAACTACCATACTGACCTAACCTGCCACTTTCAGGATCTGTGGATAAGCACCCCAAGATCACCAAGAATCCTAGCATCCTACTATTCATAGAGTATACTTTTGCCTTGTTTCTTCTTGCAAAGTGCATTACTTGTTATTTACCTGGGTTAAATTCCATCTGGCCAATCCATCTCTCTCTCCCCCTGTTACCCGAGCCTTTCTTTTTCCACAGCCAACCATCCAACCTTCATGTCAATCACAGACTTACTTATTTTCACCTCCACATTTTCTTTCATATCATTTATCTATATCATGAACACTAAAGGAGCCCAGCACTAATCCCTAGACACCAGCCTACAGTCATGCAGACAGCTTTCTAGCAACACATGATATGTCTCCTACAAGCCAACTTTAAATCCACCTGGATCCCATGTGCTTTTACCTTCTTCAACAGTCTCCCAAATGCAATATTGTCAAAGGTTTCAATGAATTACATCATCTGCACTATCCTCATCGATACTCCTGCTTACATCCTCAATAAATTCAATCAAATGTTAGGTCTGACCGCCCCTTAACCAAGCCATGCTGATTATCCCTGATCAAAACTTTACCTCTCTAAGTGATGATTAATTCTCTCCTTCAGAATCTTCTCCAGTAGTTCCCTATTACTGATCGGACACTCACTCATTTGTTATTTCCTGGTTTATCTCTACCACCCTCTTGAAAACTGGAATCACATTAGCTATGCGCCAGTCCTCTGGCACCTCCCCTCTAGCCAGAGAGGAATTAAAAATTGGATAAGAACCCCTCATTTCTTCCCTCATTTCCAACAGCAGTCTGGGATGACTCATCTGGATTGGGACATCTGTCCACTTTAAGACCACCAAAACCTCCACTATCTCTAACCACTTACGTCAGACTGCTCAAATACCTCAGTCCTTCCTGAATTCTGAACTTGGATCCCCCTTCTCTAAAGTGAAGACAGAAGTGAAGTACTTGTTTAACACTCTACCAATGTCCTCTGGCTCCATGCAGTTTGCCCCTTTGGTCCCTAATGGCCGTATACTTTCCCTGTACTCTCGGTTAGTTTTTTTCTTTTGATACACTCATAGAATATCTTGGGATTCTTCACAATCTTTCCTGCCTGCATGTTTTGTGCCCCCTTTTGCTCTCCTAATTCCTTTCTTGAGATCCCCCCATCTCTCTTAATTATTCCTTTGCACCTGTTAAAATGTATCATCTTTTCCTTCTTACCCAGTCCTAAATATTCTGTGCCTGCTAGACCTGTACAGTTGCCAATTCTATTTTGAACAGCCCCATTGTTTTGCTATAAATTTTCCCAGAAGTATTCCAGTCTACTTTTGGCCAGATCCTACCCTGTTTTAATAAAATCTGCCTTCTACCAATCCAAAATCCTTTTTTGTATACTATCTTTTTCTTTTTCCATAACAAAATTCAAATGTACAGTGTTGTGTCTCTATTACAAAAGTGCTCATCCACTATCACTTTGAATACCTGTCCAATTTTGTTCCCTAGAATTAGGTCCGGCATTGCACCATCCTTTCTTGGATCTACTACATGTTGATATAAAAAGCTCTCCTGAATCCATTTCAAGAAATCTGCCCACTTTAAACCCTTTACACTATGACAATCCCAATTAATTATCCCCAAAAATAATTACCCTTATATGGATTTTACACATTTCAACCGCTTGGCTACATATCTCCTCCTCTATTTTCCACTAACTGTTTGGGATCCATAATACACTCCCAGTAGTGAGGGCCCCTTTTTACTCTTAAGTTCTACCCACAAAGCTTCATCTGAAGCCCCTTCAATGATATTGTCTTTCCTTGACTGACTTCTTAACTAATCATGCAAGACTATCCCTCTTTTACACCCACTCCTGTCCTGCCTGCATATCCGGTACCCCGGAATGTTGAATTGCCAGAACGGCTTCTCCATCCATGTCTCCGTAATGGCAACAATATCGCAATTCCACCCGTCAATCCGTGCCCTTGACGATATGGTTGGTAGCATTAAAGTAGATACCATCTAACCTCACCTTACTTCCTTGAAATTCAACATAGCTGAAGTCACTCTGCCATTGGTTTCTTTACTGGAGTATGTGGCGCCCTTATTAAACTAACACCGCATTCCCCTTCCACCCCTGCAAAACTAGTTAAATTCCTCCTAATAACACTAACAAACCCACCTGCAAGGAGTTTGGTCCCATTCTGCTTCAAGTGTAGACCACCCAAAAGAAATGGTCCCAGTGAACAGAAAATCTAAACTACTCCATCTTGAATTACGCATTCATTTTCCCTATTGTTTTATTTCTATACTCACTAGCATATGGCATCTGGAGTAATCCAGAGATTATAACCTATGTGGCTCTGCTCTTTAGCCTTCTGCCTAGCTCCCAAAATTCTTTATTCCTCATTATACCTATATGTTTGCACCAATCTGTACCACAACCACTGACTTATCACCCTCGCACTGCAGAATGCCCTGCAGCTACTCAGCAATATCCAAGACCCTGGTACCAAGAAGGCAACATACCATCCATAAATGCCTGTCTGTTCCCTAATTAATGAATCCCCTATCACTATTACTCCTGCTTTCTTCTTCCTTCCCTCCTGTATAGTCTGATTCTTCCCTTCCTTGACATTGGTTTCCATTTCAAGGAATAGGCTGGCCACCGATATCCCTTACAAACCCAGTGACTTGCCCTACCTGGCTAATTCTCTTAGTCGGCCGAGTGATCACCAATTTCCTTGAGCTGAGGTGTAACCACCTTTCTAAACATGCTATCCGAGAAACTCTCAGTCTCTTAGATCAGGAGTGTATGCTTAGAACCCTGAAATTATTGTATGAAGCAGAGAACTCTAAGCGCAGTTATTGGAATACTCGAGGCTAACAGACCCTTAAGATCAGGAATTCAAGCAACCGTTCTGTCCAACCTATGGATGCAATAGAAAGAAATTAATCTGTTTGTACTGTAAAAGGGTTGGCATTAAGACTGAAAGAATAATGCATATTTTCATGTCTTTCAAACTCCATTCATAGATTAGATTACTTACAGTGTGGAAACTGTGTTGTGTAAAAGCTTGAATTATTCAATTTTAATCATTTATGATGCATAATAAATCTATTTGATTGTTAAAACCTGATCCAGAGTATCACATGACTATAAATATGATCTATCAAGCCAAATTTCTATCTGGTATCTGATTTAGAACATAGAACATAACAGCACAGTACAGGCCCTTAAGCCCTCGATGTTCCGTTGACCTGTGAAATCAATCTGAAGCCCATCTAACCCAAACTATTCCATTAAGATCCATGTTTATCCAATGACCATTTAAATGCCCTTAAAGTTGGCAAGTCTACTACTGTTGCAGGCAGGGCATTCCACAACCCTACAATCTGAGCAAAGAACCTACCTCTGACATCTGTCCTCAATTTTAAGCTATGCCGCCTCATGCTAGCCATCACCATCCGAAGAAAAAGGTTCTCACTGTCCACCCTATCTAATCCTCTGATAACCTTGTATGTCTCTATTAAGTCACCTCTCATCCTTCTTCTAATGAAAACAGCCTCAAGTCCCTCAGCCTTTCCTCAAAAAACTTTCCCTCCATACCAGGCAACATCTTGATAAATCTCCTCTGCACCCTTTCCAAAGCTTCCACGTCCTTCCTATAATGTGGCAGCCAGAACTGCATGCAATACTCCAAGTGGCCACACCAGAGTTTTGTACAGTTGTAGCATGACCTCATGGCTCAGAAATGCAATCCCTCTAGCAATAAAAGCTAACACACTATCTGTCTTCTTCACAACCCTATCAACCTGGACACAGAGATCTCTCTGCTCATCGACATTACCAAGAATCCTACCATTAGCCCAGTACTCTGTATTCCTCTTACCCCTCCCAATGTGAATTACTTCACACTTTTCCACATTAAGCCCCATTTGCCACCACTCAGCCCAGCTCTGCAGCTTATCTATGTCCTTCTGTAATCTGAAACATCCTTTGGCACTCTCCACAACTCCACCAGTCTTCGTGTCATCCGCAAATTTATTAACCCATCCTTCTACACCCTCATCTAGGTAATTTATAAAAATGACAAACAGCAGTGGCCCCAAAACAGATCCTTGCAGTACACCACTAGCAACTGAACTCCAGGATGACCATTTCCCATCAACAACCACACTTGTCTTCTTCCAGCTAGCCAATTTCTGATCCAAACGGCTAAATCACCCTCAATCCCATGTCTCTGTATTTTCTGCAATAGCCTACCATGGGGAACCTTATCAAACACTTTACTGAAATCCATATACAACTGTTTTATTTGTCTAGTAATAACATTTACTGTGGAAAAGGCTATGGAAGATATAGACTGTAGGGAAATAGATGGTGACATCTTGCAAAATGTCCAGATTATAGAGGAGGAAGTGCTGGATGTCTTGAAACAGTTAAAAGTGGATAAATCCCCAGGACCTGATCAGGTGTACTTAAGAACTCTGTGGGAAGCTAGAGAAGTGATTGCTGGGCCTCTTGCTGAGATATTTGTATTATCGATAGTCACAGGTGAGGTGCCGGAAGACTGGAGGTTGGCAAACGTGGTGCCACTGTTTAAGAATGGTGGTAAGGATAAGCCAGGGAACTATAGACCAGTGAGCCTAACCTCGGTGGTGGAAAAGTTGTTGGAGGGAATCCTGAGAGACAGGATGTACATGTATTTGGAAAGGCAAGGACTGATTAGGGATAGTCAACGTGGCTTTGTGCGTGGGAAATCATGTCTCACAAACTTGATTGAGTTTTTTGATAAAGTAACAAAGAAGATTGATGAGGGCAGAGCAGTAGATGTGATCTATATGGACTTCAGTAAGGCGTTCGACAAGGTTCCCCATGGGAGACTGATTAGCAAGCTTAGATC
>NC_057711.1:77598924-77784982 GCF_004010195.1 Chiloscyllium plagiosum | reverse complement strand
AGAGGGGTAAGATATAAAAGAGACCTAAGGGGCAACTTTTTCACACAGAGGGTGGTACGTGTATGGAATGAGCTGCCAGAGGATGTGGTGGAGGCTGGTACAATTGCAACATTTAAGAGGCATTTGGATGGGTATATGAATAGGAAGGGTTTGGAGGGATATGGGCCGGGTGCTGGCAGGTGGGACTAGATTGAGTTGGGATATCTGGTCGGCATGGATGGGTTGGACCGAAAGGTCTGTTTCCTTGCTGTACATCTCTATGACTCTATCAGCTGAGATCATATGTGTCAAAGGTATAGCTATGGGTACCCGCATAGACCCCAGTTATGCCAGTCTCTTAGTGGGATGCGTGGAACACTTCTTGTTCCAATCTATCTCCAGTACATCAATGACACCATTGGAGCTTCTTCGCGCTCTCACTCAGAACTTTCAAAAACCTTTCCAACCTGCTCTTACCTTTACCTGGTCTATCTAATTTCTTCCTTCCTTGACGTTGGTTTTCATTTTAGGGAATAGGACCGCCATCGATCTCCTTTATAAAACCACTGACTTCCATTGTTGCCTGGACTTTTCCCTTGACGACCCTAATTTTGCCATCACCATTGTATTTGTTCTGATGATGTCACCAGTTGCAAGGGAGTCTCAGAGGTATCCAGCCTTTTACTCAACCAAGGATTCCTAGGTACCCTAGTTGACAGAACACTTCACAGTGTCCAATACATTTTCTGCAGATCTGTCCTCCCCATTCTCTTCCTCCCACATGGTTCTCATTTTCCACTCGACCAGTCTCCTCATCCAAAGGATCATAAGCCACTGTTTCTACCATTTCCAGCGGCATGCCACGACCCCTCGCTGGTTAGTCTTCCGCAGGGACCATTGCCTCTCGGACACCCTAATCCATTTCTCCTCCACTCCCAACATCTCTCATACCTCCCCATTCTTTTGGGATCACAGAGTGCAACATTTGTCTGTTTACTTGCTCCCATCGCATTACCAAAGATACCAGACACATCTTCCAACTGAAGGAACAATTTACCTGAACTTCTAGTCTACTATATCTATTGCTGACAATACAGTCGCTTCTATACTGGGGAGACAAAATATAGACTGAGTGACTGCTTTGTGGAATTCCTACGTTCTCTTTGTAAAAATGACGCCAAGCTGCCAGCCACTTCAACACATCATGCTCCCATGCCACTTTTCTGTCTCAGGCCTTCTGGAGTGCTCCAGCAAGGCTCAGCACAAGCTGAATGATCTTCCTCTTGGGGACTTCGCAACCTTCAGGACTTGATTGTGAATTCAACAGAGCTTGAATACTTCCTTCCATGTTTTTACCACCCACAAACTTCAGATCCGCTATGACATAGATTGCTTTCAACACTGCCAAATCATTTTCACCCACGCATAGGTGATAATGTGCACCATCGAGCTTCTGTACAAGAAGAGGAAAGATTCCTGGTCAGTCATATGATTCACGCACAAGACGCAAGCAAAGAGGAATGCAGAGATGGCAGGTGAATGGACGACCATTTGCTGAAAGTAAAGAAGATGGCAGATTCAAGAAACCCAAAATTCCTTCAAGCTGCCTGTTAGTGATCCTCATAACTGACTCAATGATGGATAACTCAATGAAAAACCACAGCACCATATTACCTAAGGTTACTCTGAGAAAAGGAGGAAAGGTTGGTAGACAGATCAGCAAGGTAGAAGCTATGGGTGACTCAATAGTTCAAGAGATAGACAGACTAGTTTGCAGCTGAGATCATAATTCCAGCATGGTTTGATCCTCCCAGTGCAAGGGTACAGGATGTAACGAACAAATTGATAAATTCTGGAAAGACAGGGTGAACAACCAGTGGATGTGGTTCGTGATTCATTTAGGAACCAACAACATAGGATGGGGTAGGTTGGAGGTTTTGCAGGATCAGTTTCAGGAGTTAGGGAGTAGGTTGAAATGCAGGAACTCCAGAGCAGTAATCTCAGAAATACCACCTATACCACGAGCTTCACACTATTTGGGCAAAGGCAAATCAGGGAGGTAAACACCACTTGAGTGGTGGTGTACAAGGGAGGGGTTAGATTTTTGGGGACACTGGGATAATTTTTGGGAAAGGAGAAAGCTATTCAGAAGAGATGGGCTTCAGCTGAGCAGAACATGAACTCTTATCTTGTGTGAAGAGTGTAGTGGGGGTGGATTTAAACTTGGAAGGCAGAGAAGGTGGGTTGACAAAATAGCCTAGTTTGAGAAGTACTCGAGAGGGCAGAAAGAAGATATTCGATGGGGAAAAGGAAGTGAGGGAAGGCTTGAGTGTTAACAGTGAACAAAGAAGGTGATTGCTTTCCACTGGGCAAGAATGAGATATGGGCTGAGTTTTCTTTTAATGTTATTTTAAACTGTTTTTATGCAAATACACAGAGTATAGTGAACTGGAAACAGAAATTGCTCCGAAGGGGATATGACATAGTAGCAATAACAGAAACATAGCTTAAACCAGAAAAGGTTTTATGCATTTTAGTTGAAACAGGGTAGTAAAAGGGGAGATCACGTAGCAGTCTTAGTCAAAAATATAGTGTCATTGCCTTTGAACAAGATCTAGTTCCCGAATTAGAATTTATGCTTGGAGTTGAGGAACAATAAGGGAGCAGTGACCTTGTTGGGTATTTATTACAGATCTCCAAATAGTGGGAAGTAGAAGATTTGTAGGCAGATTATAGAAGTCTGCAGGACAATTGGGGTTGTGATAGTTGGTGATTTCTATTACCCTTGGGTAGACTGGCCAAAAGGTAGAGTGTGGGACACAGAAGGGGAAAAATGATGCAATAGTACTGGAGTGAGCCAGCATCATGCTGGCTCAGAGCTGCACCCAGTTCTGAGGTTGGATCACCGGACCCGAAATGTTAACTGATTTCTCTTCACAGATACTCCCAGACCTGCTGTGCTCTTCCAGCAATTTCTGCTTTTGTTGTTGATGAATAAAACAGTGGCTGAGAAAGGGGACAGTTTCAAAAAGGAGATGAACAGGGTGCAAACTATGGACACCCCCATGAGAAATAAATACAGGATATCTAAGGCTAGAGTATCCTGAATGACTAGGGATGTTGATGAGAAAATGAAGAAAAAGGAGGCATATGATGCTTATCAGAATAACAATAGAAATTAGGAAGAGTATCTCAAATGCAGAATGCAGGCTAAGGCTGAAATAAAGGCGGCTAAGAGGAAGCATGAGGAAAGGATGCTAGGCTACACTAAAACAATCATAGAAAATGCTCTTCAAACATATTAATTGTAAAAGATTACTGAAAGATAGAGTGGGGCCCATAAGGAACAAGGTAAAAACAATGGGCTGCAAATGCTGGAAACCAGATTCTGGATTAGAGTGGTGCTGGAAAAGCACAGCAAATCAGGCTGCATCCGAGGAGCAGGGAAATCCACTTTCGGGCAAAAACCCTTAATCAGGAATACAGGCAGAATGCCTGAAGGGTGGAGAAATAAATGAGAGGAGGGTGGGGGTGGGGAGAAAGTAGCGTAGAATACAATGGGTGAGTGGGGGTGGGGATGAAGGTGATAGGTCAGGGAGGAGGGTAGAGTGGATAGGTGGAAAGGAAGATAGGCAGTTAGGACTGGTCATGGGGACGGTGCTGAGCTGGAAGTTTGGAACTGGGGTGAGGTGGAGGAAGGGGAAATGAGGAAACTGGTTAAGTCCACATTGACGCCCTGGGGTTGAAGTGTTCCGAGGCGGAAGATGAGGCGTTCTTCCTCCATCGTCGAGTGGTGAGGGAGCGGCAGTGAAGGAGGTGGGGGGAGAGGGTTGAAATGTTGGGCCATAGGGCGGTGTGGCTGATTGGTGCGGGTGTCCCAGAGATGTTCACTAAAGCACTCTGCTAGGAGGTGTCCAGTCTCCCCAATGTAGAGGAGACTGCATCGGGAGCAATGGATACAATAAATGATATTGGTGGATGTGCAGGTAAATCTTTGATAGATGTGGAACGTTCCTTTAGGGCCTTGGATGGAGGTGAGGGAGGAGGTGTGGGCGCAGGTTTTGCAATTCCTGCGGTGGCAGGGGAAGGGAGGGTGTGTTGTTGGGGGGGTGTGGACCTGACCAGGTAGTCACAGGGGGAACGGTCTTTGCGGAAGGCGGAAAGAGGTGGGAGGGAAATATATCCCTGGTGGTGGGGTCCAAGTGGAGGTGGCGGAAATGTCTTCGGATGATTTGGTTTATGCGAAGGTTGGTAGGGTGGAAGGTGAGCACCAGGGGGGTTCTGTCCTTGTTACGGTTGGAGGGGTGGGGTCTGAGGACGGAGGTATGGGATATGGACGTGATGCGTTGGAGGGCATCTTTAACCACGTGGGAAGGGAAATTGCGGTCTCTAAAAAATGAGGCCATCTGGTGTGTTCTGTGGTGGAATTGGTCCTCCTGGGAGCAGATACGGCAGAGGAGGAGGAATTGGGAATACGGGATGGCATTTTTGCAGGAGGTAGGGTGGGAAGAGGTGTAATCCAGGTAGTTGTGGGAGTCGGTGGGTTTGTAAAAAATGTTGGTGTCAAGTCGGTCGTCATTAATGGAGATGAAGAGGTCCAGGAAGGGGAGGGAGGTGTCAGAGATGGTCCAGGTAAATTTAAGGTCAGGGTGAAATGTGTTGGTGAAGTTGATGATTTGCTCAAACTCCTCGCGGGAGCACGAGGTGGCACCGATTCAGTCATCAATGTCGCGGAGGAAGAGGTGGGGAGTGGTGCTGGTGTAACTATAGAAGATGGACTGTTCTACGTAGCCAACAAAGAGACAGGCATAGCTGGGACCCGTATGGGTGCCCATGGCTACCCCTTTGGTCTGGAGGAAGTGGGAGGATTCGAAGGAGAAATTGTTACGGGTGAGGACCAGTTCGGCCAAACAAATGAGAGTGTCGGTGGAAGGGTACTGTTGGGGACATCGGGAGAGGAAGAAACAGAGAGCTTGGAGGCCCTGGTCATGGCAGATGGAGGTGTAGAAGGATTGGATATCCATGGTGAAGATGAGGCGTTGGGGGCCTGGGAAACAAAAGTCTTGGAGGAGGTGGAGGGCATGGGTGGTGTCTCGAATGTATGTGGGGAGTTCCTGGACTACGCCGGATAGGACAGTGTCGAGGTAGGTAGAGATGAGTTCAGTGGGGCAGGAGCATACTGAGACAATGGGTTGGCCAGGGTGGTCAGGCTTGTGGATCTTGGGAAGGAGGTAGAACTGGGCAGTGCGGGGTTCCCGGACTATGAGGTTAGAAGCTGTGGGTGGGAGATCTCCTGAGGTGATGAGGTTCTCTATGGTCTGGGAGAGCTGCTCACTAAAGCAAGGGATACAGCAGAGATACTAAATATTTCACTTTTGTCTTCACCAAATCAGAAGGAGGTGACAATGACCTAGTTAAAAACACAGGCACTGAGCAACTGATCAGTGTAGTGATTGATAAAGGAGAGGTGAATGGGACTTTAGATTAGATTACTTACAGCTTGGAACAGGCCCTTCGGACCTTCCCAACAAGTCCACACCGACCTTCCGAAGAGCTATTCACCCATTCCCCTACACCCAACACTACGGGCAATTTAGCATGGCCAATTCACCTAACCTGCACATTTTTTGGGCTAACCACTGTGCCACCCACAAGTGCTAGGCAGGCTGGCAGCACTCCAGGTACAGAAGTCGCCAGACCCTGATGTAATGCATCCTAGATTGCTGAGCGTGTTCAGGAAGCAAATCGTGGTGTTGTTGACAGACATTTTCAAGGCTTCTCTGAACACATGAGTCGTCCTGGGGAACTGGAGTATTGTAAATGTGACACCATTGTTTAAGAAAGGGACAAAGGATAACCCAGGAAACCATGTTAGTCTGTCATCAGTCATGGAAAATTGTTGGAAGACATAATACAGGATAAGTAAAATATACACAAACAGAAAAATACATTAATACTAGACAGTCAACATGTTTTTGTCAAGAGCAGGTCATGTCTGACAAACGATTCAACGAGGTGACACACAGAGTAGATGAGGAAAGTGTTGTGAATGTTGTACATTTGGACTGTCAGAAAGCATTTAATACATTGCCTCATGGCAGGTTGGTGAACAAATTAAAAATGTTTGGAGTTGATAAACCCTTGACAGCAAAGATTAGAAGTTCGCTAAAGGATAGGAAACAAACAGTAGGTACAGCTGGGCATATCTCAGATTGGAAGTGGTGTATTGAGACCCTTGCTTTTTCTGATTTATATACATGACTTGGAGATGGGTGTTGAGGGCAAAATATCTAAATTTACAGCTGAAACTAAGTGAGAGAATAGTGAATTGTGAGGATGATGGTGATTGACTTCAGAGGGGCATTGACAAGTTAGCCAAATGGGCAGACAGTTTGCAGATGAAATACAATGATTAGAAATGTGAGGTAATGCATTTTGGTAGAAGAAACATGGAAAGACAATACTGACTCAAATGGTACAATTTTGAGGTGAGTACAGAAGCAGAGAGATCTTGAGTTCATGTGCATGATTCTCTGCAGGTGGCCAGGCAAGTTGAAACAATAGGCTTATAGGATCATTGGGTTTGTAAGTGGAGGCATAGAATATCAAGTGATGCTACATTTCCACAAACTATTGGTCAGACGATATCTGGAGTAGTGTGTTCAGTTCTGGGCACCTTATTTAAGGAAGGATGTTAAAGTCCTGGACAAAATTCAAAAGAGGTTTACTGGAATAATACCACGAATGAAAGATTTTAGAAACAAGGAAAGATTAGAGAGATTGGGCTTGTTATCCTAGCAAAAGAGATGATTAAGAGGTGAACTTACTGGGAAGTTCAAAATTATGAACATTTTGACAGGGTAAAGAAAAATGTTCTATTTTCAGTAGTATGTCAGTAATTAGGTTTCACAACTTTAACATTGTCAGCAAAAGAGCTGAGACAAGGAGAAACTTATTTACTCAAAATTGATGGGATTAGGAATGTGCTGCCTGGAAGAGTGGTTTCCAAGGAAAGCAGCACATATATTTGAAAGGGATGAAGTTAGAGGACTACAAAGATAGTGGGACAGATTGCTTGGGAGCTGGTACAGACAATATGGGTTGAATAGTCTCCTACTGTACCATAAATTTGATGATTCTATTATTCTTCCCTGGTTACTATCAACAATCTCTTTATCTGCCTAATGTTTTCCCCCTCTCTTCCCCAACCCCCCACCCCAAAACTATGGGCTCCACCTATCCACTCACCTCCACCCCCCCCCCACCTCATCAACAGCATAAATACCAGTTTTTCCTAGATGCGTTCAGTTCTTAAGAGACACTGGACTCAAAACATTAACATTTTGTCTCTCCATAGATATTGCCAGGCCTGCTGAGTTTCTCTCGCATTTTTTGTTTTGTTTTGTAACAGTGATCAAGAGTAAGTTATAAAATTATCAAAACATAAAACTCATACTTTTGAATAAGTTCTGAGATTTTGACAATTACTTTAATCTGAATAAATAAAACTTCCCAAAGGGCAAAATTTAACAGACGAGTTCAACATCCAGAGAAATCATAATTTCACTAAAAAATCTCTTGAGACTCGTGGAAAACTAAATTTTGATATTAGAATTCAAAAGATGCAAATCCAAAAGATTGGCTGCTGAAATTTTTCATGAGTCTGTTAGATTTAGACTTCTTAACAGAAGATTAGACTTTGCAGAAAGCTATTCAGACTGTGCTGGAAGCCAAAATGAGAAAGAATCACAGAGAAACCTGAGAGAAGGACAACCTCGAGAACAACTTATAATAGATCAATTTTATAAGTTATAAAACTTGAAAGACACATAACAAATAAATATAAATGTTGGCATAAAGCAGGCACTAAGAGTCAGTTATCAGCACCGTGGAACAAAAAATAAAGAGGCTCACCAGCATGTATGACCAAAATAAAACACTAACTTTGTGCATGTAGAGTCAGTCCAATCATCCAGTTTAGTGCTGTTTTACTTTAGCACTGGTTTAAATTATTCTTTCCAAAACCTCAAAGCGAGGAGAAGTGTGTAATTACGTGTACAGCAGAATAGTAAGTGATTCAGTTGGCATCATTTTGGCACAAATTCCTCTTCTTTCAAGACTTGAGGCTGTTCTAAGCATTCCTCTTTGTAGCTCTGCTCAATGCCTCACTGCAACACTGTGCCCAAAGCAGCTGCCGCCTGCCCCCACACACGCCATAGCCTTACGGGATCTTTCCTCTTTCCCAACAGGCCACCACCTCCTCCAGAACACACTGGACATGCAGCTATCCATCTCATTGAAACCACTTGTGAACTCACCAGCTCCCTTTCTTTCCCTGGCCTTTGGAATGCTGATGACTTTGGAACTTGGCAGCATACCCGTTACACCTGAGGCAATGGCCAAAATAGTGGGGCCCACAGAGGAGGCTGCAGCCCACAGCTGTTGGAAGAATGCATGAATTGCATCTGAGCATGCAGCCAGCACAAAGAGCAGTACCACCTAGCAGTAGCCCAGGCAGACCATGAATACAGCAGCAGGCAGGAATGGTGCTACATGCCCCAGAAAGACAGCAATGACACAATGTGGCCAGGAACTAGTAACAACCATGAGGTTCATGGCCCAATGGACAAAGTACCCCCAAGTATCTTTTGGGGCAATGGCTCCCTAATTGTCATACTTCACTTAGCTGGCATGTTTGAAATCAAGCCTGCCACTTCCAAGATATGCTTCAAAAGTTAAAGATTTCAAAGTACACAAAATTTCCAAATTTACTAATCGATTTAGACCAAGTTGACAGAAAGCATGGACCAGGTGTCTGTATTGAACAAGATTTACTATGAATTAGAAATAAATAGACTCTTCCTACAGGTAAACAATTATCAACAGTCAATGTATAACACGAATGGATAAAGCTCTAATCCCCTTACAAACGCCCCTAATGTACACATACACAAGGACATGCAGACAGACAAATAGGTAGGGTTTACAACTTGCTCGAAAAGGCAGCAAACAGGTCAAGAGAAACAGCATTTTGAAAAGATTATTCAAAGAGAAGTAGTTGAGAGAACTGATCTAACAACAAGTTGTTGTCAGCCAACTGGGGAAAGGGCAACCCATAGTTGAGTTCGTCGGGCTTCCTAAACTCAAGGCAGTACTCAAAAAGAAAACCCAATGGCATTACCTATGTTGACACAAATAAAACTTGTGTTACACAGTCAATAAAAACAAAATCTGCAACTATACAGTATGTGGAAATGCTTTCTATACTTATCACCACAAAAGACCTTTGGATGACAGCAACTATTGCAAGTAGTACTAAAAATGGACAAGAATGAACAGTATGTTCCACTTGAGCTCACTGCAGAATTTAACTAAAGTCATGCGGACAGCAAAACCATCTGCAGAACAAACTGCAGTAGCAGACAGGACTTTGAAGATAAAGAATTGCCTGGGAGAAGATGTTAAAATTCACACAACACCAGGTTATAGTCCAACAGGTTTATTTAGAAGCACTAGCTTTCGAAGTGCTGCTTCTTCATCAGGTAGGATAGTAATATATGTAATTACATACATGAATGTAATAAATGTTAACTTTGGGGGGAAAAACTTGGATAGATGTTAGGACCATTAAGGTATGTGATAGCAAGTGGCAATTCAGCATTTCATATTTGCCCTGTGTGGATAAAGCAGCTGCCAATTCTCAGCCTATTTGCCAATACATTATGCACAGCCTTGAGTGTGCACCTGAAGCAAGTTAATTTGCAAATCCTTTTCAAACAAGTTGAGTATTTTTTTGCCTCTACCACCAAACTGCAGTAACAAATTTCAGACATTCACCTTTCTCTGGATGAAAAATGTTTTCCTCATCAACTCTTCACTGTTTCTACCAATCACCTTATATCTGTGACCTCTGGTAACTGAAATATTGTTTTCAGGTAATTATTGTGAAAGAGTTAACACTGGTGACTGTACTGAGCTCCAAAATCACTGGGCAAGAAATCAGGTGACTAGGTCTTGATCTTGAAGCGGTCAAATACTATATCCAGGTCTTAGGAACAATGTCTTATAGCTGATGTGACTTACACCTGATTGCTATTATGCAGGAAACCACATCTTTTGAAGACAAGCGCCTCTTCATGTTGAAGATTCACTACTGTTTATCTACCACTGTAAACCAAATTGTTCAAACACTGGCTAGAAGAGCAGGGTTAAAATTTGGGAGTTCTGTGGTAATTAATCTCCTGATTCCCCAAAGCTTGTCACCATCTTACAACACAATTCATAAAGTGAAAGAATACTCTCCACTTATCTGGATAGCAGCAACTCCAATAACACTCAAGCAGATTGACACCATTCAGAATATAGCATCTCCATTGATCAGCAGTTCACCAGTTAATTCATTTACTCCCTGCACCAAAAAAAATTGTGGCAGTGTTTTTTTTTACTTGCAAGATGTACTACATCAACTTGGCAAGCTTCCTTTAAGTACATCTTTGGCAAGCCCGTAACCTTTACCACCTAAGAGCATAAGCACGTGGAACACTTTGAGCAGCAAGTTCCCTTACAAGCCATATAATATCCTGACTGCTATGCCTTCATCATCAACAAAACAAAAACCTAGAACCACCTTTGGAACCACATGTGGGTATTTTCACAAGTGGTTTCAATGAGATGGATAGCTGCATGTTCAGTGGTTCAAATGGCTCACTATCATCCTCAAAGCAAATAGGGATGGGCTGACCTTGTCGACGGTGCACAGACACGATGAACAATTAAAAAAAATTGCCATTTGGCAGCAGTCAGGTTATGGAACGAGAATAGTGTTCACTGAAGAGATGAGATGGGTGGGGTAACTAACACAATAGCTTCAGAGAAAAGGAGGGAAACTGGGAGATTTGCACAAAATCAAAATAATCAAGTTGCTAGACAATTGCTACTTAGAGACTTAAAAGAAATTTTGAAAGGACAGAGTGAGATCACAGACAAATTTGTAAATGGGTGCATGATTTTAATTCTAACCGTGAGGAGTTTGGGAGGTAATAAGGATAATGTGAATAGAGCAACAGATGAATGGAAGTTTGCTTGTTAAATAGAATTCCTGGTTAATCAGCCATGATGGATGGGTTTAAGAAATCAGTGATGAGCATTGTCAAAGATTCCTACAAGTGGTTAGTAATCTCCCTTGAAATTAAAATTCCTAAAAGACAACAAGATAAAATTTCTAAAAGAATTAATTGTACATAGTTACCAAAACAAATATGCTGTTAAATTTAACTTTTAGTATTCTACATGCAATCACAATTTCAGTCATAGCCCAAGGAGAAAATTAATGTCATTTACATTAATATGTTACTCGAGTCATAAAAACATACTTTATTGCTTGTGCTCCTGGTCTCTGGATCATCATCATGCTCAAGTCAATCACAGCAAATTTCATGATCTCTGGCTGGTCTTCTTCTTCTCGAATGGAAACGGACATGCTAACAAGCTTCACGGAAAGTTTTACTGCTTCATACTATACAATTAGATCAAGAACAATACTAAGTACAATACTAAGTAGTGTACAATGCAAATAAATTTTACATTCCATTTAGAAGTCAGCAGCAATAACAATGAGCATTTTCATTTAAATTGGGGGCAAATGTACATTCTCTTTATTCATTCATAAGACGTGGGCAGCATTAGCATTTATTGCCCATCTCCATTAGTTCTGGTGAAGATCGTGGTGAACTTTTAACCACAGCAATCCGTGGGGTGCAGTGATACCCACAATTTTGTTTGCAAGCAAGTTCTAAGAGTTGGACCCAGTGACAAATAACGAATGGCAACAGAGTTCCAAGTTAGGATAATGGTTTAAAGGCCAACTTGCAGTTGATGGTGTTTCCATGCATCTGCTGCCTTTATGCTTCTAGACAGTAATAGTGATGGGTTTCAAAGACAATGTCAGAACAGTCTTGGTGAGTTATTATAGTATGTCTTATAGATGGTACACACTGTTGCCACTGTGTGTTGAAGGGAGCAAATTTCAAAGGTGGGGGTTCAAATCAATCACATCGCTTTAGATGTTAACTATACTGGAATAACTTAGCTACGATATGGCTAGTTCTGAGCTCACGTCTTCAGAATATGTTGCCAGAGTATTGTTAAGCCCTGTCATTGTTGCTGTGCCGCCATAGTTTTACAGATCACAGCAGCTGTTCTCTCAGAGACTGAATCGACTGGTGGCGATTTAACCTGAGGGTCATCAGACATCAGGTGAGGGAAGAGATTGAGAAGGACAGTCCTTCATGGTGACCTCAAACCGGTGATGGGAATTGAACCCATGCTGTTGGCATCACACTTGCTCTGCAAAACAACAATCCAGCTAACTGAGCTAAACCAATTCCAGTTAAAAGCCCTAGTCTTTACAACTTCCAATGTCTTCAGCTGTTTCTTGATATCACAGAGTCAAAGTCATACAGCAAAGAAACCAACCCTTTTGTCTAACTCTAGCATGCCAATCAGCTATCCTAAACTGATCTAATCCCATTTGCCAGCATTTAGCTCACATCCCTCTAATCCCTTCCCGTGACGTGAACATACAAGGTACGGTTAGTAACTTAGCAGATGACACCAAAATTTGAGATGTAGTGGACAACGAAGGTTATCTCAGAGTACTACCTTGATCAGATGGACTAATGGGTGGCAGATGGACTTAACGTAGGTAAATGTGAGGTGCTGTATTTTGGAAAGGCAAATCAAGCCAAGTCTTGTACACTTTATGGTAAGGTCCTGGGAGTGTTGCTGAACAAAAAGGGACCTTAGAATGCAGGTTCATAATTCCTTGAAAGTGGAGTCGCAGGCAGATAGGATAGTGAAGAAGATATTTAGTATGCTTTCTTTAATTGGTCAGGTCATTTTGCAGCTGTATAGGACATTGGTTCGACCACTTTTGAAATATCATGTGCAATCCTGCTCTCCCTTCTATAGGAAGGATGTTATGAAACTTGTAAGGGTTCAGAAAAGATTTATAAACAAGTTGCCAGGGTTGGAGAGTTTCAGCTATCTTGCTGTGTCACCATAGTCTTGTCAGATCAGAGGGGCTGCTTTCTCATTGGACAGAAGCAATTGGTGGTGATTTAACCTGAGGGCCACCAGACCTCAGGCAAGGGAAGAGGTTGAGAAGGAGAATACTAAATGGTAACCTCAAACCAAAGATAGGAATTAAACCCACACTGTTGGCATCACACTGCTATGTAAACCAACATCCAGTCAACTGAGCTAAACCAAATCCTGGTTTCAGCTACAGAGAGAGGCTGGATAGGCTGGGGCTCTTTTTGCTGGAGGGTCAGAGACTGAGGAGTGACCTTAAAAGTTTAAAAATCAAGAGGGGCATGTATATGGTAAATAGACAAGGTCTTTTCCCTGGATTTTTTTGGATGGGGGAGCGGGAATCCAGAACTAGAGGGCATTGGTTTAGGGTGAGAGGGGAAAAATTTAAAAGGGACCTGAGGGGCAACGTTTTCACACAAAGTGTGGTGCTTATATGAAATGAGCTGCCAAAGGTAGTGGTTGAGACTGGCACAACTACAACATTTAAAGG
The DNA here is from genome assembly GCF_004010195.1 of Chiloscyllium plagiosum. Classification (NCBI taxonomy): domain Eukaryota; kingdom Metazoa; phylum Chordata; class Chondrichthyes; order Orectolobiformes; family Hemiscylliidae; genus Chiloscyllium; species Chiloscyllium plagiosum. Next base: position 77,771,421 of record NC_057711.1, on the reverse strand, counting down.
CATCTGGATGGGTACAAGAATATTAAGGGTTTAGAAGAATATGAGCCTAGTGTTGGCAAATGGGACTAGATTAATTTAGGATATTTGGTCAGCATAGATGAGTTGGACCAAAGGGTCTGTTTCCATGCAGTACAACTCTATGACTCTATAACTACTGAAGGAACGAGCCCCAAAGGGATACAACTTTTTACTGAACAAGATGGAAAGAGGAAGATAAAATAACTTTGATTTTCTCTCTATCCTGTTGGTAACACCATGGGAGATCAACTATTCACATCAAAAAACAGTGAAATAATCGAGCAAATACAAGGCAAATCAACTTGCCTGAAAAGTTACATTTACAATGGTTACGGAATAAAATACAGCAAATATCTTATTAACTGGCAACTACGGGACTAGGAGGGTATTAGTTCATCAAATATTCTGGTTGATCAGAATATTTAATTAATATTAAATATAAAATTAATGTGAAAACAACACAAAATAATAGAAATGAAATGCAGACTGTATATACATCAGTTATACTTTATTTACAGCATGAATAAAATTATCATGCATCTTTGCCTTAAATAAAAACTACCAGCAGACAGCATTCTCACTTGCATCCTCAACTGATTACACACATTGAAGAGATCATGATAATACAGTAACCTCCAATATTTCAGGTACATAATGTTTGGTGGTTTATCAAGAGTGCTGGTTCATAAGGTTGCATTTCAAACAAAAAGTTGTTGCATTTGCATAACAGCATCTCTTAGTTTCATTGACCATACTATACCAAACGATGATGCAGGAACAATGTGAATGAGTAATTTTATAAAACCTACTCTTTTAGGCATTGTTGGGTCCACCACAGCTTCACTATATCCAATTGCTGCATAGAGTTTAGCTTTTTCTTCAGGCGTCATCAATAAATCAATTCCTAAAAATAAGCACATTTCCAAGTTAGGAAAAGTAGCTTTCTACATCTTAATTAAAAACTGTTTCAGACCAAAACGAATGAATAGCTTAACTGACTTATCAGTTCTATTAGCATGCTACAGATGAAGATTCTAAAAATATAAAAAGTGCCCCACTGACTCAAGTCAATCATACAGGTGCAGCAAAGTGTGAGATGCAATACTGTGCTCCTTTTCAAAGGGGCAGGAAGATTACTTCAGCACCTGAGGTCAAAGTTGGAACAGAAGGTTACTTTAAAATTCTTGCTAATTATTCTAGCTTAGTCAATCTGTTCTAATAAATAAAATGCTTATTTTTCATTCCAGTGGGGCTAACTTGAAAGCTCTTAAAGTATGAAAGCTCTTAAAGGAATCGCTGAAAAGGTCTGCAAAAATATCTGAGAGACAATTCCAGCATTTCCACTAATGATCTGGAAAACACAAGATTAGTGAGTAGAAACAAAAAAAATTTCAAGCAATCATTCTGGCTCATACTGGGACATACAAGGTTTGCCCCCTTTACTACTTCAATTCTGACAACTTCATGAAGGTAGGCAGGAGGAAAATTCATCTCTATTACTCAATCATCAATAACATTTCAGTTGTCATGGGTCACTCTTCATAACTGAACCTAATTTCAGAAAAAGCTTTTGGATTTTTAGGTAATGGTCAACATATTGGAGCACAATTAACTGAAGTTAATCTAAGAACGAGAAGTATCTTTGGACACAAAAGGATCATTTGACGATTCAGTTTAAAATCAATTTCAGGAAATCCCTTTTCAAACCCCAATTCTGTCAATTAATTTATTTTCCAAGTATTTCATGAAGTTTGGGAATGACAAGATCAGGAGAATAAATTCACTTTGACTCCTTTCCAACTTGCATTCACCATGGGATTTAGAGAATGGAAGAGAATCCTCGAAAGTAGCAGAATGGCAGCAAGTGAAGTCAAAGTGTGCGTGTGTGTTATGGGTATAAAGAAAACCAGGAAGAGAGAAAAGTCAGAGATGGACCATGTAAAAGCAAGAGAGAGGTGTGTATTGGAAGCATGATTTTCAGCTTAAGCAAAAGATGATTCTTTTCAAATTCAGAACAAAAGCAGGAAGCTGCAAGAACTCAAATAAGCAATCAAACAAAGCTGCCAGTGAAGGAATGGAACAAAGACAAAAACAAAGAGCATTCCATACACCTCATATAAAAGCAGACACATTTTGGATCTATACAGCCTTCTATACAAATGCTCTATATTTGGAAATGAGTGGAGAATTTGGTTGAAAGAAGCACAAGTTCAGTCAAGTGAAGTAGCTTAATGGCAGATCAGGACTAGTTGGACTTTCATTCAAGGAAGAAACAGAGGACCTGTAGTCATCTGAGTAGAAAAGAAAGTTGCACAGGAAGTGGAAGCTCATAATAAAAGGAAATAAGATCAGAAGACTGAAACATTTAAATGGCAGAGGGCATCAGAGCAATCACACAGGTACATGGAAAATGTTTGAAGGGAAATATCATATTTCAGATTTATACTGCAGTGAAAAATTTCCTGCAATTTTAGATTGATTCCAGTTTGTAGTGTTATGATTAAAAAAAACTAACATAAATTAGTTCAGTGACAGGAAAGCAAACAAACTTGCAAAGGCAAACTAGTTTAAATGTGATCAAAATATTGCAGCAAAAACAGAGATTGAGCAACTTACAGTCCACCTCCAGAGATTCTGCAGGTTTTAGTTCTTTGACACTAAGGATGATTCTCAGACAAACTATATTTATTCAAATGAGTAAAGGAAAATAATTCATAACTATCTCTCAAAAGCATCTTCATCTTTTCCTCTCACACATAAAGTATATACCTTGTTATATGTAATGCAATGGACATTAAGTAGTTGTTTAGTGTCTCATCTAAGTCACTATTGTTCAGAGTCCAGTCAGAGTCATACAGCATGGAAACAGACCCTTTGGTCCAGCCAGTCCATGCTGAACATAATCCCAAACTAAACTAGTCCCACTTGCCTGCTCCTGGCTCATATTGCTCCAAACCTTTTCCAATTCAGGTGGTTATCCAAATGTCTCTTAAATATTTATAATTGTACCCACATCCACCATTTCCTCATGAAGTTCATTCAACACGCAAACCACTCTCTGTGTAAAAGAGAAATTTGCCCCTCATGTCTTTTTAAAATCTTTCTCCTCTCACCTTAAAAATGTGCTCCCTAGTCTTGAAATCCCCCTTCCTACAGAAAAGGCAACTACCGTTAACTCTATCTATACCTCTCATTATGTTATAAGGTCACCTCTTTAAATCAGGTCACCTCTCAACCTCCTCGCTATAGTGAAAGAAATCCCAGCTTTTTTTTATAACTCAAACCTTCCACACCCTCTCCAGCTTTGAAGGCAACTGAACTGTAGTGCATTACAGCTAAAAACTAGATTCAAATAGCATTCTCACACAAATGTACTTTCAGTATTAGTACAGAACATCAGAAGACGACCAGTGAATTTACATTTTCCTAATTCAAAAAAAATCTGTATGCTAATCTCCCTTTCAGGGCAAACAGGGCACACTAAAGGAGTATACATCAGGATGAATTAGGGAGGTGGTGGGTGAGAAGATAAAACAATGAAATCACAATCACAACTGCTCCATTAGCGATTTCAACAGAGAGTTGGAAAATGGGTAATTTAAGCAGATGGTTTGCTGCCATTTTAACTTTTGCCGCCTCTAAAACACAAGGAGAGGAAAGGAGGTGAAAAGGGTTGAATCCATGAATTACATCTTTTCTTTTGTAAATTCAGTTATGTGGTGTCACTGGCTCGGCCAGTATTTCTTATGCTGCCTTAATAGCCCTCCAGAAGGTGAGCTGTATTCTAAACTGCCACAGTCCATGTGGTCAGAGGACAACCATAATGCTGTTAGGGAGAGAATTTCATGACTTTGACTCAGCAACAGTGAAGGAACAATCGTACAGTTCCATGTCAGGACATTGCTAAGGTTTTATGGCATAACAAGGTATTAAAAGGAATATGGGCCACAAAATGGAGGTAGATCATAGATCAGCCATAATCTCAGATGAATAGTGGAATGGGCTACTCCTGCTCCTACATTCCTATGAATGTAGGCTCTTATATCAAAGGGATTGAAGATTAAGAGTCGGGAGTCTTAGTTTAACTGTATCAAAGTGCTGGTGAGGCTACATCTGGAGTAATGTGAGCAGTTTAGGTTCCCTTATTTAACAAGAGATAGTATTTCATTTGAGGCAATTTAGAGAAGGTTCACCAGATTGATCCACAGAATTGAAGGATTGTCTTATGAGCAAAGATTAAGCAGGTTGGGACTCTACTCACTGGGTGTTAAGAAGAATGAGAGGTGATCCCATTGAAATATAAAATTCTTAAGGGTTTGACAGTATAAATGCTGAGAGGATGAGACTCTCATGAGAGTCTAGGACAGGGGGCATAGTCTCAGAATAAAGGGCACCATTTGAGACTGAGACAATGAGGAATTTCTTCTCAGGCAGTTGAGTGTCTTTGGAACTCCTTGCCACAAAGAGCTGTGGGGGCAGATACCTTGTGTATATAACAAAGGTGATACAGAGGATTTCCTATATTGATCAAAACTCTAAGTATTATGGGACAAGGACAGGAAAGTGAACATGAGGAATGTCTGATCAGCCATGATCCTATTGAACAGCAGAGGAAGCTCAAAAGGGACAAAAGGCTTATTCTAGTTTCTGTTTCTTATGGTGTTATGGTGTGTGCCTTATAAAGAAACTTGCAGGTTGTGGTGTGGTCACGTATCTCCTACTCTTGTTTCTTCCATGTGCTACAGGTGATAGGTTCAGAAAGCACTCTTGTAAAGGTGCCTTGTTGAGTTGTTGTATTCAATTTTGTGGATGGTACACAAAATATATCCATGGTGGAGGGAGTGAAATAATCCCATGGTCTGTGGTCCAAGATGACCAAGAGCAGATTTCATGGTCATGCGCATTTGCCGCCACCTCTCACCGCCCCAGCAAACTTATCAGAACGTCTGCAACTAGATGTCTCAACTCAACCCCAGATACTCCAGCTCTCGCAATGTGGAGTCCATTTGCATCATCCCCACCTTCCTATGAACCTAGATAGCTGTCATGTGGGAAGTCAGTAAACAGGAGTTTCATATACTTATACACTTAATGGTAAGATCCTCGGGATGTTGCTGGACAAAAAGAGACCTTGGGGTTCAGCTTCATATTTCCTTAAAAGTAAAGTCGCAGGTAGACAGGATAGTGAAAGCAGCATTTGGTTATGTTTGGTCACTGCATTGAGTATAGGAGTTGGGACATCATGTTGCAGCTGTAGAGGACATTCATTGGGCCACTACTGGAATACTGCAAGCAATTCTGGACTCCCTGCTGTAGGAAGGATGTTGTGAAATGTCAAAGGGTTCAGTAAAGAGTTACAAGAATATTGCCAGGGTGGGAGGGTTTGAGCTTTAGGAAGAGGCTATTTTCCCTAAAGCATTGAAGGCTGAAGGGTGACCTTACAGAAGTTAATAAAATCATGAGGGCCAAAGATAGGCTAATATCCAAGGTCTTTTCCCCAAAATGAGACACCATAGGTTTAAAGGCAAGAGGGGAAAGATTTAAAAGGGATCTAAAGGGGAACTTTTTCCACACAGAAGATGGTGTGTGTATGCAATGAGCTGCCAGAGGAAGTAGTGGAAGCTGATATAATTAAAACATTTAAAAAGGCATCGGGATGGGTATATGAATAGGAAGGGTGTAGAGGGATTAGGGCAAATGCTGAAAATATTAGACTCGGTTAATTTAGCATATCTGGTCGGTGTGGATGAGTTGGAGTAAAGGCTCTGTTTCCATGCTGTACAACTCTGACTCCATTAGATCTTTCTCAAATCTGCCAACAGCAATTTCTAATTTTATATTAGATTTACATATTAAATATCAGATTTAATGGGCAGTAAAATATTTTCCTGTACCAGATTTGGATTCTTGTGGTTTCTCTTCTTTTGTTCCTGCCCAATTCCAAACCCAATCAAACCATCCACCAGTTTTCTCATCTTCAATTTTTGCACCCGGTCTGTAAATTTTATGCCCTGTTTTCATAACCTAGAAGAAACATTTACAGAATACATTGTCTTTAGTTTCTTGGGTATCAAGCTTGATATTTATGCAGCTATATCATAAGACAGAGTTCACGTGTCGGTGAGCCATATTAATTATTTAAAACAGTTTACAATGCAAACTAAATATTTTAGTATATTATATTAAGTAAATGAGCAAATAAACAGAATAAACAGAATTACAAAATAAATGCGCTTGGCTATCAAAGTCAATTTGCATTTTAAAATCCTTCAATAAAATACCTCTACTTCTGCTTGCTGTCTTGCAAGTGTAATGTTAAACAAATCAAGGTCTTTTTCAAGTTCCTGAAAAACAAAACAATCATAAAAACAAGTAGAAAACAAATTTGAAAATGTAACTGAGGAGAGAGTTGGGGCAAAATGAGAATAGCTTTTTCAGCAAATTACTGTTACTTGAAATACACTACCTGAAAAGGATGATGGAAGACAACTCAACAACTACACTTGTGACAATACACAATATATATTCATACTTTAAAATCTTGATTCTCAAGTTAAAATAGAAATATGGCTTCAATTTTGAGGATAGGTTCTGTTTAGTAGAAGTCAGAAAGTCATTGAGAGCAGTAAACGAGAAACATAATTTCCAAGAAAGCATATGACTTCAAATCTGTTCTTAGCAGGATACTTGTGATGTTAATTTGATGACTTGCTAAAAAAGTTGAAGTTCTACGACTTACAGAAAAACAGTCTATTAGGGTTGTTTCTTTTGAATTTAGTAGAGAATCAGGCTTAGCCCAGGAGAACAGCTTCACTTTAGCAGAAGCAGAAGCTTCACTTCAATTTGTGAAGTCTCAGAGCATAAAAGTTTTCGAGTTGTCAGAACAGAAGAGAAGTTTAGGTCATCAGAAATGGGAAGTGTCTAGGCTATCAGAAATGGAGAAAGTCAGGGAAATAAACATTGAGAGTTAAGAAAGGACTGGGATCAAGTATCTGTAAAGGATAATGCTGGGAAAATAGTTGAAACTCTTTATGATCAAATCATTTGAAACTGTTGTAGATTTTTCTCTTTCCCTTTTTGTGAAATAAGCTATGTTCTTTTGTTGAAGATGATTAGCCTCGTGTAAACATATTCAGCGACTAACCAATATAGTTAGCAATGTCATAAATTTAACTAATGATCCATCAAAAGAGTTCTGAAGGAGCGTCACTGGACCCGAAATGGTAACTCACCCCACCCACACTAATGCTGGCAGACACGCTGAGTTTCTTTGGCAATTTGTGTCAACATCTTCAATATTTTTTGTTTCATTATGATCTTACAAGTCAAGATTCATTCTAGGAGTTGACTTTTCCCTTATAGCTTTCCAGCTATTGGCAACAAAAGGTATTCATTGAAATTATGAATTATCAGTGAATCCATAAAGAAATAAGTAATTGGGAGGCACTGGACATTTAAAAAAAAAATTCCAAAATATATTACATAGATTAGGCCTTGAAAGTTGTTAAGAATTTTCTGGGAGAAGAACATATAACAGTGGATGATTTAAAATTTTGATTTAAGCCACACAGAGCAGGATCACATCAGGATGAGATGCGAAAAGCGACTACCCAGTATTTAAGAGTTAGGAGAAGGAAAATCTGAAATTGATACATCATTGCTGTGGTTCTGTTCGCCGAGCTGGAAGTTTTTGTTGCAAACATTTCGTCCCCTGTCTAGGTGACATCCTCAGTGCTTGGGAGCCTCCTGTGAAGCGCTTCTGTGGTGTTTCCTCCGGCATTTATAGTGGCCTGTCCCTGCCTCTTCCGGTTGTCAGTTTCAGCTGTCCGCTGTAGTGGCTGGTATATTGGGTCCAGGTCTATGTGTTTGTTGATGGAGTTTGTGGATGAGTGCCATGCTTCTAGGAATTCCCTGACTGTTCTTTGTTTCGCTTGCCCTATAATGGTAGTGTTGTCCCAGTCAAATTCATGTTGCTTGTCGTCTGTGTGTGTGGCTGCTAAGGATAGCTGGTCATGTCATGTCGTTTCGAAACGACACGACCAGCTATCCTTAGTAGCCACACACGCAGACGACAAGCAACATGAATTTGACTGGGACAACACTACCATTTTAGGGCAAATGAAACAAAGAACAGCCAGGGAATTCCTAGAAGCATGGCACTCATCCACAAACTCCATCAACAAACACATAGGCATCGGAACTGGAAAAGTGTCTGACAGACAGCAAATTAGAAAGACTCAGCTAAGAAAGAAATCAGGCTTAATATAAGAATGACACTTCAGTGCGTTTGGATTATCTGTAAAAGGATATTCCTGACGAGCAGCAAAACTCCAACAACTAATTTTTGTATATAAGTATGTAGAGCTTTCTTTTATTTGTTGTGAATATGGTCAGTGTTTAACTACCATTTTGGCCAAGTGCAAATATCAAACATATAAATTATCAAGCCAAGTTTTACTCTGAGTTTCGACTTGTGCAGTATTTGCATCAGCTAACAATTTCAGAAAGAACTAAACAAATATTTGAGGGGATGATTAAAAAGACGCAGAAGCACTTATAGGGAAAGGGCAGTGGGATGATAACAACATCTCTTTCAAAGAATTGGGACAGGCAATTGAATGAGTTTCTCCGACACTATATGATTCTGCATGTAATCTTGGACTAGAATGGAGAAAATGGCTGGTGTCCTGTATTTGTGCATTTGTGCAAATACACTGGTTGAGAACAGGATTGGGTCTATTAGAATGCCACCACAGACAAAGAATGTTGACATTTTCATTCATTTAAAGACAGAATCACATAATATAAATTTTGACGTGTACTGGGAATAGTGATAGGTAGGTATTTAAACTGAATTATTTAGGGCCTAGATTTTTTGGTTGGTGCTTTGACAAGTTAAAAACTAGAATTTTTCTTCAAAACCATTTAAGTTGGTCATTTTGTTGTGGTTTATCAAATATCATGGCATACCTCTTCCGAAATTAACATTAGTTATTTTTAATGTAAAAGGTTATCTTAAACAATGTTTTACTGTTAACCAACCTCAAGTGCACTGAGAAGTTCCTCATCTGGTTTCTTAGTTTTGATCCTTGATTTATAAAGGCTCCTGTAATTCCTTAATGTTTGTCTGTGCTTTCGAATGTGCCTCCATGACCAAGCATTAAGTGCAGGCTTTATCTTCTCTTCCAATATGCCATTTATAGCATATGCCCACCTGATTATGCAAAAGAATGACAACATCTACTTAAAAAGAGATTACAAGTCAACATTTGTAGACAATGCTTTAATTCTGTACTGTGAAGAACATTTACTCTAGATGTCAGCATACAAATGGAGTCTCAAAAAAAAGCCTCTAAAAATAAAGGATCAATGCAAAAGCTAAGTATGAAAGTGAAATGCTGGTGTGGGCATGGATAGTCTCATTTTTAAATGTCATTTACTTTCAAAGCAAAGAGTAGACATATCTTAAAACCTCAGTTCAATGCACTAACGTGTATTAAATTCTTAAACAAATGTTGAGGGCAGACTCTACATATTCTCATCGTAATGCAGCACTTCATACAAAACCCATAATGTCTGTAACTTTTACTTGGTATATTAGAAACAACAATAGCAATAAAACTTTTCCAAATAGATAACCAAAGCTTGTATTAATAGTTAATAACAAGTATAAAAACAACACATGCTTTATGTTAGGTCAGCAAATCACAGCATAATGTCATGACATTAACTGCTTGGTAAATTTGCTGAATTTTCTCATACTAGCTCCAACGTACAAAGCTTATTACAAAACCGTATCTTGCTACCACAAAATTATAGTGGACAAAAGAAGTTCTGTACTGAGAGTCCTGCATGATATCAAAATGTATGTCCCGATTCCAAAACATTGTACGTAATCATTCTAATGCAATCTATCCTTCTTGTTCCAGGGATAACACAGTAATTATGCCATAGAGGAATATAATTTGATCCATCAAGTCAATTCTAACAAATCCAGAAATAACGTCAAAGCAGTCCACTCTGTTTATGGCAAAGTTTGAATGTAAACATGAAAATGCAATCGGTGTGAGACCAATTAGATGTTACTGCTTTAGGAGTAAAAAATTTAAATTTTCAAACTGCATTCTACAGTACAGCATATGTTTTAATATAGATGATATGATAAATATAGAAATTATCCACATGTTGCAATAGATCACAACTAGGAACTAATATTGAACTGCTAGGAGACATTTTTTAAACAATTCTTAGGGTGAATGCTTTTATCATTTTTTGGAGTTCATTCACGAGATGAAGGTGGCAATACCAGCATTTAATGCTCATACCTAATTGCCCTCAAAATGTTGGAGGGGAATTGCCTTCTTGGAACACTGCAATCAGTTTACTGTAAGTAGACCCAAAGTCATCTGGAACTGACTTCCATGATTTTGACCCAAGAACAGCAATAGACTTCCGAGTCAGGATGGTGAGTGGCTTGGTGGAGAACTTGCAGGATGTAGTGCTCATGTATCTGCTGCTCTTGTCATTCTAAATGGTAGTCCTCTTGGGTTTGGAAGGTGCGAAGAAGCTGTGAATTTCTACAGTGCATCCTGGAGATGATACACATTATTGATGCTGAGTGAAAGATTAATGATGTGGTATCTTTGTCCTGGACAAGCTTCTTGAAAGTGATTGGAGCTGCACTCATTCAAGCATTTGGGAGCATTCTGTTACATTCTCAACTTCTATCCTGGAGATGGTGGATGAGTAGTCCGGAAGTGGATTACACTGCAGGATTCATCACCTCTGACCTCCTGTTGTAGTCGCTGTATTTATCTGGTATGTGTAGTGCAGTTTCTGGTCAATGTTATCTTCCAAAATGTTGATTGTGGGGGGATTCAGTAACAATAATGCAACTGAATGTCAAAGGGCAATGATTAGGTTCTCTCTTGTTGGAGATGGACCATGGCCTCGCACTTGTGAGGAGCCAAAGTTACTGACCACTTGTCAGTCCAAACACGGACAACATCCAGGTCCTGCTGCGTTTGAACATGAACTGCTTCAGTTGCAATACCATCTAGACAATAATATTAGGCTTACACACTTCAGTGAATATAATACTTCAATGTATAGACATTGTCAGAGTCCAGTTCTCTCCGCATTATTTTTAAAAAACTTTCTATACCATGATCTTTCAAGTAACCGTATTTGCTTCCAAAACAGCAAAATTTAAATATTTACCATTTCTTAGCATTGTTGCGACAGGGAACACCTGGCCGATATTTTCTATATGGCAGATTTCGTGTCATCATATCAATTGATCCGAGTAGTTCCATGATGCTAAGATACTGTTCAAAGGAAAAGAAATAAGGTTTTTTATGAAAATACAACATACTGTTATGATTCCAACTGATGCTATTATTGAACAAGTCAGATCCCAGGATAAATCTTGCTTTTATACAACATTAGTTTTTAACGAGGTTATCTTTTTTCCATTGAAGCAAACACATAATGCTGCAGACATGGTTTTATCAAATAACAGCAAGCTTACTGTGCAAAAAAAATTAACAGTATCACAAGTTTAAATATTTTAAAACACAATAAAATTGGATCCCATTAATGCCAAAAATACTTCTTCACAAGACTCACAATAGAGAGAATTTCCTTCTCTATCACATCTACAAGGCTCAATTTAACTGATGCCTCAATTTATGGCCTTGAAAATAAGATAGCTTCTTCCCAAATTCTTTATATAACCAAGCTTAGACTTTTTCTGTTTCAAACAATCTGTTTAAGGCTTTTAACCAAACCCTTCTGGTCAAAAAGTTTGGAAATACCCTACTTACACTCGGTAATCTATTTATTAACAATTCTAAACTCTCTCCTGACTTTAGGGAGCAATTATTTTCCAAAATGAATTTGAGGCAAGAACTCTAAACTACAATCAAAAAGGACTTACTTCAAGCTGAGTGCTTCCCTAAGCCAAAAAGAAATATCCATTCCAGTATATTCTATCTGAAGCCAAATGCACAACTATTTACTCTGCTCACTTATAAAGCTATCCAAGGAAAAGAAAACCCCAGTACTCTCCATGATGCCTCCTTCATATTTTTTTAAAAATCTTTACAGAAATACTGATAAGTTAATCACTTAACCACTTCATTGGCATATGGAAGGGCCACAGGAAGAAGGATCTAGTAGGTGGGAGGAGGAAGGAAGGCTGAGGAAGAGAACAAGGAGGAAAAGAGAAAGAGAGTGAAAGAAAGTGGGCAAGTGAGGACCAAGACCCCATTGAGAGGTAGTGTGTGTGGGACCCATAGCTCAGTGAGGTCATCAGATCATTGTGTGAATTCATAACCTCCTTCCACCCCTGTGACTCCCATCCACTTCCCTAGAGCCCCTACCCCTAAAGGAGGCATGGACAAAATTTTACAAAGCTAGATGGTGAAGGAGTGCCCTAGTTAATCCAAATCCTTTGCCTCAGGTCACCTTCAGGAGAGCAGCATCTTCTCATCCATTCTACCACTTAATTGCAACCTTTTTTTTTGTTACAGGTTCTGATGGTGTGGATGTTGATAGAATGCCTCCTGAGGCCAATCTAGACTATGAGGAGTAGGAATTCCATACCCCAGAGGAATGTGGAAGCTCAAATACTGAGTATAAGCAAAGTCACACATCAGTAGATTTGTGGCTACTTGGAATGTCATGCTATATAAGGATGTTGTAGAAAAGAAGCATTGGGACATGATCAGCTATGATCCAACTGATTGACGGTTCAGGTTTGAAGAGCTGAATGGCCCACTCTTGATCCTAGGTTCCTGTGCAATGGCTACACGAATATGCAAGGTTTCAATGATGTCTTTCCCTCTAAATAAAAATATAGTGTCACATGAGAATCTTTGGCAACCAGTTCAAGGTTGTTTGAAAAGGTGGCAGGCATCTGTTTATGCTTTATGTTGCAACTCAGGTAAGCAGCTGCCCACTGTAAATTCTGTGGTACAAGATGGAAGGTGTTGAAATATTGGCACTGGGTGCAGGGACCTGGTTATGCTCAGATGTGTCGCAGAGTTTGGATTGGGAGTAGGGGTTGCTGCCAGACTTGCTGCATATTTCAGGTATTGTGGCTTTATTCAGATTTATAGCAGTATTTGCTCAATATATATATAATACATTTGTAGGGGATATAAAATAGATGTGTGCCAAAACAAATAGTCTCAGCAAACAATTATAGTTAATATAAAGTCCAACTAGTTTTGTAGGCAAATGATTTTAAATTAACATTGAATCAGGTGACTGAAGATAATTAAGGCTAGCCATGTGGACAGAAACATAAAAACATTGCTGATAATACAGATGGAACATATTCTAGCATATTACCAGTTAGAAATGAATTAACTTAATGTAACTGGAAGAAATACAACTCCAAAGCACAGATGAAGTGTTGACCCCAGCCTAACATTTCAAACTCCACGAACAGATTGAACAACAATATGTGCATGCACAAAGTGGGCAAAGAATTATATGGTCGCCTTACAGAACTATATCAAAGATGGACTTCACAGGAGACTATGGAAACTTGAAAGAGTTTTTGAGTATAAGACGCACTTGTTCACAATTCAGAATGATTTATTATGTGCAACAATCAATACACCAAACTCATTGTTTACATAGATTTGTTGAATAAATATTGATCAGGCAAGTCTTTGTATTCACAATCCTACAGGAAACTACAAGAATAGCTCTGGTATGTAGATTTACCAGAGGGTACCAAGGTTTAAAAAGAATTAAATTAAATGAACAATAAATATGGTTTATATTTAATTAGTTTCAAGTTGAGGGATGCTATTATTAATCAAAGGGATTCACTATGGTGGATGGCAAAGGGACGATTACCTCTGGTAGAGCAATCCAAGCCAGGGAGGCATCTTCTAAAAATAGAACTACTGAATTTATAAATTAACTCAAGCAGCACTTTTTGACACAATAGGCCTTGTTAGAATTTGGACCCCTAAAGAAGTGCAAATGTTTGGTTAACCGAAACTTTCAAAATGAAGACTAGTACTTTTGAAATTAGGTAAACAATGTCCGAGCATATGGACAGCTGACAGGTTAAAAAGAAGCCCAGATGACTTAAAATAGACTCAAGTAGCTGAATAACCAACTTTTGATTCTTTAATGAAACATGCAACAAACCACAACGATTCAAGTCTGATACGTCAAGTCTCTTTTACAAGAACTTGAGCCAAGTTTAGTTTTCCCAGAGTTCGCCCAGCCGCCCCACACCCCAAACACCCTTAAACACACTAAATCCCATTGATCGTGCTTTCCTACAAAAGCAATTCTTTGATAATTCAATTCTTTTGTTAAATAAGTTCTCAGCTATTTTACAAGACAACAGCAGTTATTTAGCAACCACGAGGAATTTCAAGTGCACCCTCTAACTTAAATATAGTCATAAATAAAAGTCAGAACATTCTGAAGAATTTGGCATGTCTACATGCAACCTGCTTCATTCTGAAAACATTTGCAAAATGTAAAAAAGCAAGGGCATAAAAGTCACGAATCCCACTGTCATTCCTGGCCTCACCAAAGCAGGACCCTTAAAGCTTTGTTCCTGGTTATTGGGCTCTGATGTACAACCTGTCCATGGCCATATGTCTACCCAAATATGAATGATTCAGCCAGAGTCGCCTATTTGTTAAAACTTTAACAAATATTTTAATACAGAAATATTTTATTGCAACAAATGTGGGTTCATTTACCATTCAAAGTCATACAGTGTTGAAGTTGCCTTTCGGCCTATCAAGTCTGCACCAAAAATATATGACAACTTAAGCGAGTCCCATTTTCCCCACGCTAGATCCGTAGCCTTGATGCAATGACACATTAAGTACTCATCCAAGTATTATTTTTAAAAGGTTGAGGTTTCACCAGTTCAACAACCCTCCCAGGCAATGCATTACAGACCACTACCTTCTGGTTTTTTCCTCAAAACCCCTGCAAAACTCCTGCCTTTAACTTCAAAATCTTGAAATTGACCCTTCGATTAAAAGGGAATAGCTGCTTTTAATTAACCTTGTTCATTTTAATCATACCTCTATTAGGTAACCATCTACAACCTTCTCTGCTCCAAACAAATCAAGCTTATCCAGTCTCTCTTCACAGCTGAAATGCTCCTCCAAAGCAACGTCCTTGTGAATCTCCTTTCCATTCCCTCCAGTACAATTGCATTCTTTTGATAGAACTGCACATATTTAAGTTTAGCATAAATTCTACACCCAGAAGTAACATAGAGGGCATGACCACATTTCACCACTTCAGAATAAAAAGAGAGAACCATTAACGTTGGAAATTAGAAATTGCTGGAAAAGCTCAGCATGTCTGGCAATGTCTGTGAAAAGAAATCAGAGTTAACATTTCCAATCTAGAGACCCTTCCTCAGAATTGTTATTCTGCTTTCGTTTCACTTCATCAGAAGTGTTTCACTGCATTGATTTGCAAATCTGAAAACACATTCTCTGAAATAAGTAAGGTTTAGAAATGTACTACATATGAAACAAATTCAACAGCATAAGCTGGAGGGCAAGCAAACTGTGAACCCACAATTATTACCTGAGGTCTTTTTATTTCGATCGCTATATCTTGAATGTTTACTTGGAAGTTCATTTTTGGTGAAGCAAAGTCAACTTCTGCCCGTGGATTCATTTCAAGTTTAGCTTGGGCAGATAATGGCTGAAAAACTTAGGTTAAAAAAATTGAAAGGTGTATTAGCTCAAATTTTGCATAGAAACTTTGGTTTATCAAATTACGCGAGTATCCAAGTGTCAAAAACAAGATAAATTTATGTCCTTTCATTTTCAGAAAGAGTTTTCCTCATTCTTTGAAAGAAGTTCAACAGCTCAGGGAAACCATCATGGGGCAACATCCCTTGAAAGGAATACAGCCGCCTAGGACTTCTAATACTCCTTTGTATCATTAGATTGCACACAATTTCTGATCTCTTAATGACATGTAGCTAGAAAGTAAAAATAGTCAATATTTGCACAAATGTCACAGTAAACTACTTGCACTCATACATAAAATCAAGGAAAACATGTATGTGCACACAACTAACAGTGAGATGGGTGCTCCTGCTTCTCGAAACACAATATGTATGCTCAAATAGTTTAAAAATTCCCCTCTCAAACAACGCTGAACTCAGCTGACACCCAACACTTCTTGGTAACTGCAGGTCTGCCTGATGAACTGAGTACCACTCTCGACACTTGTCTGTTTGCAAACTCCTCCTAGGTGAGACGCCAACCCACTCTGTACTGCAAATGTGGCAACCATACTGGTTTTGCCTCCTAATTAGAGCATGATCACTTCTAGCCAAACCCAATTATTTTATGGAACCCTGAAACACCGCCATCGATTTAAGAACAAAATAACTATGCAACCAGTCCTCATTGCTTAACCTATAGAGTTTTAGTACCATTCTGACAAATCTGCACTGTACGTTCAAATCAAATGCTTATTTTTCCCCCCAAGATGCACTGCCCAAAAATTAATGCAGGGTGCTAACAGTACCCTGACTAGATCAACTCACTCTCAACCAGCATTAAACCAATGAGAAATGAGAAATTAGACAGCATAACTTGTTATCCTCCTGCTTAAAAAAAACTTCAACTTTATAAAAAGCTTTTTGTGAAGCAAGTACAATGGTACAATAGGTTAGCTTCACAGCTCCAGGGACCCAGGTTCATTTCCAGTCTTGGGTGATTATGTGTGGAGTTTGCGCTTTTTCCCAGCATCTACATGGATTTCTGCCAGGTCCTCTGGTTTTGTCGCACAGTCCAAAAGGTGCGCAGGTTAGGTGCACTGGCCATGTTAAATTGCCGTGATGTGCAGGCTAGGTAGATTAGCCATGGTAAAATAAGGATGTGAGGGATCTGGTTGGAATGCTCTTCAGATGGTTGGAATGCTCTTCAGAGGGTTGGTGCAGTTCCGATGGGCTGAATGGCCTCTACCTGCATTCCAGGCCTCTTAAAGTACATAATTTCTTTTATGGACAGAACAGAGAACAAACTGATGCTTGAAACTCTTACATATGTATCACTGATTCTTTATCTTCCCATGGATGTTATCCAATCTGCTGAATATTTCTATGTCATATTTGTACAACTACAATATTCTGCCGAAATCTTAATGAGTTGGATGTATGATGAAAGTTGCCAATCCAAGTTTACACACGGGGTCTAAGCTAGGAGGTTCAGAGTTGCAGAAATAGGAGCAGGGAAGTTACAAAGCAGCACAGCATTGGTATTCAAACAAAGTATCTATGACAGACAATTCAATGCAGGCAACAGAAAGGCCATTCACTTTGGATTCAACTGGAATTTTTCTTTATCATAAATATATTGTGAGCTGTGGAATAAGAAAGGAAATTCTGCATCCTTGTACAAACATCATTCATACCTATGTAGAGCTACTGAAAGTACTCAAAAGATCAATGGAATCATGATTTCTAAAGGACTGAATTATAAGGTGAAGGAAGTTAGGTCTCAGTTGCAAAGTCTTGATCAGACTCCAAAGGAAATGCTACATTCAGCTACAAAAGCTGAACTTCAGAAAGAATATATTGGCTGTGAACGTTTAAACAAACAGAATTACCTAACTGGTTACACAACCATATAAATCGCAACCTGATAGCTGAAGGGAAGAATTTCTTGCAGAAACAACTAAGGTGGGCACCACTGAAGATGGCAGGGAAAAGAAACTAAATGCAGCTTGTTTTTAAGCAAAGGAATTTAATAACCTTGGTTCTAGCCCATTCTATTAGTACAGCTCTTTTCTTTCCCGCATGATGTAGTGTCCCATGAAGTGGAAATCGACTTTCAAACAATTACTTCTCCAATCCATTTGATGTTGTCCCAAATATTTCATTGCTCAGATAATAACCCACAAAATCACAATGAGAGAACAAGCAAACAATACTGCAGATGCTGGGAATCTGAAATAAAAACAAAAATGTTGGAGAAACTTAGCAGACCGGGAATAACATTCGAGCATGTTGAACTTGAAACATTAATCTTGTTTCTCTCTTCACAGATGCTGCCAGGCCTGCTGAGTTTCGCCAGCGCTTCTTGTTTTTACTACCAGAGAAGTTCTGTTTTTTTATTTTAGTGCACAAGATTCTTCGCAGGAATATATATTTCTGGTTCCAGGGTAGACCACAACAACTGGTTCATTATCCTTATGTAGCTAGATAGTTTGATTAGTTTTCATTAAGAATCTGGCATTTTTCCAAAATTTAATCTTTATACTTTCCATATTTCTATTTCTATCTATAAGCTAACTTTTGATTAGTGTAATACATGGTATTCCTTTGGAAGATACAGCAATAACTACGAAGTGCCTAAGGGTATTCTGTTATGTTAAAAAGCATACCACGATAAAAACGTGCAACTTACTGAACTGGTAAGTCTCTGGAATAAAGTTGCTTGTTGAAACTCCATTTTTTAAGTCTTTCTGAAAAGATAATTTTTAATGTTAAACAGTAACATCTAGCAATAGCATTTGTTCACACTTATCAGAATAAAATACATTTAAAAGGTTGTGTATTTAAAGGAGTTAGACCATCTGTTCAACAGAATATACAAATTATACATCTTCAGTGAAATGTATTTGCTTAATCTGAATTTAGTCCCTAGTGTAAATAATTGAGCTGCAGGAGATTTTCAAAAATATGCCACAAACTGCCATTGTAATTTGAGACTACAAAAATCATTCCGAAATCCAGGAAGTAATACAGCATCCCAACTGCTTGAAGATCTCGGAAATACCTGCTTAATGTTAAACAAGGTGGTGCAAGTCAACTGTTCAAAAGCTGCATGAGTTTAACATTAAAAGATAATTCCCGCATTCATTTAAATAAATCCAACATTAGAGTCATAGAGATGTACAGCATGGAAACAGACCCTTCGGTCCAACCTGTCCATGCCAACCAGATATCCCAACCCAATCTAGTCACACCTGCCAGCACCCGGCCCATATCCCTCCAAACCCTTCCTATTCACATATCCATCCAAATGCCTTTTAAATATTGCAATTGTACCAGCTTCCACCACTTCCTCTGGCAGCTCATTCCATACACGTACCACCGTCTGCGTGAAAAAGTTGCCCCTTAGGTCTCTTTTATATCTTTCCTCTCTCACCCTAAACCTATGCCCTCTAGTTCTGGACTCCCCCACCCCAGGGAAAAGACTTTGTCTATTTATCCTATCCATGCCCCTCATAATTTTGTAAACCTTTATAAGATGCCCCCTCAGCCTCCGACGCTCCAGGGAAAACAGCCCCAGCCTGTTCAGCCTCTCCCAATAGCTCAAATTCTCCAACCCTGGCAACATCCTTGTAAATCTTTTCTGAACCCTTTCAAGTTTCACTACATTTTTCTGATAGGAAGGAGACCAGAATTGCACACAATATTCCAACAATGACCTAACCAATGTCCTGTACTCCATACTCTGACCAATAAAAGAAAGCATACCAAATGCCTTTTTCACTATCCTGTCTACCTGCGACTCCACTTTCAAGGAGCTATGAACCTGCACTCCAAGGTCTCTTTGTTCAGCAACACTCACTAAGACCTTATCATTAAGTGTATAAGTCCTGCTAAGATTTGCTTTCCCAAAATGCAGCACCTCGCATTTATCTGAATTAAAGTTCATCTGCCACTTCTCGGCCCATTGGCTCATCTGATCAAGATCCTGTTGTAATCTGAGGTAACCCTCTTCACTGTCCACTACACCTCCAATTTTGGTGTCATCTGCAAACGTACTAACTATACCTCTTTTGCTCACATCCAAAAAGTAAAGGATCCAGCACCGATCCTTGTGGCACTCCACTGGTCACAGGCCTCCAGTCTGAAAAACAGCCCTCCTCCACCACCCCGTCTTCTACCTTTGAGCCAGTTCTATATCCAAATGGCGAGTTCTCCCTGTATTCCGTGAGATCTAACCTTGCTAACCAGTCTCCCATGGTGAACTTTGTCAAACGCCTTACTGAAGTCCAGAAAGATCATATCTACCGCTCTGCCCTCATCCATCCTCTTTGTTACTTCTTCAAAAAACTCAATCTAGTTTGTATGGTCATATGAAATGTTCCTTTTCAATACAACAATACGAACTGATGGATAAAATTCTTATAATTATGTACGCTCAAAGATCTGTTTTATTTGCCTTTGCACTTCAAGACAGAAAAGGTTGGAGGTCATATTGTCAAATTTGCCATAACACATTTAAGAAAATGTTAAGGCCTCAGACAGGTTGCAGGAGGATATTTACAAGAATACTACGAGGGATGCAAAACCTTGGAAGTTATTTCAATGAGTAAAAACAGGGAATTTGTCCCCTGTGGCAGAATGGTCAAAAACTAGAAAACACACATTTTTTAAAAAAGACATTGGTAAAAGCTCCAGAGTAACATAAAACAATTTGCTTTTTCTAAAAATGTGTGGTGTTTTGAAGATCTGGACTTCACAATTTCAAAATATGAATGAAGCAGATTCAGTGGAATTAGAAAAATATTGAAAAGATAATTTTACAGTATGATTGGCAAAAATCTGGCATGGGTACAATAGACTAAGTTGTATTCTACACTGCATCATTTGAGAGAGGGAGGGAGGGAGAGAGTAGGCTGTGAAAGGGGGAGGGAGCAGACGTGTGAAAGAGGGAAAGTGGGAGGAGGCACGAAAGGAGGGAGTGAGGGAGGAAGGGAGGGGATGCATAAGGGATGCACCCAGTGAGCGAGAAGCACAGAATTAGAATATTTACCATATAAAGTCAACTCACCAAAGCCTGAATCTGATGGCTTTTTGAATACATTTTGGTGCTGACATTCCAATATGCACAGAGGTAGTCTAATCGAACAAGCTAAAATAATAAATACATAAAAACAGTTAATTTAGAAATATCACAAAATCCTATTATTTGCATTTATGTTACAAACTATAACTTGTTTTACCTTGTTGAAGGTATGTTCACACTGATCATGCAAGCATGGATTCCATCTTTCATCTGTTGTCTATAACGTAAAGAATAACAGACTAAATTATGAAAAATAGCATTATAATAGGTGCCTGAGGAACACCTGAGCTGCATATATTCAGAAATAGAGGTTCAGAGACTAAACTGACTTATTTTTGTGCTAAAGTTTGGTTTGATGTCACAAGCTGTTCAAGTTACAGTTGGAAGCTGCAGTTTGTACGCAACTTTTCAAAGGCATCCAGAGCTCATTAAGAAATATACTTCTGGCCCATTCTGTTTGATTCCCCTTTTTACACTTGTCACTCTAATCTCCGTTATAAATTGGCAGTCCCTCATTTTGTTTTAGCAAATATATCATTAATTATACCAGCTAGCTGCTGCATATCTGGAAAATAAATTTTTGATCTATTCCTTACAGCTCTCAAATCATCAGATTTTCCTTTACATAGTCAAACATACAAATCTCCCACAAGCAACTAAGTTCCAAAAAAGTACCTTATTATAGCAACAAATAAATGTTATTTTAACGTTGTCGTACAGCTCTCGCGTCATCCTGCGCAGCCTGCAGTTCTCTGGCAAAATTAGCATTGCAACTACAGAAATGAATGGGTAGAAGGCTAAGTTGGTTCAGAGATTGTAAGGTGAATGATCTGGTGTTAAATTGGCATGGATAGGACATGCTCAGATGTGAAGGAGGGCTGTTTCCTGTTTTAACAACTAACTTTATCAAACTTTGAAGTGCCAAGACAAGCCTTTGCATAGCCAATCTTCATGCCCAATAATCGCCGCTTTAATTTGGGTTCTCCAGGCCGACTCTCAGGAAACCCTGCAACATACCAATGTAAGTCCAATCTTTCAGGGCACTTTATACCCAGTCAGGTTTGCGGGGCCAGGATATTTCCTAACGTTATGTTCCCAACCTGGGAGAGAAAATTGGTTTGAATGTTTCTGACAGCAAGGATGATTCTGAACCAAGTCGGGATGTTCTAAGGACTAAAGTCAGAAAACAAAGGGAACAGAAGTCACAACATATATTTGAGGTACAATAATGTGAAAAGTTGTAGATTTCACAGATGAGTAATAAACAAGTGACAAGTTGAACAGGAAATCTATGAATCTTAATGACTGAAGTGAATAATGACTTAAGATGGCAATTCAGCTGACTGTCTGCACTTCTTCTGAGCATTTTGATGTAGTGCTAAAATCCTATCTTTTCACCATAACTCGACACATTAGTTCTATTTAAATAAACATGCAATACCATCTTGAATGCCTCAAATGAACCTGTCAATGATGATCATGTTTCGTCGTGACAAAGAAAAATTAGGCAATGTGCCTTAATGAAAATGCCCAGTGGATCTGACCTCTATCATTATGATTTCCTACTGTCACAACAGGTCCACAGCATACTCCATCTCCTGGCCCTACACTCATCCCTGGAACGTTTGGCTAACAAGGATACCTATGCCCGATTCCTATTTATTAACTTAAGTTTTGTTGGAAACATGAAGGCTGAGCTAATTTCCAAACTCTAAGATATTGGACTCTGTTACCCCCTCTGAAACTGGATCAAATTCCTGACCTGCAGAACATAATTAATAAGGACATGCGGCAACACCTCCTCCACAATAATCCTCAACATCGGTGCACCTCAAAGGCTACATGCTCCACCCCTTATTATACTCTTTACACACTTATGACTGTTTGGCCAAATTTAACTCTAACTCCATTTACAGATTTGATGACACCACTGTAGTGGTAGACAGAGTACAGGAAAGAGATAGACAGCTTAATGGCATGGTGCAAAGACACCCATCTCTCCCTCAATACCATCAAAATGATGGAGGTGATCATGGAGGACACACCCCAGCCTGTATCAATTGGGCTGAGATGGAGGTGATCAAGAGCTTCAAGTTCCTATGAGGAATATCACCAATAATCAATCCTGGTCCATCCATATCAAAAAGATGCAACAATGCCACCAATATTTGCTGATAGAAAGCATCCTATTTGGATGCTTCACAGCATGGTATGTCAACTGCTCTACGCAAGACCATGAGGAATTGCAGAATTGTGAAACAGGCCAGCCCATCATGAAAACCAGCCCACCTTCCACTAATTAACTGTACACTTCCTCCAGACTCAGAAAAGCAGCCAACACAATCAAAGACTAGTATCACCCTGGTTATATTCTCTTCCACCCTCTTCCATCAGGCAGTAGTTAAAGAAGTTTGAAAATATATATCAACAGATTTAAGGACAGCTTCTTCCCTGTTATTATCAGGTTTATGAGTAGACCCCTCGCATATTAGAGTCAAGCATGTGGTGCTGGAAAAGCACAGCACATCAGGCAGCATCAGAGGTGCAGGAAAATCGATGTTTCGAGCAAAGACCCTTCATCAGGAATGAAGCTGGGAGCTTCAGCGGTGGAGAGATAAATGGGAGAGAGGTGAGGCTGGGGGGAAGGTAGCTGAGAGTACAATAGGCGGATGGAGGTGGGGGGTATTGGTGATAGATTGGAGGGGAGGGTGGAGCGGATAAGTGGGAAGGAAGATGGACAGGTAGGACAGGTTATGAGGGCAGTGCTGAGCTGGAAGGTGATAGCAACAAAACAAAAAACATTGAGACAGACTGAAACTACAAATCAGAAACTTGGGAAAGACAGATTTATTCAACGTGCCTGAACAGTAATGACTAGGTGGTGCCAGTGTTGGACTGGGGTGTACGAAGTTAAAAATCACACAACACCAGGTTATAGTCCAACAGGTTTAATTGGAAACACTAGCCTTGGGAGTTCTGCTCTTTCATCAGGTGGTTGTGGAGTATAAGATCTTAAGATACAGAATTTATAGCAATATAAATTCATAGATAATTCAATTTCAACATAGATAAGATGCAGAGCTGGGCTGAGAAGTGGCAAATAGAGTTTAATGCGGAAAAGTGGGGGTAGTTCACTTCGGAAGAAGTAACAGGAATGCAGAGTACTGGGCTAATGGTAAAATTCTTGGCAGTGTAGAACAGAGAGATCTCGGTGTCCAGGTACATAAAGCCCTGAAAGTTGCCACCCAGGTTGAGAGGGTTGTTAAGAAGGCATATGGTGTGTTCGTGTTAATTAGTAGGAGGGTTGACTGTTGGAGCCACGAGGTCATGTTTCAAATGTACAAGACACTGGTAAGGCTGCACCTGGAGTATTTTGTGCAGTTCTGGTCATTGCATTATAGGAAGGATGTGGAAGCTTTGGAAAAGGTTCAGAGGAGATTTAGGATGTTGCCTAGTATGGAAGGAAGGTCTTACGAGGAAAGGCCGAGGGAACTGAGGCTGTTTTTGGTGGAGAGAAGGAGGTTGAAAGGTGACTTAATTGAGACATATAAGATCAACAGAGGGTTAGATAGGGTTGACAGTGAGAATCCTTTTCCCTGGATGGTGAAGGCTAACATGAGGGGACATAGCTTTAAATTGAGGGGTGATAGATTTAGGACAGATATCAAGGGTAGTTTCTTTACTCAGAGAGTAGTAGGGGTGTGGAACGGCCTGCCTGCAACAATAGTAGACTCACTGATGCCATGAGATTAAACAGGCATTGAACATACATATGGATAATAATGGAATGGTGTAGGTTAGATGGGCAACACATTAATTTCGCAGGTCAGTGCAACATCAAGGGCCGAAGGACCTGTACTGCGTTGTAAAGTTCTATTTTCTATGTTAACCACCTGATGAAGGAGCTGCACTCAGAAAGCTACTGCTTCCAAATAAACCTGTGTTGTGAGATTTTTAACTTGGCCTTAACAGTGTACTTTCTAGCTTACTTCAGTACCCCAGAAGAAAGCAGTATCTTAAGCAAGTGATTCCCTATAACTTGATGATGTTTTTTGGTAAACTTGCTATAACCTATTGATTTGAAAACTTCAGTGTCTTTTTTTTTAAAAATTAGGTGATTATACCATCCAATAATAATTTTACTCTTTTTTTAAATTTAATTTCCACCATACATGCCTGTGGAAAAATTTATGATATGTTCTCTTGAAAGTTACCCTTTAAGTGTTTTTTTTTGGAGGGGGTGGGGGGAAATCATGGGATCATGATTAGTTACCTTAAGTTGGTAATCAACAATCTATAAGCAATTGATTATTTGCTGAGTTTAAGCAGCTGCTTAGAGATCATTCATTCTATATTCATAAACTAGAACCATGATCTCCAACCCGTACATTGTGATTAACCAGTCAATTGCAAAGAATCTAACAGTGGAGCACTGTCCTTCATACACCACCCATGGTTCCTCCAAACTGTGTGTGCAAATTAATCATTGTGCCACTTTAATGTTTCTGCTTCCAGACACCTCTGTCAGGCACAGAGCTCAGAGGTTCATTCAGGATGAAGAAAAATTACAGGTAACACTGCCATGACCACATCCAATTCGTGGGTGACAGAAACACACCCAGGCTTTGGAAATAAATAACACAGAATTGACATCCCATGCCTTCACATTCACTCAAACAGTCAACGACATTCTGGATGGTCCAGAAGTTTAAATCCAGGGGCCTACCTGCTACATGATCAGTGGCAGAGTACTGTCATGAACCACAAAAATGAAGTGCAAAGCAAGGCAGAGCAGCTTTTAAGGTCAATTTTAAGACTCAGTCTTCGTACTTGCAAACAACCATGATGGTGAACCATTTTTAAATACTAGTTTTTTAAAAAAGCCTGTACATTCAGTTGTTTATCATTTGTAGCATACACCTTTAACCCAATATATGTTCTCCATTGGAGGCTAGCAGTTAGTACTAAATTGGTTTTTGTTTTAAGAAAATAAAACAGAAATACAATTCTGAATAGTAAATTATGCGAGATGAGCCTGGATTATTTCAAAAGAAACTGAAAACATACAACTTCCATGCAGATTAGGAAAATGAATTTGCTCACAACTGTAAAACAGCATTTGCTTTCCAGGTCAAAGTATATTGAGAAGTTAAAAGGGCAATTTGGAACAATACAACATAGCACAGTAAATTCAAGGTCAGTTTTCCTTAGAACAGTACGTTTTGGACCAAGAGCTAACAAGTTGAAAGTCAATTTCCAAGCTGGACAGTTTTTTATCTCAAAACCAGCAGCAAAATGGTAAGGCCTGCACTGAAACATTATTTCATATTTGCTACCTTCTGGTAAAACTCAATAAGTTATTCACATATGCAAAGTAATTAAAGCAACAATGACTGTGGCAGCTGACTCTTTATTCAAAGTTTAAGAACAAAGAATAAATAATAACAATAATCCAGAGCATGCCATTTGGTGTTTCCACAATAGCAAGATGAGTGGGATCTCTGGATGATAACATCTTTCAGCAACAACAGCAGGATTTAAAGACTGAGTGCCAGTTGATTGTTCTTGTCAGCAATTTCTTTTTTTTAAAAGAGGTCATAACAACTAAAGATCTTTTCACCCTAATGCTGCTTAAGAAAAAGCAAGGGCTGAGAATACTTACAACAAATCCAAAAGCTATGTGCTTAAGAACCACATATCCATTAAGAAACTGGTTTATATCACAACTGAAGTTTGGTTTAAATGCAGGCTTTGTTGTGTTCTGCATAATTTATTCCTTCGTCAATTGGTATGGTGTAAACCACCAATAAGGTGGGAGTGTGGGATTCATTTATAAGAATATTAAGACTGTAAACTGAGTATCAACCCTTCAGCAGTGCTTGTTTATACCCTCACTTCATCACATCTATGCTACCAATAGTGCACTAAACATTGATGCTGACATGAAGTGGTTAGGTCAAGAGAAATTGTTACTTTCTTTAAATCGAGGAATAAGTGTGTAGTGAGCAGTCAGACAATGCATGGTTGCTCAACTTCAAATTCTTTACAGACAAAACTGAATTAGCTTAACTGGCAATGGCAAAGAAAGGGCAGATAATATGATCACTGCTGTGAATGCATTCCCTTTGAAACTGGGTCTGTGGTCCTTCCCATGAAAAAAAACACTACAACATTTAGTATGGAGGGAACACCGGTGGGGGGGAGAAAGAAACAAAAAAAAAGCTTCTACCTTCAAACAGACATTGGTGGATTGATTACCAAATTCCATTGAGAGCAAAACAATGGAGATGATATTGTGACTATGCTGTGGCTGTAAGAGGTGTGTTTGTCCTGGTTTCTTTTAGAGAACTTGGAGGACAGATGATGAGCAGTCTATGAGAAGCTAGATCACTTGTGAGGCCTTGGTTTTGTTTTGATAATGTTGGAACAATAGAAGCAGCCTGAATGAGTATGGTCAAGCCCTCAGGAGCGCACACACACACACACACGTTCTTTCCTCCTGGACTACATATGAGACAATCGGTCTCTGAATTTACCTTTTGCCAAGGGTGTGCTTATGGCAAGTTGCTATACTTGAACAATTACTGTTTAGTAGCAAAATAACCTATTATTTTTTTAAGTTTGCCAATACAGTTAAATTATTCCAATTTCCTTTTTTCTGGCATTTTAACCACAGTGCTTGAATAAATTGTGTTTTGTTTAACATGAATCAAATTGCATCCGGAATATAGGACCTCACCTTTAACTTTAAAATAAGAAAACATTAGGGTCTAACCTACCTTCTTAATATATTTTGAGGAGGGGTCTATCTGATCCATAACAATATAGATAATTACTATACAAAATGATATTGAACTGAAAGTCAGATTGAGGGTCAGTGATGTGGAGGAATCAAACACAGAAACGTACCCACTTGTGACATCCTACGTTGCTTACATTAGCTCCACATACCTCAGATAGCCATTTGATGGTTTGTATACAACTATTCATCTCAACTCAAAGTATCAAGTCACTACAGAAAATATCACAGATTTGGTGAGTAGGTTTTTATGGCATCAAAAATAGACTATTTATATTTTCTTGGCGTTAAAATTTGGGTTACACTTAAATTCAATGAAGTCCTCTCACGTTTAAATGTTGGAGACTACTGACCTGGAAGGACAAGGACAGTAGGTGCATGGGAAACACCTGCAATTTCTTTACAGATACATATCTTTTTGACTTGAAACAAGAGTACTGTTCCTTCGTTATGAAATGTCTAAAATTCTGTAATTCCATTCTTAATTGTACTGTGGAGGGCAGAATTCAAAAAGGTCATTCACCACTATGTTCAGGGTGAATTATGGATGAGTAGCAAATTCTGGTCTAGCCAGTGATGTCCACATCCTTTTTTCTTATATAAGTGTCAGAAGCTATTGCCTAGTTTCAAATTTCGGTTTTCGGAAAAAGAAGAAAACAGTCACGAAGAACAGAAGAACAAGGAGCAAGAGATAAGAAAGAAATCATTCATAATGGTTGGGGTTAAAAAGAGAGAGGTCTAGTTAATTGCATAAAGCTGTACTTACTTTATAGTAGCTGGATTGATCACGCCAAAAGATTGAGTAAGAGAGAGTGAAGTCGTTAAAAGGCAACTTGAGACAGAGAGTACCATTAATATAATAGCTCTCATAAAGGAGTCCTAACTAGTTACAGTTGAAATAAAACACCAATAAACTTCATGAACAAGGACAGTTTGGTCAACTATTAATTAAATACTACTTCAATGATTTAAGGTGGGGAGAAATGGTCAAGAATGACAGAGTGGACTCATATAGCACAGCCTAAGGGCATCCCAATAACATCAGAGCCAATTCAGTGTTTTTTGAAATGTAATTACTTGTAAAAGAAAGAAAATATGGCAGCAAACTTGCTCACATTAAGGTCCCTTGACAGTAATGAAATACATTAATGAATTTTCTAATTTTATGAGGATTGATAAAGGGATAAAAGTTTAGCCAGGACACTCTAAAGTCTTTCCAGTTCATGGAATCTTCCCTAATGAGACAGTAGACAGGGCTGCAATTTAATATTATAAAAACAAAGAACTGTGGATACTGGAAATCTGTAAAAAAAAACAAAGTTCTGGAGAAACTCAGCACATCTGGTAGCATCTACAGAAAGAAAAGCAAACAGTTAAATGTTTCAAATCCGGTGACCTCAATTTATCACCATCTCTGAAAGTTACCTAACAGTGAGAATTCCTGCAGTGCTAGATTGAAGCTTTAGGCAAGATTCAAAGCTTAAGTCTTGTAGTAGACCCTGAATCCAAAGTCTTTTGATTCAATAGGCATAAGTATCACAATAAAGATCTGACTAATCAATGAATTTAAAGATAAAAAATGTACATTACCTCAAGACTCAAGTTCTGAAGTGAAATTCCAAATGACAATGGAGAGTTTGGATTAGTGATCTGCAAATAAGAATAGAATTATGAAATTAACTTCCAACTAGAAAAAGCACTACACAAAACTAAGTTATAATAGTTATCACTTAAATTTCAATTAACAGCAGTTCTCTTTACATTGAAGTTAACTACATTACTTAAAATATTTGTGTCATTGTCTTGTTTGAAATTAGAGAGAAGAAAAATCAGATTTGGAAAAGATAGCAGGCAAGACTACAGTGCCCAAAACAGATGCAATCATTGAACATGAGAAACAGAAGCAGGAGTGGCCCATTCAGGCCCTCAAGCCAGTGTTAACACTCTATAAAATCACAGCTGATCTATTCATGGTTGACCTTAAAAAATAATTTCAAAACTGTATGGACGTCATATCAGGGAAAGCATCTTAATTACTCAGTGACACTCTGGTAGTGTGCAGAGCAAGAAAACTGCATCAACTAATTTGATGCCAGTAATGCCAACTTTGAGCTCAATCCTCCAACACCCTTCACCTCACATTTGAATGTCCATTCGCAGCAGAATAGAACCCTTATTATTATCATTATTATTTGAAGTGGTAATTTAAAACCTACCTTTAAGCTGCAAATTGATTTCTTTAGCTTTTGCTACAATTCCACAATTTAAAACATATAATAATTATTTAAAATTGCAAAAGGCTACAGGAGCATTGTGGTTGATGTTGAAATTCTCATTGCTAAATTCAAAGTTCCTGCACAAAACCAGTTTCTCTTAAGATGCATGTAGCATACATTCCATTTCAAATGCAGTAATGACTTACAGAATTAAAAAAACTGAATCCAACCATTTCTGTTCCATCAGCCAATGATCAATATTCAAAGTTTTTATATTGAATGCAAAACATCATTGACAGTGCTATCAAGCAGCATTTATCAACTGCTGAGTTTTGGTCCCACTCCAACAACCTAAATCAAATGTGGAAAAAGGGACTCAATTCCAGAATTTAAAGGTAAGAGTGTCAGTCTTTGATAGAAAGACAGCACCAGCAGGACTGCGGCTCAGCAGTTAGCACTGTTGCTTCACAGCACCAGGGACTCGGGTTTGATTCCAGCCTCAGGCAGAATTGCACATTCTCCCTGTGTCTGCGTGGATTTCCTCCAGTTTCCTCCAACAATCCAAAGATGTGCAGGTTAGGTGAATTGGCTATGCTAAATTGTCCATAGTGTTCAGAGATGTGTAGGTTAGGTGCATTGGTTAGGGGTAAATATAGATAATAGGGTAGGAGAATGAGTCAGTGTGGGTCACTCTTCTGAGGTTCAGTGTGGACTTGCTGGGCCAATGTCCAAACAGGTAAAGGCAATGACTGCAGATGCTGGAAACCAGAGTCTAGATTAGAGTGGTGCTGAAAAAGCACAGCAGTTCAGGCAGCATCTTATTTTGAAAATCTTCAAAATTTTGACTAAGTTTCCTGTGATAGAATTCCATAGGCTCACCACTCAGTGAATAAACTTCACCTCATCTCTGTCCTGAATGGCCTACCTCATATCCTTGGACTGGGACCACTGGTTCTGGATTCACTGGTCATACAGCTTCACCTTTCCTACATTTAACCTATCTAGTTCTGTTAGAATTTTAAGGACCTGAGATGCAACCTCATTCTTCTAAACACCAGTGAAAATATGAATAGGAAGGGAATAAAGGGATACAGATCCTATAAGTGAAGACAGTTTTAGTATGGAAAGGCAATATGCATGGAATCTCAAAGAGCCTGTTCCTGTGCTGTATTGTTCTTTGTTCTAACTAATCCATTCACTCTTCATAAGTCAGCAGTTTGTTGCTTTCCCTCCTTAGCCAGAGAATTCTTCCTCAGATAAGGAGACCAGAAGGCCACAATATTCTAGGTGCCGTCTCACCAAGGACACATGTAACTGTAGCAAAACATCTCTGCTCCTGTACTCCAATTCTCTTGCTATGAAAGCCAACACACCATTTGCTTTTTTCGTTGCCTGCTGTATTTGCATGCCTACTTTCAGCAATGTGTACAGGAAGGACACCAAAGTCTCTTGCACGTTTCCTGTCCCAATCTCCATTCAGATAACATAACAACTTTATGAGGTGGTTGGTGGGGGTTTGGACTCATGTCAAAAGCTCATAGTTGATCACTTGTGGTTAGAATCTATTTATTTAGAAGAAATAGTGACTCTTGTTAAGTTCAAAAAGCTGGTCTGTTGTCTCTGTTATTACGCATCTATCAGACAAGTTTGAATACTACAAGGACTTTGAATATTTTGATAATTTTTCTCCAACGTTTTGACAACTCTAGGAATAAATAGCAGGGCTTGATTTCCAGCACACTATCACAATGAAGTGTCATGCAAGTCTGCTGATACAGATGTATTTAAGTCACCATTGGAGCCAAAAGGATGATAGCACCTTCAACAGATGCACCATAGAAAGCATTCTACACAGGTGCATAATGGTACAGCAACTGCTCTGCCCGGGACCGTTAAGAAACTACAGAAAGTTATGTGCACAACCCAGACCATTGTGAAAGCCAACCATCTCACCCCCAACCTCCCCACACCATGGGCTTCATTTACACTTCTCGTTGCCACAGAAACGCCACCAACACTAAAGACCACGCCCACCCAGGTAATGCTCTGCTACAACCTCTTCTGTCAGGCAAAAGATACAGAAACTTGATCACATGCACCAATTGGTTCAAGAAGAGCTTCTTCCCTGCCATTTTTAAATTGGTGAATGGACTTTCTAACTTCAAATAATATTGATCTTGCTTCACGCATCTCCTGTGCAGTTTAACCTGTATGCCTCACTCGAAGCACCCTATGATCCATATGTCCTCGCTTACTATGACCAGTCTGTACTGTTTGTAAACTGAACTTAGTACAAATGATTACAAAAAATCAACTACTGTAAAAGAGAGGCTGTTGGCCAAATATCTAGTGACTCCAGTCTGCAGCCCATTTCTGGAACACCCATTTCAATGGAACACAATGCTCGACTGAGCAGACATTGAGGTCTGCGGTGATCTGCTGCGGTGCACCGCAGCCTCACAGCGCCTCAGACTGTGTGGAATTTGCACATTCTCCCCGTGTCTGCGTGGGTTTCCTCCGGGTGCTCCGGTTTCCTCCCACATTCCAAAGATGTGCAGGTCAGGTGAATTGGCCATGCTAAATTGTCCGTAGTGTTAGGTAAGGGGAAAATGTAGGGGTATGGGTGGTTTGCGCTTCGGCGGGTTGGTGTGGACTTGTTGGGCTGAAGGGCCTGTTTCCACACTGTAAAGTAATCTAATCTAATCTAATCTAATCTAATCTAATCTAATAATTAAAACAGCCTTGCACCAGTGACCAGCTAAGAGGCAGAAATAGGAACAGGTAGGAGGAGAAATCTCAAGGCAGCCCCTTCCTGCCAAGACTGTTCACACAGAAAGGAGTGTTGCCACTAACTGAAATCTCAATTTCTCATTCACCATCAGTTAGGGAACCTATGAGCTTGCCTTTAATTTTGAGTGGGAAAATTCAGCCCATGGTGAGAAACTAAAACTGAGTAACTATAACAACAGATTTAAATCACACATCAAGACTCAGACCTATAAAAATTATAGCCCATGAGTAATTCCTGGCCTGGAAATTGCAATAAAGAAGCTCAAGTAATTTGGAGAGCAATCTACACCATATGCGAGTGAAATTAAACAAAGCTGGTTGTTGAGCTCTTGAGATATCCCCTTCCACTAGACTTGATATCAACACAGTGGTGTGAATTTGGAGTACTTGCCCAAAAGAAAACATGACGACTGATGCAACCAGGAATAGGTGAACATCTATCAGCTCTCTAGCTCTAAAAATTACATTATTTTATGAAGTATGGAATTTCATTCCTCCACAAGTTAACGGTTTTCTTTATAATTTTTAACACTATTCATGTGACTCCTGTTTCTCTCAAACCCATTTCTTTCTCCTTCCAAACTATGCTGTATAGGATTTAAACCAGCTTCACACTTCTTGGCTCAGACTCCAAAGAATTCTCAAACGCCACAATCTGATTGCTTGAATAGCCTCACTGTTGCATACCTTGATCTCAGAATCTCAGATGCACTGCACAAGGAGCCATGCTGAATTAGAGCAAGTATTTGAACAAACATCTGGAAAAATAGTTTTGGGAAGCTGTCAATGAGTTTAACAGCAAGTGTCACTACTTCATTGATGATCACAGATCTGGTAGGATAGGATTCTTCTTTCACATTCAGGACATTAGCGTGATGTGATAAGTTGTGTGCACCTTCCTGAAATGTCATGTTAATGTTACATCCAAATAAAGATATCCAGATAATTTAAGAGTCATAGAGACTTACAGCACGGTCCAGCTCGTCCATGCTGACCAGATATCCCAACCCAATATAGTCCACACCTGCCAGCGCCCGGCCCATATCCCTCCAAACCCGTCCTATTCATATACCCATCCAAATGCCTTTTAAATGTTGCATTTGTACTAGTCTCTACCACTTCCTCTGGCAGCTCATTCCATACACATACCACCCTCTGAGTGAAAAAGTTGCCCCTTAGGTCTCTTTTATATCTTTCCCCTCTCACCCTAAACCTTGCCCTCTAGTTCTGGACTCCCCCACCCGAGGGAAAAAGACTTTGTCTATTTACCCTATGCACGCCCCTCATAATTTTATAAACCTCTATAAGATCACCTCTCAGCCTCCGACGGTCCAGGGAAAACAGCCCCAGCCTGTTCAGCCTCTCCCTATAGCTCAAATCCTCCAACCCTGGCAACATCCTGTTAAATCTTTTCTGAACCCTTTCAAGTTTCACAACATCTTTTCGATAGGAAGGAAACCAGAACTGCACGCAATAGTCCAACAGTGGCCTAATCAATGTCCTGTACAGCGCAACATGACCTCCCAACTCCTGTACTCAATACTCTGACCAATAAAGGAAAGCATACCAAACACCTTCCTTACTACCCTAGCTACCTGAGACTCCACATTCAAGGAGCTATGAACCTGCACTCCAAGATGTCTTTGTTCAGCAACACTCCCTAGGACAATAACATTAAGTGTACAAGTCCTGCTAAGGTTTGCTTTCCCAAAATGCAGCACCTCACATTTATCTAAATTAAACTCCATCTGCCATTTCTCAGTCTATTGGCCCATCTGATCAAGATCCCCTTGTAATCTGCGGTAACCTTCTTTGCTATCAACTACACCTCCAATTTTGATGTCACCGGCAAACTTATTGTCCTAAGATTGAGAACTGATGCATAGCTGTGTTCTCATAATAAAAGCAAAATATTGCAGATGCTGGATATCTAAAACAAAAAGTGTTGCAGAGAAAGAAACAGCCAACACTTCAAGCCCAATATTACTCCACTTTAGAACTCTGATTCAAGGTGTTGTCCCGATTTTTCCCTCCCCTGTGCTCATAACCCTCTGAGATAGCAATATGTGCACATGAAGATGTAGCTTCCTAATATGGCATTTCTTCAGAAGTTTTGAAAATCTCATTCAAGAATAACAAATTTAGACTGTTAAAAGCTTGATAAGGAAACTTTACATTACTTTTGTGTCAGCTTTCGTTTTAACACATATTCACCCATTTAGGGACTTCCATGCTTCCTCCACAATATTTTATCAACAGAAATATCTAGTTATTATAATAGCACAAAGAAAAACACCTTTCATCAAAAAAAAACACAATTCATTTCAGGTTCAGAACTGAGACTACTCAGTCACCGAAACTTTTGCCCATCAGAAAACAGTCAGTGAGCTCAGTTGCACAGGTCCTGCAGTGCAATACATGCAGGTTTAAGTCTGCTCTAGAGGTTTTGATCTCAGTAAAATTTACGTCTTGAAGAAAGAGAAGACAAGGAAAATTGGAGGACTCTGCTGGTTGTCCATGACTGTAACTAAATTAATTCACAACGTTTGTATTACTGAAAAGACATTGTGATCTTCACGAGATAAAAGTTCTTTTGTGCAAGTATCTCAAATACACAGATTTTTAACAGTATAAAAAAAGTCATAAAAGCATAGTATTTAAATAAAACAAGCTAAATACTCACATCATCTTCATAGCGGATATGGACATTGGTAATTTTAACCTGTAAATTCTTAATAACTTGCGTAATTAACTTTTCAATGAAGGTATCTTGCTTCCCTTCTTTGGGATTTTCTGTAAAAGGTAACAATTTTAATAATAGTTACCACATGATCACATTTCATATTTTTCCTCTCAGCATAATTTTTTTAAAAATTTGAATTTTCTGTGTACATGCTGGCACAAAGGAAATCCATCAATCACCATCAGAAAGCTACTAAAACATTTACTAAGTTCTAATGTGCGGCAAGCAATGTTTTATGCAATAATGCATACATGCACATTGGATTTCATTTTTGTCAAAAATTACTTAAGTTAACATAGTTCCAGTCAATGGTTATCACAGCTTGCAACTAAAATACCTTGAGATTTACAAATTTGTTAGAATACACTACAAAATTTAAGTACAACTTAAAAAGATAATCCAGCACTTAATACATTCTATACATAACTGGTCAATATTTTCCTCTCAACATTAAGCTTCCCTTCAGATGGCTCATGTTCCAGAGCTAGATATCAAAATATACACTCGTTTATGAGACTGCTTTCCTATTACAATGAGATTTGGTTCATAAACTACCAAGGCATTGCAGCAGAGAAGCACAAAACCTTTTACGCTTTCACAAGCATACTTAGAAATTTTCCAATTTCCCAACAACTAAATGATACACGTAGGTTGTGGTAATGATCCACACAAACCAGAAATACAGCAGACTGAATCCTTTGCACAACAAGTCCCCATTTAACACTTTGTTTAAACATTAACTTACCAATGAGGCTTACATTTTGGTTTAGCGACATGAGATTGGTTTTAAAACCAATGCCCCAGTCACATTTAGGGTCACATGGCCCGATCAGCATTATTTTAAAGTGGCCTTGCCCTCTCCCTAGCCTCAAATTGTTATATTGACCATTCACTAACCAAAATTCTTAAATGATTCTTCTACTCTTCAATTCTCCAATTCACACTTTTCTATATCAGCAATAAAACCGCAATCCTGAGCTGGGTCGTGGCTATTAAGTAATTTTGTTTTTTTAACATGCTTCTGCACACTTCTTCCATTTCCTGAATTTTTACAGCAAGTGACAAGATGCAAGAAAAGCAGCTTCAGTAGTTGAGGCCCATGGTAAAGAGATCAAAAGATTATTTTCCTAAAGGCTCGTGAGATTTGAGGACTATATTTTTACTTTTGGGTGTAACATTGTTTTAAAGGACTTTTTCCATTCTCATTTACTCTTTTTAGATAACAGTAACAGCAATATCATCACCTGTTTCATGAATTTTTAGGGTTTTCTTCAGAGGTTTCACAAGTATAAACACGATTGTATGCACAAATGTATTATATATTTTAATTTGGAATCTAGATGTTTTTCTGTTTATTTATTGCAAATCAATCTCCCACATGACAGTGTGCAAAATAGACAGGGCAGCAGGTGATGTCATCCGCAAAGTACCTGTGAAAATTCAATCGTGGTCATGACCAACTACAGAAAGTTGCCCAAATATGTGTTCCTGCAGCATGTTGAACATTACGAGTGATTATAAAATCAAACAAACAGTCAGGGATGGATAAAGTTACAAAGTATATACAAGGTTTGGCATCCACCCAATTAATGAATTGGTTATCAATGAGCGGGGCATTCTGCAGCACCATCAACTGTCCCCTGCCTGTCCTACACTAGAGTTCAGCTCCACCTGCTCCAGGCCAGGCCAAGCCACTACTCCAACCTCCTGTAACTCTGCTGCCTGGTGGCCCTGACATCAGCCAGATTAACTCCACCATTCTCATCCAAACACACATTTCCTCCCTTCACCATAGGTGGCAGAGAAGGTATTTGTCTTTGGTGGAATTCGAGGAGCAACATTAAAAAGCAGAATATTTGACTGAAGAACAGCTCCTCACAAATTATATGTCTCTCCCACTTCTACACAAGCAGGATGTTACCTTTTTTTATAATTGTGATTTTAAAATTTATTTCATTTATCATAATTGCTGAATTCCAATGTAAAATATTTCAACTGGCAGGGTATTTTTTTTTAACTCTCTGATGAGGAAGACACTAGAAATCTAACTATAGCTTTTAAGTTGGTTTTAAGGGCAAGTGTAATTCGTTTAAATACAATCCATGTAAAATGATGACTTTTAAGAACACAACCTCAAGTAAAGACTTACTTTGCATGACAGTGAACTGATCTCAGTCAGGTCAATATCAGGAAATGAAGATCACAAAAAAAATAAGATGCTATAGGCAAAAGTAAGGGAGAATTTTTGAAAGAGTGTTTGTTGATTGATATTCACTTAGTGAGGAAAAGTCAAAAGATTGAGTAATATTTTATGCACCCCTCTGGCAGGTTGAAGGCAGATAAGATTTTTAGGTCAGTACTCTGATGGCTGGTTAATTGTCAGATAGACATGTAGTTAGTGGATCTTCCTGAAGAGAGGTAACAACGCTGTCTTGTCAAGTCTCCAGCCTGTGGCCAAGATGCAAGTCACCTCCATAAAATTGCTCCTGCTACTTTACTTTAGTGCAGTGGAAAAGAAAATTCACTGTTAATCAGAAGTGCACAATATTTAAATTTGCTCATTAAAAACTGCTCATTTAACAATTTTTTAAAGTGACAATATACATGCCAGAATTCTTAAAACAAGAAAATACAAAAATTAATCAAAAATCGATGGAGTGAACAGTATGGATGTTATGATTTCAAACATTTCAGAACTTCTACAAACATAACTCAATGATTCAGGCAATACAGAGGAAAAGACAATTAAAACAAGACTTGATTAGGAATTAAATATAATGCACTGATGAAAGAAATCTGCATTACATCTATTCATAGTACCTTTGTCAGCAACCTTTTGCTTAGCTTCTTCAATTCTTTGTAATTCTCTCTGTTTTATTTCTTGAAGCTGCAATTCCTCTTTTTCAGCATCATATTGGATACCTAAAACACAAATTGAAAACACAAATTATATGTAAATGATGGGATGTGGGTGGAGTGTGGGCAAGACATGTTGAGATGGAGACAAAAAGTGCACTTCCATAGACTTCAGAGAACAGTCTCGTTGATGTACGGCAATCTTGCTATTAACGTGGAAGCATCTTGCTATGAATCATGCCCAATGGCAACAACTTGTCCATCGAACTACATCACACTGGGCTGGAGTTTCCTAGGAATGGCAATGTGATGCAGATTAACACTCTGCCCTTTTTCTTTGAACTAAAGAAGAGAACTCAGTAATTCTCAGAGGAGATTACCACAGCAGTACTTGCATTCTGAGATACTTTCCTGGAATTCCTAAGTGATGATTCTGAAATTAAAATGGGTCCAAACAGGACCTTTTGACAGTTGCAGTCAAAGCAAGGTTCATAGGTTGTTTGATGTTAGGGTACCAGATGGGTAGGGTGAAAGTTATGGGATAGGGTGAAAGGAAAGACAGAATAAGAGAAAGAGAAGAGAATGAGGAGTTAGAATGCCAGTCGTATAATACCATCTGGGCCAAATGTCTAGTGGGAAGAGAATATGATTTCAAGGATAGGGGCGGGCGGAATGATGTCAGATGGATAAGGGTCAGATGACAGGCCAGTAGGATGTGAATTTATCAACTGAGGGAGTAGGTTACCAGGAGGAAAAGCTGGCAAGTGGGGAGTAAAACCAGGAGGGTAGCTGTCAGATCAGACGATGCAGAGGGGTAGAGGCTAATGAGTCCCCATGACCAGAAACATCAACTCTATTTCTTGTCATACCTGCCAAGTATATTCAGCATCTGCAGCACATTGTTATTGCTAAAAAGCAACTGGTTGATATATTGCTTGTCATTACAACAAAGGCAAGGATACCAAATTTCTCTCATATGCATGCACTGTGCACACACAATTATACAACACAAGTTAAGAATGTTGACTGTTTGGCAAATCAACTGATTTGTCAATAAACAGTGCCTTGGACAAGATTAAGGAGTTATGGGACCCCCAAGCTCACTGGTAATTCATAAAGTGCAAAAGTTCAACAAAATCTTTGTCTTGAGAGAAGGGTCCTAAACATAAATGGAAGGCACTTCCAGAAAGCATAAACTAGTTTCATTATAGAACTGAAAATTAGTTGAGCTCTACACTATAAAGAAGCAATCTCAACTGGGGTGGCACAGTGGCTAAGTGGTTAGCACTGTTGCCTCACAGCACCAGGGTCTCAGGTTCGATTCCAGCCTCGGGGAGACTGTCTGCGTGGAGTTTGCACATTTTCCCTGTATCTACGTGGGTTTCCTCTGGATGCTCCAGTTTCCTCCCATAGTCTAAAGATGTGCAGGTCAGGTGAATTGGCCATGCTAAATTGCCCATAGTGTTAGGTGCATTAGTCAGAAGGAAATAGGTCTGGGTGGGTTACTCTTTGGAGTGTCAGTATGGACTGGTTGGGCCGAAGGGCCTGTTT
Source organism: Chiloscyllium plagiosum (assembly GCF_004010195.1). Lineage (NCBI taxonomy): Eukaryota > Metazoa > Chordata > Chondrichthyes > Orectolobiformes > Hemiscylliidae > Chiloscyllium > Chiloscyllium plagiosum. The sequence continues at coordinate 77,731,623 of NC_057711.1, read as the reverse complement.
CCACACTGTAGGGAATCTAATCTAAAAAAAGTGTTACGACACGGTGGTAAACCAAACACAAAGAAAAGTTCACCTCGCCTCATAATCTGTTAAAGTATGAGTGACAAAGAACTACCTAATTTCTGCTATTTAGAAGAAAAAAATAACAATTTTATTCTTTAACTCTAAAATGAACATTAAACAATAACTGTTTACAACTCTAAGCCTCCTTTCACTTAAAGGTTGGTTATCTACCTCCCACTCTAAAACAATATACTGATCCAATAAGGCCCCTATTAAATTTACAGCAACTCAATTTTCAAAACCAGGCAGCAGCTGTCATCTCCGGTGTTGATCTTCCTCTGTTTGTAGATCTTGGCCACCTTTGGTCTTCTGCTGCAAAGAGGTTTCATATGCAAAAGGTACCTTTTACAGAGAGTGTGACAAATAACAGTCATTCAATGGCAGTTGGTGCTCTTTCTGGCTAACTGTCCAAAATACCTGCTTTTTTCATACCCGAAACATCAGATTGTCTCATTGGTTCAATGTTGTCAAAACAGTAAAATTCAAATTCAATTGGGTTTTAGTATCTTGGGATATAATTTAGACTGATTGGTTAAATTCAAACTGCTGTGAAAACAACTCAGGTATCTAGGTTACAGCCAAATATTGCATCTGTCATGTGACCAGTTAGTCACATGACAGGTGCTTGCCAGTTTTCACTCTTTCAAAGGTACAGTACATGCCTTCAACTTCGTAACACAGGGGAAAGGAAACATTACACATTTACAAAGATTTTGCCTGGTATAAATAAATACAATAATAAAGAACTGAAAAAAATTAGGATTGTTCAGTTTGACCTAGAAATTAAGGGTTGATTTGATTGAGGTATTTAAGATTATTGTGACTGGAAGTTGGGATAGAAATGATTTCTAGTCAATGAGAAATCTATTTGAAGGAAGGATAATCTAATATTAAATATTAGAGATTTGGGAGCAAGATCAGATGAACTTTAAAGATTACAAAAGATTTTGATGAAGGGTCATTGAACTTGATTCTATTAACTCTATTGCTCTCCCTACAGATGCTGCCAGACCTACCCAGATTCTCCAGCTGTTTTTATTTCAGATTTCCAGCAGCTGCAGTTGTGTGCGCTCTTTACAGAAGATTTGGGATGGGAAATGCGCAGCCAGAACTTGTACTTGAGGCAGTGACGTCAATTTGTAAGTCCTCACTTTCTTCCAATATGTAAGAATATTACAGATTGGTGAAAGAGAAATATAGAATAATGAAGAGAGATTGACAGACAGGTACAAATAGGAACAAACTCTTAGGCCAAATGCTCGACTGTTTCATAACATTCGGTAAGTAATAAAAGCAATTCTATAGCAAGACTAAAAGCAAGTGTAAAAGCAAAATACTGATGCAGGAAATCAGAATTTTTTTACAAATGCAGCATATCTGGAAGCACCTGTGGAGAAAGGAAAACAAGCAGCTTTGAACTGAAAGGAGCTGGAAAATGGTGGTTTTCACACTGCTGTCAGAAGACAAGGAGCAGCAAGTGGAACAGATTGTGAGGGCACCCAAAGCAAAAGAAAAAAGGCAGTGATAATGGCAAAGAAAGCTATGTAAATTAGGTTTAAATGTTAGGTATGAAAAAGGAGAAAAATGGCTCCACTCTGAACAGAGTAAACCCAACAAGACACTTACAGCCAAGGAGACTGGGGAATGTAGCAAAATGGAGTACAATGCTCATTACCTTATGTAATGGAACTCAAGGTAGAGTTCCATTACATCAAGTCCCAAGACAGGAATCAAGGTGCTGTTCCAAAAGTTGTAGAAACACTGAGCAGGCCCCTCTATCATCACAAACTCAAATCCCAAAGTCCCCCTACCCCACCTTCAATCACCTACCTTACAAACTTACTCCCAAGAACAAAGCAAGGACTGAAGATCCTGGAGATCAGAATCAAATGGTGTGGCACTGGAAAAATCACAGGTCAGGCGGCATCCGAGGAGCAGGAGAATCAATGTTTTGGGCACAAGCCCTTTAACACGAATGTTGAGGGGGGAGGTATGGAGCTGAGAGATAAGTAGGAGGGTGGGATAGCTGGGAAGGCGATAGATCCAGGTGGGGTTGGAGTGGATCGATGGGAAGCAAGATTAACAGCTCAAGAGGGCAGTGCAGAGTTGGAGGGTTGGATCTGCGATGAGGGTGGGGTGGGGGTTGGAGACAAGGAAACTGGTGAAAAACTGACATTGATGCCATGTGGTTGGAGGTTCCCAAGACAAAAGATGGGGCGTTCTTCCATCAGACATTGGGTGGTTTGGATTTGGCGGTGGAGGCAGCCCAGGACTTGCATGTCCTCGAGGGAGTGGGAAGGGGACTTGAAGTGGTCAACCACAGGGCGGTGGGGTTATTTGGTTTTTGTGTCCCAGAGATGTTCAACCACTGACCCTCCAAGCACCCTTTCTCCTACCTCGAACATACTCCATTCACTTTAGTGGGCAACAGACCAGCCACAGGATGTCCAAGTGAATGAAGTATTTTGGCGGCAGAAGAAAGGGTCCTCGGAGGGTGAGCAGGCATCCCAAAGGAACATCCCTGGGACATAGGCACCAAACAACCCCATCGCCTTGTGGCCGGCCACTTCAGCTCCCCCAAGAACGAGTCCTCCTCCACTGCCAAATCCAAGCCACCCAACATTTGGAGGAAGAAAGCCTCATTTTCGGCTTTTGGCCCCTTCAACCAAGCATTAACATTGATTTCATTAGTTTTCACATCTCCCCTCCTCCCACTTCATCTCAGATCCAACCCTCCAACTCAACACTGCCCTCTTGAACTGCCCATCTTCTTTCCCATCTTTCCACTCCACCCTCCCCTCTGATCTATTACCGTCAACCCCCACCTGCATCTACCTACAGCTTTCCCAGCTACCTCATCCCCACTCTCCTATTTATCTCTTCGAATAACCTTCAAAAGAGTGTACAACTTAGATAAGATGAAGCAGTGAAACACAACCTTTTACTTGAACATCAACTACAAATGAGTGAAGAAAGCAAAAAGAAATAAAATATTTTCCGGGCAGATTCAACCTACTGAAAAATAAAGACTATCAACTGCCCTCAATTAGAAGAAAGGTATCTTCTCAGTGTTATAACTTTCTGCAGCAATTCTGTGACTAAGTAGATCAATTCTTTACCTCGTGGTGTATCCTCCATGTGCATTGTGGCATCCAAAGTGCATGATTTGCTTCCTTTTATTTCCTTTTCTGCCAGGACTGAACAAAGGGAGAGTCTGGACACAAAAGCACGATATGGCTTGACAGAAAAGTTGTCGCCATTTCACTCAAATGGTAGTAAGCTCCTCCCAGTCATTAATGCCAATGCTACTGCATTTCAAGCAAAGCTTCAGAGCGCTTTTGTCACATTTTCTTTGTCCTCCTATGGAATGTTGGCCATTTACATTTGAAAACACTGAATCTTGCAGGAGATATTTTTCCCAATCCTTTGTACTTGATTTTGCAGGATGTTTTTCCTGAATATTTGTAGAACTGGCTTCCAGAAAAATACCCACATTTTTTTCAATGGGCCTCCCAGTGAATCCAGAGAAAACTCTGGAGGCAACTTTTCTTCTCATTCACTTATGGGATGTGGGAGTTACTTGCTGGGTGAACATATATTGCCCAACCCAAGAACCGATGAGAAGCTGATGGTGAGCAGCCGTCTTGATTCACTGCAGTCCTTGGGGTATACATACAGCCACTACTATTAGGAAGCTTCAGAATTTTAACCCAGCAATTGTCAAGACCAGCGAGTAAAGATGGTGTGGCTTGAAGGAGAACTAGCACTTTGTAGTGGCGCTCTTGTATCTGCTGCTCTGCGCCTTCTAAATGATAGAGGTTGCCAGTTTAGAAGGTACTGGTAGATTTCTATTGGGAATTTTTCTAGCGTTCTTGCCCATGATATGCAGTCCAGGTCATACTGTAATAGAGAATTGCTGTGACAACTGATCGGTATATTAGGAACTCTATTGACTTGTTAACGTCTATCTTGTCAAACACTTATTTGATATTGTTTGTAGAAGGCAGAGCACATATAGCTGATTTGGTATTGGATTTCAGTCCAGGCTGGCCCTGTGAGGGGTGAAGAGTGTGGTGCTGGAAAAGCACAGCCGGTCAGGCAGCATCGGAGGAGCAGGAGAATCAACATTTCGGGCATAAGCGCTTCTTTAGGAATATCACACTCTTCAACTGTGATCTCCAGCAACTGCAGTCCTGACTTTCTCCTGGCTTTTTGAGAAATTAAAGTACACAAAGACAGACCATAAAATCATAAGAAATGGTAACGGGTGTAGGCTGTTCAGCCTCTTAAGTCTGCTCCACTATACAGTATGATCACGGCCGAGTAACACTCACATCCACTTTCTCCCTATACCCATAACCCTCTATATGCCTACTGATAAAGAATCTATTTTGTTTCGCCTCAAGTATGCACAACACCTCTTCCCTTACAGACAGTTCCAAAATAACTCAAACCTCAAAAGAAATTCCTCACCTCAGCCTTAAATTGATGCCCCTTTATCCTGAAATTATAACTTCTGGTCCTAGTCTCTCCCATGATAAGTCCCTGAAGAATCATGGGTAAGATTTTAGAATCCATTGTAAAGGAAGAAATCTTTGAACAGTTGGAAATGTATGATAAAATAGGGAAAAATCAGCATGGTTTCATCAAGGGGAGGTTATGCCTGACAAATCTGCTAGACTTCTTTGAGGAAGTAACGAGTAGGTTAGACCAAGGAGAACTAATGGATGGTTTTCACCTGAACTTCCAATAGGCCTTTGACAACATGCTGCACAGGAGGCTGTTGAGTAAGACTAGGGCCCATGCTGTTACAGGCAAGGTTCTAGGGATGTAGGGAAAATCACCAGCCTCGGAGTCAGAGTCGGAGTTCAACGAGATTGTTTATTGTACAAGGAAATTCCAGAGCTCCGGGGAGAAAAAGAAACCAATAACACAGTGGGGTCAGCTGCGAGTCTCCGGAGCAGATGTCAAGATACTTTTATACATTTTGTAATACAATAGGTCAGTGTTGAGGTTATTGTCTTTGCAACATAGTTTGTTTATTGTAAACATTGCAGAATCGTTGATAGTTATGGTGCAGTCCATGTCAGTTCCAGCGCAGCCTTTGTTAATTTCGGTGCAGACATTGTCAGTTTCAATGTCTGCACGGAAGTCCATTGCTCTAGTAATGGGTTCTAATTGCTCTTCCTGAGAAGGATTTTACTGCAGCCCTGGCTATTAGCATTTTGTATTGAGTCCGTATCAAACAGTTAGCATTTCTACCAAAGGTGTTGGCTGGACCCAGTCACTTCAACGGGCAGTATACGCTACTCATGTATTCCCTCTCCCACTTGCATTAAGCTAATCAACTAGATTGTGAGAGCACTGTGCTGGCATCCTGGTAACCCCAGGCAGTATGTGTTTGCTCAGCTGTGTCTTTCCATATTGTGGTCCAGCAACCATCATGCGTGTCAAGTGGCCAACTTATGGCTCAGCGGCCATCTTGTGTGTCCATGTGCCTAGTGCCACTCTGCCCCGCACCATCTCCTACTTCGAATTCGCCTCCTTGACCACAAAGTGGGGGGGGGAAAACTGGAGATCTCCCGCAAACCACTCAATTTAAATGTAGAGGTAGGTCATCTCTGGGAGCTCCTCCTTCCAAGGGGTATCATGGAGTGTTAATTTTGTCGGGGGCTCTTACGTGCTGACACTTGCTGCTGGCACAGTTCTCATCAATAGTGCCTTACAGCAGAGCTTTAAACACCTGCGGCTCACAGTTCTCCTTGCACTCATGCTGATATTCTATCTCGTTTGCCAAATTGGGTTCCCAAAATTTACCGACCAACCAATTTAGCCAGCTGTCTATAACTGTGGCTCCCTGTCAAAGCTTATCTAGCTGGTCTCGGATATTCTTGATGGCTTCTGTAATGTTATAAAAGAGTCATCAATAACATGTATGATACAATTATGACCAATAATTGTACAAAAGCCACCTTACTGTGCTAATTGATAATCCACCACGAAACATGTCTGCTGTGTGTAGAGTCTGAGTTCAGCCAACTGTGTATTAATTGCTTCCATAACTTTTGTGGTATTATTGCCTAAGATAGTCAGGCCACATATAAGGTAATGTCTGTGCTTAGTGCTGACGATCCCTGTTGCACCGCCCACCTCACCCCCCCCCCAAAGATAGACATCCCAAGAATCCACATCCCACTGATAATCCCAAAGTGGTAGGAATCTGCCAGTCAGCACAGAACGCCTGGCTGATGAAGTGGGTCACTATCCTTCTCTGAACATGTCCCCTGCTGGGGCATGGTACAGTAAGGGGTGCAATTGTCACTACCACGAACAGGTTTGGGAGGTCGGGAGTGTCTGTCGCTTAAGTCCCCTTAAATAGGGAAACAAATCCCTTTGCTGCTCTGTAACATACATGGTCCTGTCCTTCCGTCTGTCTGTCCACCCACGTCGCCCCAGATCCCCTGGGTATTCCTCCCAGCTGGTAAATATCAAACGGGTATGTCCATATGGCAGGGCTGACATGGGTGTCATTGCACTGACCACATACGAATTGTCTGCCTGCGGGCACATTCAAGCACGCCTACTTGTCGCAGGTGCAAGTAAACAGTGCTGGTAATTGCACTGTGTCTGGACAGGAGTAATTTTTAGGTAACTAGGGCATAAACGCATCCCTAACCCTGCCCTGTGAAACAGAGTGGGTAGTTATCAGGTTTTAAATGGGTCTTCTCTACCCTAGGCTGGGGGGCCCGGTCCCATGAACCAGTGGTCCTGCCCAGCTGCATGCATCTACCCTGGAGTCCCATTTGTACTTTCCTCTCTGCCTCTTACACAGTGCTCCCGAGGTGTCTACTGTAGACAGGTAGCAAGGGGTCCACACCAAAGTGCCCACAAATAGGGATTCCACTAATCGCGCCAGTGGGTAGCAGACAGTTTGGTTCCCATGCAAACTTAGGAGGGTTTTATAGAAGAGTTTATTTTCAAATCCTGACATGCTCCCAACAGTTGCAACACTTAAACACAGTAAAATACAAACAGGTTTATACATTTTTGCAGTTAAATAAAGTTATCAGTCAAAGTCTTTGTTTTCATCAGGAGGTGCAGTCGTGCTTATATGTGGTTTGTTCTTTGTGTTTTTGGTACTCGCCCCGGGATGACCATCTTGCCCGTCGTTTGACTGCACCTGGTGAATGGTCAATGCCATTAGTTTGGTCATAGGAGTCTTTAAACGGTTTTAGTTGGGTCCAGTGCTTCATGTGCCTTTTCCTTTAATATCTATACAGGTACAGGTGTCCCCACTTATTACCACGTCGTATGGCCCATTCCATTTTGGGGCAAAGCCTGGTTTGTCAGGCAATGCTCGCACCAGAACGCAGCCTCCTGCTGCTGGGACATCAGAGAAGATGGAGTTCCCCTACCTTGTCCTTTTTGTCCTGTTTATCAATTACAGATTTCCGTATCCCTTTCAATTGGGCACTTAATTCTACCACATATGGCTGAATTTTGTCTTTTAGTGGACCCACGAGTGCCACCGTGATTATTGTCTCTGGCAATTGTATTGCTCACCCAGCCATTAATTCATATGGTGTTAGCCCAGTCGCCTGATTCATGGTGGCTCTTAATCTCATTTAGTATGGCTGGCAGCACTTCAACCCATGTTCTGCCTGAGGTTTGCATAGCCTTATCTAAAACATTTTTGAGCGTTCTATTCATTCTCTCTCCGTCACCCCCACAGCTCAGAGATGGTAATGTGAAATTTTTGTCTCATGCTGAGTAACTGGCAGACAGTCTTCATGACCCTGCCTGTAAAATGGGGCCCTTGGTCAGAGTCTATCTGGAAGGGTACCTCCCATCTCCGCTAATGTTCTGGCTACAGTGGTCGCAGTGCAGCTTTTGGTCAGGAATGCTTCTACCCACCGGGTGAATTGGTCTATGATGGCCAGGCAGTACATTTTCCCACAAGAAGGTGGTAGTGGCCCTGTAAAATCTGAAGGTGTTCCCAGGGTCCCTTTGGTCTGGGCTGGTGTCTCATCCTAACTTTTATGGGTCTCCCTGGGTTATGTTGTGCATAAACCATGCATCTGCAGCAGTACTTGGCCATGTGTCTTCCCATTCCCTTCCACCACTACTCTCTCCCTAGGCTTGCTATCATGGCCTCTCTACCTCTATGGGAGAGCCCGTGGAGCAGTTGAAACAATGTGTTCTGTATACACGCTCATGCTACCACCTTGTCTGCTCGCCTCCAGACACCATCCAACCCTCTGAATGCCCCCTGCAGTTCCCATTTCTCTCTCTTTTCCTGCATGGTGTCCTCCTGTAGCTGCTGAATTTGGATAGTGTCTTTTGCTAATTCAATAGTGGCTATTGCAGCCTCGTCAGTGGCGTCTTGTTCTAGGGCTTTCTGAGCCGCCCGGTTTCCTTTGAATTTTAGCCAACCTGGGCTCTCTTTTGATGGGCTTTTATTTTTATTACAGCAGTCTCTTTTGGCGGTTCACTGGCACACAATAGTGCCTGAATTCTTAATTGGTGTCTGATAGGGGTTCCCCTGCGGTGATGAACCCTCTTTTACCCCATGCCACCATGTAATCATGGACTACATCAAAGGCACATTGTCTGTATATATATTCATGACTTTTCCTTTCACTAGCTTAAATACTTTGATAGGTGTTACCAATTCTGCTACCTGTGCGGACTGACTTCCATCAATCCTCCCAGACATAACTGTTTCTAACTTATCATTTACCACAGCCCATCCTGTTCAGGGCGATGCTGCTGTGCATTTTTATGACCATCCACAAAGAGGCTCTCCTTGGCTGAGTCTAGGGGGGGTGTATCCTTTACTCTCCCTCTATCCTCATCCCCATCTATATCCCCACAGCTGTACGGTTGCCCTGTGTCTAGAATTCCCTCAGCTGGGTTTTCTCCCGTATCCCTAACTATTACCACTGACTGACTTGGGGGTAAAAGAACTGCCTCCCACTTTGCCCTTCTCATATTGGAGATGGCACTCAGTTTCCCCGTGTTTAGCATCTCTACTAGGGTGTGCTTAGTGTGGAGGCTGACATTCTCTGTCATTACGAGGGACTCGCTAATCCTACCAGCCCAAGCAGCGCAGTCTAAGGCTGCTATGCACCTGGGCAACCTGGTGACTACTGGCCCTTCTGTAGTACAGTAGAACCCCACAGGCCTTCGCCTACTACCGTGGCCTTGAGTGACCACTGCAGAGTAAAATCCTCCCTCATTGTTACAGTGGATATGAAAATCCTTGGTGGGATCTAGCAGCCCTAGCCCAGGGCCGACATGAGTCAAGTTTTAAGCTGACTGTATGCCTCCTCCTGTTCTGACCCCCAGATTGATTACAGGTTCCAAGACAGGCTTGCCTTCTTTAATTAATCTCTGGATTGGTTCAGCCAATTTTGCAAACTCTGTTATAAAGCTCTGACTGTAGTTGAATAGTTCCAGGACCTTCCTGACGCCCCTGACAGTGGCAGGTCGTGGCATTTGTTGGATTGCCTTCTCGCAGTCATTGGTCATTTCTTTGAGTCTCTGGGATATAAGATATCCCAGGTATAAGACTTGTGTTTTGCCAATTTGTAACTTTGTGGGGCTAACTTTTAACCCTGTGGTCGCCAATTCCTGTAATACTCGAAATAAAGCTTCCTGGTGTCCTGACTCAGACTCTGAGGCAATTAGGAGATCATCTACATATTCGAGAGCAGTGCTACCCTCTTCAGAATGGGGCTCATCACCCTGTGAAAAATAGTACGGCTGTTGTGGAACCCTTGTGGCAAGCGAGTCCATGCATACTGCCTGTCCCTTACTGTAAAAGTGAATTTATTCTGGGACTAAGCCAACAGGTTCTGGTCTACACCCTATGTCTAAAACAGTAAATATCTTGTGTTCAGGGGCCAGGCCATATGAAATGGTAGAGGAGTCTGCTACAATGGGGGTGCAATTTGGGAGTGATTTTATTTAACTCTTATAATCAATGGTGAGCCTGTAGCTCCCATCAGGCTTTATTACTGGCCATGTCAGGGAATTAGTTGTACTTGTGGTGGTTTTCAGGATTCCCTGTTTTACTAGTCCTTTCACTATCCCCCACAACTGCTTTTTTCAGCTTCAGGTTTTATTGAGCATTGCCGGTGGGGCTTATGTTCTGTTCTGGGAACCCTTATCGGGTCTATATTAACTACACCTGTATCAAACGTGGCTTCTGCCCATGCTCCAGGGACAGAGGTGTAAAGGGCTCCGAATCCCCGCTTTGAGGTTCCAGTCCCTACTGGTGACTGTAGCTACTTTAATAGTTTCAAAGTGACTTGTAAGTTTCCCAATCTCGGTCTTTTGACCGTTGTGTCTGGGACAAATCAATTTCCCTTTACCACAATGGATTAGAACATGATATTCTCTCATGAGATCATTGCCCATTATGGTGCCCTCATTATTTTGGCATACATAGAATTTCATGGAAATAAATAATATATATATATATACCTCAAAGAGAGTAGTTTTGCTTAGGCATACTTGTGTTTTATCTCTTCCTACCAGAGTTAAGGGAATAAGTTTATTTGTGTGGGGTAAGAGTAAGTTTGTGATAGATACGGCTGCTCCTGTGTCTACTATCATTTCACATTTCCTCCCTCCTTGTACTGCGGGGATGTAAATTCACCCCTCTCCCTCATCCTCAAGAATGAGGGCAGCTGGTTGTCAGCTCTGCTGACCTCAGGATTGCGGCACTTCCACGGTGTTCCGGATGGTGTTTAGGGGTGCCCTATGCTTTTCTCAGCACCCCACTTCTAAGTGTCCTATTCTCTTGCAATGGCTGCAATATTTTACATTGTTCTCTGCTCGTAGGGCCCTACATTCTCTAGCAAAGTGTCCCGTCAGTCACAGTTGTGGCAGGGTAGTTGTATTCTACTCTCGCCTCCATTCCAGTAGGCTACTTTGTCAGGTCTTGCCTTTATTGCAAGAGCTTCTGCCTCCTGCACCCCACTAGCCAACTCAACTGACAACCCCGAGACATTATTATTCCCATGTTCAGGATGGCTTGTTGGGCGCCAGAGAGCCCATCTCTAAAAGCATGGATGAATGCCTGGTCCCGCCCATCTGGGTTTGCTTGCTCTGAGCTTTCCTGATAGACCCTAAATAATCATTCCCCATACTCAGAGGTTCCTTCCCCTTTAATTTGCTTAGTGGTTCTTGTCTTCGGGGTCGTGAAGGGAGCGGGTGACCAGCCTCAAATCGTGGTGCACGTAGGTACCAACGACATACGTAGAAAGAGGGATAGGGATGGAAGACAGGATTTCAGGGAGCTAGGGTAGAAGACAAGGGCTAGAACAAACAGAGTTGTTATCTCTGGTTTGTAACCCGTGCCACGTGATAGCGAGGCAAGGAATAGGGAGAGATATCAGTTGAACACATGGCTGCAAGGACAGTGCAGGAGGGACTGTTTCAGGTAAATAGATAATAGGTGCAGGAGTAGGCCATTCTGCCCTTCGAGCCTGCACCACCATTCAATATGATCATGGCTGATCATGCTTAATCAATATCCTGTTCCTGCCTTATCTCCATAACCCTTGACTCCACAATCCTTGAGAGCTCTATCCAACTCTTTCTTAAATGAATCCAGAGACTGAGCCTCCACTGCCCTCTGGGGCAGAGCATTCCACACACCCACCACTCTCTGGGTGAAGAAGTTTCTCCTCATCTCTGTCCTAAATGGTCTACCCCGAATTTTAAGCTGTGTACTCTGGTTTGGCACTCACCCATCAGCGGAAACATGTTTCCTGCCTCCAGAGTGTCCAATCCTTTAATAATCTTATACGTCTCAATCAGATCCCCTCTCAGTCTTCGAAACTCAAGGGTATACAAGCGCAGTCGCTCCAGTCTATCAGCGTAAGGTAGTCCAGGAATTGACCTCGTGAACCTACGCTGCACTCCCTCAATAACCAGAATATCTTTCCTCAAATTTGGAGACCAGAACTGCACACAGTACTCCAGGTGTGGTCTCCAGCCCTGTACAGCTGCAGAAGAACCTCTTTGCTTCTATACTCAATCCCTCTTGTTATGAAGGCCAGCATGCTATTAGCCTTCTTCACTACCTGCTGTACCTGCATGCTTACCTTCATTGACTGGTGTACAAGAGTGCCCAGATCTCTTTGTACTGCCCCTTTACCTAAATTGATTCCATTTAGGTAGTAATCGGTCTTCCTGTTCTTGCCACCAAAGTGGATAACCATACATTTATCCACATTAAACTGCATCTGCTATGCAACTGACCATTCACCTAACCTGTCCAGGTCACCCTGTAATCTCCTAACATCCTCATCACATTTCACCCTGCCACCGAGCTTAGCATCATCAGCAAATTTGCTAATGTTATTACTAATACCATCTTCTATATCATAAATATATATTGTAAAAAGCTGCGGTCCCAACACTGATCCCTGCGGTACCCCACTGGTCACTGCCTGCCATTCCGAAATGGAGCTATTTATCACTACTCTTTGTTTCCTGTCAGCCAACCAACTTTCAATCCAAGTTAGTACTTTGTCCCCAATACCATGCACCCTAATTTTGCTCACTAACCTCCTATGTGGGACTTTATCAAAAGCTTTCTGAAAGTCCAGGTACACTACATCTACTGGATCTCCCTCATCCATCTTCAGAGTTACATCCTCAAATAATTCCAGAAGATTAGTCAAGCATGATTTCCCCTTCATAAATCCATACTGACTCTGACCTATCCTGTTACTACTATCCAGATGTGTTGTAATTTATTCCTTTATAATAGACTCCAGCATCTTTCCCACCACTGAGGTCAGACTAACTGGTCTATAATTTCCTGCTTTCTCTATCCCACCTTTCTTAAAAAGTGGTACAACATTAGCCACCCTCCAATCCGCAGGAACTGATCCCGAATTTATCGAACTCTGGAAAATAATCACCAACGCATCCACGATTTCTCGAGCCACCTCCTTCAGTATCCTGGGGCGTAGACCATCAGGCCCCGGGGACTTATCAACCTTCAGACCTAACGTCTCTCCAAAATCAATTCCTGGCAAATATAAATTCCCTTCAGTTCAGGTCCTTCAGCCACTGTTACCTCAGGGAGATTGCTTGTGTCTTCCCCAGTGAACACAGATCTGAAGTAACAATTCAATTCTTCTGCCATTTCTTTGTTACCCGTAATATATTCCCCTGTTTCTGTCTTCAACAGCCCAATTTTAGTCTTAACTAATTTTTTGCCTTTCACATACCTAAAAATGGATAATTGGGGCTCATTTTGGGCAAGGTGGGACCTCTAGAAACAGGACAGTCTTCACTTGAACCAGCAGGGTACTAATATCCTGGGTGGGAAATTTTGCTGGTGCTGTTTAGGTGGGAACCTGGGTGTACTTCCAGTGCACAGGAGGATGAGATTAGGGAGGGCATGGGAAGGATTTCACGGTTACAGTAATGTGCTGGCAGACAGCAAGCTGATTTGAAGTGTATCTACTTCAACACTAGAAATTACTAAATAAGACAGCTGAGCTTGCACCATGGATAGGTACCTGGGATTTCGATGATGTAGATCAAATAGGGTCAGGAATGGATGTTGCAGGTTCCAAGGTTTAGATCATTCATTGTGGCCTTGTTCATCAAGGACAGCATAACGGTAACTGAAAGAACTTCTGACGTGGACTCGTCTACTGAGGTAGTATGGGCTGATGTTAGAAACAGGATAGGAGAGGTGACACTGCTGGGAGTTTTTTTTCAGCCTCCACAGAATTCCAGGGATGTGGAGGAGAGGATCGGCAAAATGATTCTGGGTAGGTGTGAAAGGAACAGGGTGGTCATTACAGGGGATTTTAACTTCCCCAACATTGACTGGAAATGCTATAACTCTAGTATGTCGGATGGATCTGTTTTTGTCCAATGTGTGCAGGAGGGTTTCCTGACACAGTATGTCGAAAGGCCGACAAGAGGGGAGGTCATACTGGATCTGGTGCTTGGTAATGAACCGGGCCAGGTGTTTGATTTAGTGGTAGTTGAGCACTTTCTCCACCTACTCATGGAGGCACTCAATTGTTCAATTAGGCTTGCTAATTGGTACACTAACATCACCCCTATCATTTTAGTTTTATTCCGTTTCTGTTTATCTATCCACTCTCTCTGTTGTGCTAATGTCAGAGATAGATCCCAACCACTTTTCTTCATTTGCTCTGTTAATCCTTGTACTTCTCAGTAAGGGAACCTGCAGTATCCCCCTTAAAAGTCTGATCGACCACTTAATAGATTGTGTCCCCCTGGACACCACCAACAGCAAAGTGTCCCTAACCAGTGGGAACGTCTCCACTCCCCTGGCCACCAATACTGTCCCAGCACTGTCTGTATGCCTATAGCAGCCTCCTAGCAAGGTGTGCTTTCTACCAATGTGACTTCTCTACTCTCCCAGCCACCACTACTGGTCTGTACCTACCGGTCAGCTGGGAATGCTGGCTCAATAGGGTGTGCGCTCTACTAGGGCTCCTCTACCCTCCCGGCAATCTCTACTGACCCAACACTTCCCAATAGGCCCCGAAACCTACCTCCAGCCTGGGGTGCTCTCTACCGGTGGGACTCTTTACTCTCCCAGCCACCGCCTCTACTCAAGCTCTGTCATTCTGTTACGGATTGAAGGGTATCATGGTTACTCAGTGTTCACATGCACTCCACTGAGCTTGGCTCTTGGTCAGTGTTCAGCTCCTCTTCCTCACCACATTGGAAATATGCAAGTACAAACAGCATCCAACTTTTAACTGAAACTCTAACTGGACTCTGCATTGTTCGCGCCTACAGAGTCCAATGTTACCTGACTCTGCCACTGGTGCTTCACAACTCCTAGTGCTCTTGGCGCCTCAATTCCCACTTCAAATCCCAACCTTTGCATGGGGGGGGGGGGGGGGGGGGGGGGGGGGGGGGGGGGGCGGGGGCTACCCTCTTAGCAACTGGTTGAAGGCAGGGTCTTTGAGAAAGGAACGACCTTGTCCTCTGGCTGTTTCAGCACAAGAAGCAGTTTCTTACAACAGTTAATACAGTTAACACATATTCTCCCCAGACATGCACTTTAAATTTTTTTTAACTCAGTACTGTAACAAGTTAGACATTACAATCGGTACACCTTTTAAACTGTCTTTGGCCCAGTCTGACTCTTCCCGTTTGCAGATACAAATCGGTTCTTACTCCGGCCCCCCGATCGTGGCCTTCAACCAGGGTACCAGTAATAAGAATCCTGCTGACTACGTCAATTGTTATGGGGAGAATCACCAGCCTCAGAGTCAGAGTCAGGGTTCAACGACAATGTTTATTGTACAAGAAAATACCAGAGCCCTGGGGAGAGAAAGACACCAACAGAGTGGGGTCAGCTGAGAGTCTTCTCTCAACCTGGAGCACATGTCAAGATACTTCTATACATTTTGTAAGATAAAAAGGTCAGTGATGAGGTTATTGTCTTTGCAACATAGTTTGTTTATTGTCAACATTGCAGAATTGTTGATAGTTTCAGCGCAGTCCATGTCAGTTCCAGCACAGCCTTTGTTAATTTCAGTGCAGACACTGTCAGTTTCATCGCAGTCGTTGTCAATTTCAACGTCTGCGCGGAAGTCCAATACTGTATTAATGGGTGCTAATTGCTCTTCCTGAGAAGGACAATTACTGCAGCCCTAGCTATTAACATTTTGTATAAAGTCCATATCAAACAAGCAGTTAGCATTTCTGCCAAAGGTGTTGGCTAGACCCAGACACTTCAGTGAGCAGTATACGCTACTCGTGTATTCTCTCTCCCACTTGCATTATGCTGGCATCCTGGTGGCCCCAGGCAATATCTGTGTTTGCTCTGCTGTCTCTCTCCATATTGTAGTCCTGCGACCATCTTGTGTGTCCATGTGCCTAGTGTCACCCTGCCCCACGCCATCTCCCACTTCATTCACATGGATAGAAGATTGGCTGTCTGACAGAAAGCAGGGTGTGGGGATAAGAGGGTCTTTCTCAGGAGGGCAGCTGTGACAGGTAGTGTTCTGCAAGGCTGAGTGTTGGGACCACAACTTTTTACTTTATACATTAACGATCTAGATGAAGGAATGGAGAGCATTCTGGCTAAGTTTGCAGATGAGGCAAACACAGAGATAGAAGCATTGGGGGACCGGCAGGGGGGGGGGGGGGGGGGGGGGCGGGGGGGGGGAGTTTGGGGGGCGGGGGGGGGGGGGGGGGGGAGGAGGGAGAGAGGAGAAGATTCGGACAGATTAGGAGAGTCGGCAGATGCAGTACAATGTGGGAAAGAAGAATAGAGGCACAGACTACTTTCTAGATGGGGAGAATATTCAGAAGTCTGAATTGCAAAATGACTTGGGAGTATTAGTCCAGGAGTCTCTCAACGAAAACTTGCACTTTGGGTCACAAATGCAATGTTGGCATTTATTTTGAGAGGACAGGAATATAAAAGCAGGAATGTACTTCTGTGACTCTACAAGGCTCTGGTCAGGCCTCATTTGGAGTATTGAGTGCAGTTTTGGGTCCCATATCTCACAAAGAATGTACTGGCCCTGGAGTGCATTAGGAAGAGGTTCACGACAAATGCTCCCAGGAATGAAAAGCTTAACATATGAGGAATGTTTGAAGATCTGGGTCTATACTCCGTGGAGTTTAGAAGGGTGAGGGGGGGATCTAATTGAAGATTACAGAATACAGAATGACCTGGACAGAGTGGATGTTGGGAAGATGTTTCCACTGGTAGGAGAGATAAGGACCGGGATGCACAGCTTTCGAGTAAGGGAAGATCTTTTAGAATGGAGATAAGGAGAAACTTCTTCAGCCAGAGTATGGTGAATCTATGGAATTCGCTGCCACAGAAGGCTGTGGAGGTCAGGTCATTGACTGCATTTAAGATGGAGATGGATAGGTTCTTGATTGTCAAGGGGATCAAGGGTTACAGGGAAAAAGCAGGAGAATGGGGTTGAGAAACTTAACAGCCATGATTGAATGACTGAATTTCTGCTCTTATGTCTTATGGTCTTGTCTCTAATCCGAAATGATCACTTCACATTCTAAATTCCAATAAGTAAAGTCCCAATCTGTTTAATCTTTGCTTGTTGGACAGTTCTTCCATACCTTCCTTGCTTCCATAGGGATCATCCTAGTGAACTTCCTCTGAATTGCCTCCAATGAAAATGATATCTCATTTCTTAAAAAGGGGATAAAAACTGCTCAGTGCTCCAGATGTGGTCTCATAAGCACCGTGTAGTACTAGTGAGCCTTCCCTACTCTTATTTCAAGGGGGTTGGAGTATAAAGGCCAACATTCTAATAATTTCCCTGATTGCCTGATGCACTTGTGTGCTAGCTTTCTCAATTTCACCTAAGAGTACCTCCCAACCCCCTGTGTTGCAACTTTCTGAAGTTTTCCTCCATTTAAATAATCATCTCCCTTCAAAAATAAACTTCACATTTTCCCCACATTAATACTCCATTTGCTAAATTTCTGCTCATGTATTTAACCTTGCAACATCTCTTGGTAAATGTTTGCATCTCTCACTCAATCTGCCTTTCCACCTATTGTATTGTCTGCAAATTCAGCTACTTCCTTCCTCCAAGTCATTAATACGTATTGTAAACAGTCGCTGGCACAGATCTCTGTGAAACCCCCACTGGTCACAAATTGCCAACCTGGGGGGAAATAAACCCTTATCCTCACTTGCTGCCAATTCTTTATACATGCCAATACACTATCTCCAACACATGGCCTCTTATTTTATGACTTAGTGCTCAACATATTCAAGAGTCCCTACTTCAAAAAAAAAAGAGCTGGAGGACACTATTCATCAATACGATATCAATTTAAAATAAACTCTCCTAGAGTGAATCCACAGTGGCAGCTGATAGTTTCCAGGTCATTCGTAGTAGTTTGTGGTGAATTCAACGTGGATTGCTCTTCAGAGTTTTGATGTCCAAGAGATTATATCTCAATTCCTCATCTGCTCCATATCGATTTGACTGCAACTGTCTTCAGCAGATCTGAAAGTGGCTTACACCCTCTCGAACAGAATCAAAACACGGCTGTGTAATAGTCCCACACTAATTTACAATCTACTAGAGTGCTTATTCACCCAAAAAAGATGAACTTCCTTCTCAGGGCACTATTAAATAAACCTCGGTGGAAAACACCAAGCTCAATCACCTCCATCACAGCTATAGTGATCACCATAGAATACATGACCTCAGCGTATGGATGACAGCAGTATCAATGCTCACACTGCAGATTTGCAAGCTACTCTCAATCACTTCAACACTGCGTATGTTTATCCTCTAATATGGCTGAAAACAGAATATTTATTAACTCCGATCTGGTCAGCCAAATTTTTAGTATACAGACCACAACTGGATAGAGATTGCAAGAGAAGCTTGGCTGGCGAACATGGAATGTTAACATACCTCTTTTACAGCAATGGGCCTACAAGTTATTGAACACAGACTCAATCATTGCAATACAAATAGTGGCCATTCAGCCCATCATAACTACATCAGCTCTTCAAACAAGCATCATAAATTACCATCGCCCTGCTCGTTCCCTGACCTTACACATTTTCTCTATTATCCAATACCAATTTAAATGCTTCAATTGAAGCTGCCTGTGTCACTCTTCCAAGTAATGCAATCCAGACCCCAACTTGTCGCATTATGGAAAGTTTCTTTTCATTTCACTGTTAGTTTATGTGCAAACCAACTGTGCCTTCTCATTCTGGAGTAGTCTATGAGCAGGAACTGTTTCACCCAATCTACTACACAAACTTCTCCTGAGGGAAACAAAGAGGAAACTGGATACAAATGTTCAAAATCATGAGAAGGCCAACTCCCATCTAGCTTAATAGCTGAAGTTCACATTTCAGGAATCATTCTTCTAAATCTCTTGCTCATTTTCTCCAAAGCGTTCATATCCTTCCAAAAACATACAGAGAACAGAAACTTTGCAGCAAAGATAAAAAGCACTGCAGGTATGAAGGAGAAACCCAACTGAAAAGTCATAAAGAGACTGCAAATCGATAGGAGCTGGCAACTTCAGGTAATTATACAACAAACTTTACTAGTAAACAATTTGAACATTCAAATAAGTAAGTATTTTTGCTGGTAGCTGTAAACAACACTTTTTAAATTAGTGAAGTTGTTAAACCCTGTAACAGTTTAAAATAAACTATAAACATATTAAGCATTACAAATTTTGAAGAATCGCTACAGACCAAAATGAGCAATGAGTATTATAGTTTTTAAAAAGGCTTATTCCTGAATCACCCACTCTGACAGATGGGGCCATCATCTTTGTTGGATAGTCAATATCCGTGGGGCATTTACAGTGGAAGATCAAAATGAGGCAGTATTCTTTTATGCGTCTTTCTTATTGCAAAACTAGATTTATTCGATTCATGGAGCATGAGCATCATTGGCAAGGCCTGAATTTCATGCCCATCTCTACTTGCCCTCGAGAAAGTGGTATTGAGTTAGAAGATCCTTCTAAGGAGGCAACATATTAAAGTTTTAATACAACATTACTTAACAGCTTGAACAAAGTTTGGAATTCAGTCAGAAAACCAAATACAACAAATCCAAAACTTCTAAAAAGATCTTTAAAACATCTTCAGCAATCTAACATTCTGGCATTTTATACTGGAAAAGTGGTAGCCACATGCAACAAAGTTCACTGATGACTAAATGTAATGAATTTATATTTAAAACAAAAGCTAAATGCTCAACAATGCTACAATCAAATAATTGGCAAAACTGAAATGGTTCACAAATTGCTGGAAAATATTGGAAAATTTATTCACCTGAAGAACTTCCAAGTGTATAAGTGTCACCTTCACACTGAAAGGCCATTATATAGACAAGAGGTCTAAATTATTTCTGAATCGAGATTCTGTTACACCGACTATAAACTGACTGAAGAAAAACAAGCTTCCAAAACTTTTTACCTTGCACTCACCAGGATAAGAATTCTAACTTTAAAATGATCACAAGAATTTGGATCACAGGAGAAAAGGGTGCATAGCGGTTAGCAAATTGACTCAGTTGAGGCGCACTGCCATTAAGTAACTACAGGATCCAGGTAATGCCAAAAAAGCTAACTTCCAACATACTTCTCTCTTTGCAGAGTCGTCCCTCTCTGTTAACTCATGATGTTTCTAGCAAGACAGTGAGCATGTTGAGTTTGACAGATCTTTTATAAACTGACTACCAGTGCAACTACTAGCGCACACAGGATTGTTCAGCAGGTGCTGCCCAATCATAGGATCACGTCTAACAGTGGACATTTAAATTTGGATTTTACAAGTACAGATTAGTAGAGTCTGGTCTGTACACTGCTTTCAACGAGAAACTAAAATGACTGCAGTATTATGTTTTTGCTTACTGGCACATGGAACAATAAGCACATAGATTCCATCCAATGTAGCTTCCACTGCTTGTCCATATAGATTCTTCCATGGTATTTTCAGTTCAAGTTTACCTAAAAATAAACAAAGTTTTGTCAAAATGAAAATGAAAATAGGCAACCAAAAATCTAAAGTGCCGCAGGATGGCAAATACCAACAGATAAAGACATTAACCCTCCACCAGACATTCCAGAGATGAAGATATTTCAGTTAAGAGTCCATGTACTAACAATACAAAGTTTTGTCCAGCAACACAGACTTAGAAAAATACAAGTTTAGAGGGTTTTTTTTAAAAAAGGTGATTTGACAATTCAAATGAAAAGATGACTTCTAACTTCTCACAGCGCAGGTTTTTATTAAAGACAGAGAAAAGAGTGCACCCCATCAAAGAAATCCGACCATGGATGCAAAGTTATAGGAAGGAAAATGTAAGCAGGAGAAGAAGGAGTTGCTTGGATTGAAGGAGGGATAGAAGTTAGAATGAATATGAATCTTCATGCACATGTAACATTTCGATTCAGGCATTGGGAACAAATTAGTTTGTAACAAATATTGGAATCTCAGAACACAGCAAACGACTATAAAAGGCACCAGAAGTGGGCAAAGTAGAAGATTGAGCAAAAGAAAAGACAACTTACTATAAAGTTAACTTTTAGCTACATGCCCCAAAATAGGCAAGCACCAACCCCAAACTGTAAAGGAACAGTCCTGTAATTGGGGGGGGGGGGGGGGGGGGGGGGGGATCAATGTCCTAAGTTTGCTGCCAGGATATCCCTTATCTTGTATTTTCAGAGCTGCAACTCAGACTGCTCCTCTCAAGAAAGACTTTGGATTCTTGTGTGTGCTTAATATACATGTGCAATTCCATTCCCGGCTCCAACTCAGACACTACCCACACCACGTTGCTTTGCCAGGTTGTTATGGACCAGGACAAAGTGAGGACTGCAGATGCTGGAGATCAGAGTTGAAAATGTATTGCTGGAAAAGCGCAGGTCAGGCAGCATCCAAGGAGCAGGAGAATCGACGTTTTGGGCATTCCTGAAGAAGGGCTCATGCCCGAAACGTCGATTCTCCTGCTCCTTGGATGCTGCCTGACCTGCTGCGCTTTTCCAGCAACACATTTTCAGCTGTTATGGACCAGGCCAGACCCCCTCAAAACTTTTCAAGAAAGTAACCCAGTCCCTAATTTTGCTAGTTGTTTTAAGGAGTAACAGATAATCCAGGACAGATGCAGCTGGCCAAACTACTCAGTTTGAATCAAAACAGGAAGTTATCTTGGAGTACAACAGGATCTTGATCTGATGGGCCAGTGGGCTGGAGGAGTGGCAAATGGAGTTTAATTTAGGTAATCTGAGGTGGTGCATTTTGGAAAAGCAAATCCCTTAATAAGGTCCTAGGGAGGGTTGATGAACAAAGAGACCTTGGAATGCAGGTTCATAGTTCATTGAAAGTAGAGTGGCAGGTAGATACCAGAGTGAAGAAGGCATTTGGTATGCTTTCCTTTATTGGTCAGAGCATTGAGTATAGGAGTTGGGAGATCATATTGCGGCTATATAGGACGTTGGTTAGGCTACTTTTGGAATATTGCATGCCATTCTGGTCTCCTTCCTATCGGAAAGATGTTGTGAAACTTGAAAGGGTTCAGAAAAAATTTACAAGGATGTTGCCAGGGTTGGAGGATTTGAGCTATAGGGAGAGGCTGAACAGGCTGGGGCTGTTATCCCTGGAGGATCAGAGGCTGAGGGGTGACCTTATAGAGGTTTATAAAATCATGAGGGGCATGGAGAGGATAAATAGACAAACTCTTTTCCCGGGGAATCCAAAACTAGAGGGCAGAGGTTTAGGGTGAGAGGGGAAAGATATAAAAAGGGACCTAAAGGGTAACGTTTTCACACAGAGGGTTGGGCATGTATGGAATGAGCTACCAGTGGAAGTGGAGGTACAATTGCAGCACTTAAAAAGCATCTGAATGGGTATATGAATAGGAAGGATTCAGAGGGATATGGTTCAAAAGCTGGCAAATGGGACTAGATTAGGTTAGGATATCTAGTCAGCATGGATGAATTGGACCGAAGGGTCTGTTTCTGTGCTGTACATCTCTTGAAAGTAAAACAGAATTTATTTACAAGATTACTGAATGAAACATTAAAAAAATAACAGAATACAGAATAACAACCTATCCGAAAACCCAGCAGACTATCCCCACTTAATGATGCTGTGCCAAATACTTGCCACAATTCCCATAAATACCTTTTGGCACAAAAAGGAAAATTAAACACAAGGTCTTACAGGAGACAAGTCAGAGGGAGGAGGATCAGCATGGACCTGCTCCTTTAGCAGTAGAGTTGTAAAAGCAGCTGGACCTAAAAAACTAAACCAAACCAAAGAAAAGCTGAGCTGAGAGAACTAACTATGCCACTCTCATTGTACAAGTTGTTTTAAAATTCGAAAGCCTTCTGCCTGAGGTAGTATCTATTAGCTATAATCAAATTGGCCCCTGAAATCCTTTAACCTCCGACTTTTCTGAGTCTGGTATCTTTCAGGACCTCGCTGGAAAAAAAAGACCCAATGACAACATAAACTTGTTAAAAAGAGCAGCATCAGCACTATGTATCCAGAGTCATCAGCACAGCTGAACTCTCGCTCGGAACTTCAATAACTTCTCATCTCAATCTTACCCACTCATCTGTGCATGAAACTGACAGATCCAAACTAGGTGCAAATCAAAAAACCCTCCAAATTAAATTCTTGTGATTCTAGATACTGGGCAACAGGGTTTGAGTGAGAGTGAGCACAATAGAGGATGTGATAGAGCGAAAGACCAAGATCAAAAGGGGTAGGGATCATCAAGAGAACAGTTCCCCCTCGTCCTTTCAGGATCTCCCCTCCTCTGCACCTACATCAACACCCATCAGCCATCTCTATAGCTGCCTGTTGCTAAAATCATTTCTATTTACTTCCTAACCATTGGTCACCACCATCCTTTCTCATGAAGATCTCAGGATTATCAACTCTAAACAACAGAACTACTGATCTGAATCCCTCTAACCAAGTTTACACCATCAATAGCACAAAAGTAGCTCTTACCAAAGTACAAATGACATCATAGGAGGCACTACAAAGGTAAACTTGCCCTCATCTTTTCTGGTCTTTCAGTCTTTGACAGTTGATTATATTATATTGCTAGTCAATCATTTAAAAAAAAGAGTCAGTTTTCACAACTGTTTGTGTATAATTGTTCAATACAAACTCCAGCATGCTCTAGTCTTTTCCTAATCTATTAAAAAAAACAATTTTATATGGAGTAAGGATAAAGTTAAATCTGATTCACCCTGTTTTACCTCCAAATCTATCAACTCAAAAGTCTGATTACCAATTTTAAATTTCTTATTTATTTCATAGATAACATTCTTTTAAAACTCATTTGTTCTTAACACATCAAAAAAGGTTTTGTGCAATGTCTTAATGCTATCTGACTTTTTCTGCACCCTGTCCTGCCAGCATATAGAATAGAAAAAAAAAAATGGAATTACTAGTTGTACCCTCTATAGTCAGAGATCATCACATAATATGGAAGACAATTTTGGATTACAGTTGCATATTAATTGGTACAGGTGAAACATGCTAACCATTTGTACACACCACGTCTGTGAGCAACCAGCAATTTGGCTGATCTGACAGAATGTTGTATAATAACTTAAATTAACTGCTGTGATTTCTATCACGCAAGTCACTGCCAAATGATTCTGCAGTATTCACAGCTACATTTAAGTTTTTGTATATGTCCCTAAACTGGTAGTTTGCAAACTCTCCTCCCTTATCTGTTGGAAAGTTTGTTGGCATTCCCAAGCTTGTGTGACCTCACTTTTCCATAATCTTACACACTATGCTGAACCTAGTAGCCACATCTACAAGATATGATTAATAAAAGTTTTTGATCTTGCCCCATATTTTTCAATTCATAACCACAACTTCAGTACATCTGAGTTAATGGAACACTTAAAATCACTTAAGCACAATGGTATCCTCCAACATTTGATGCATATGTCATATTGAAATGTGGTATGTTAAACAATGTATTCACATTCCTCATTTACAACGCCAGCAGTAGCCTTAAATTTTTGTGACAAAGGGTGTGTAAACTGCCTACACATCTTCCAGATCAAATGCTTCTCATTAGCCAGACTATGGTCTTCAGAGGTCAATAATACTTGAGTGTATCAGCGAAAAAAAAACTTGTTGCCTCAAAAGGCATAGAATGAAGGTCCTTATCAGTGAATTGCAAATTTAGTTTTACCTAACAAATGATTTATGATTCTCTAGTTGTTTTGTTAATTGAAAACCTACTTAGTACATCGCTTAGGACCATGCCAGTGCTCATGAAATTATGCATTTCTGCTACTTAAAAACAGCAGCCCATTTTTTGACAATGATGATAATGTAATTTCATCCTTGACTGAAAGCAGATTGTGCTTTCACTTTTTTTTAATTTACATCTGTGTGTCTTCAAGGTTTTCCAGCTTAGCCAACTGGCGCCACAAACTGTGAAAGCAGCCTATAGTCCAGTTCAACTATGATGACTTTAGCAAGGTGGGTAAAGAACGCTTGCAGGGCAGAACAAGGTAATTTGGGGCTGTGCAAGTTCTCGGCAAGACAAATTCAGCTTTCCCCAAACCTGCATCCTGCTTAGGATGCCCTGCAAAATTTTATCTTCCCCTAATTATTCATTTCCAACTTGAATGCTATAATTTAATCAATTGATCAGTCTCCACCATACTCTCCAGGGACTACTTTCAAGGTCGTAACTACTTGCTGCATGTAGAGGTTAGTCCTTGTCATTCACCTTCTTTCAACAGCTTATGATTCTCAATGCTTCTGCCATTGGGAACAGTTTCTCTTAAACTGCTCTACTTAGCGACACTGATCAACTCAAATCTCCTCGTGACATTGAGCAACTCAAATTTTTTTTTAAACTTCTCTTCTCCAAATGGAAATAAATCTCACATCAACAATCTATTCATATAATTGAAATCCCTCACTTCCAGTGCCCAAAAAAAAATGCAATTTTTCAGTATGGACCAAACCACTTATTAAGAAATGTTCAGAGAAGCAGGAGTTGTACTCCATGCTTCTATTTATAAAGCAAGGATCTCAGATGTTTTCTGCCCTGTCATCTTCAATGACTTATGGATATAAACCTCCTGGGTTCTCTGTTCTTGAACCCATTTCAGAATGGTACCATCTTTGAAATGGATTTCCACTTCTTGTTCTTCCTGTCTGCATGACGTTTTATCTGCTCTAACTCCACACGTTCCACTGGCTTGAGTCCTCTTGAAGTTAATCACCAAAATCTAAGTTCAACTGAAATTCATGTTTCAGATTAATCACAATTACAGATTCCTAACAATCAGTATTATTCTAACCCCCATTTTTGTTGCAACCAGAAAAACCACCCATTGTCACACACTGCCAAATTATGCATTTAAATCATTCTTCAGCAACAGGTTACTATTTTGACTCACTGAGTTAGTGTGCCGTCAATCAGACTGATTATTCCTGAAGAGATCCCAAAATGTTAAAAAGTTTCTTTTAAAAATACGCAGTTCCCTGATTTATCTAGCTTTCAAACCAAGGTTGATAGAAAGCAAGAACCAGGTTTCTGTACTGAACAGGAACTATTTATTTATTACTGTAGCTATAGTTTAATTCCTGGTAAACAGATAAACCATACTAATAATTAAAACTTTAATCCGCTTCTAAATTCACCCTGTGTGCACACAGGGAAAATTTATGTCAGCTATCCTTAACCAAAGTCAGATCTCAATGAGTTCAGAGTCTTGACTATGCAGAGCCAAATCTGGAGTGGCACAGTGGCTCAATGGTTAACACTGTTGCCTCACAAACACCAATGAACCAGGTTCGATTCCACCCTTGGGTAAATGCATGCAGAGTCTGCACATTATCCACGTCTGTTGCTCCAATTTCCTCCCACAGTCCAAAGATTGCAGGTTAGGTGGACTGGCCATACTAAATTCCCCTAGTTTCCATGGATGTACAAGCTAAGTGGATTAGCCACAGGAAATGCAGAGGTCTGGGTGGGATGCTCTTCGACAAATCGGTGTGGATTTGATGGGCCGAATAGCCCACTTCAATAGTCTAAGTATCCAATGATTCTATTACATACGATTGATCATAAGTTTTTCCCTGCAAGGCAGCTAAACATCAACACACCAATCATGGACTCAGACCCTTTACAATCCCAGAACTATCCAAATGAAACCTTTGCAATAAGCCCAATGTCTTTAGATAAGTGGATCAAACAGATCATAGTATTCCAGATGTGGTCTAAATAAGGTCTTCCATACTTTTAGCAAGACATCCCTACTGTTATGTTGCTCCATTTGAAACAAAAGGCCAACATACCATTTGCTTTCCAGTTGGCTTTGAATGCCAGCTGTTGCTATAAATCACAGCTCTCATTTTTTTCAGCCCCATAGCCACTCCATTTGAGCTTTGCACCGTCAACTCTTGTCAGTTACTCATTTTCAGACCACAAAAGTATTCTTTTTGTTTTTTTCCACTCATCTGCTCCCCCCCCAGCCAAGACGTTGCGCTTACTTAAAATTGCACTTGAACTGTCATTATAATGTGTCCCAGTTTTAACAACCCAAAACATTAACTCTTTCACTTGCCACACTTTGCCAGATTTACTCCTGTTTCCAGATCTTTCTCCTCTTTTGTGTTGGGCTTTCAAGACCTTCAGTACTTTGCTTTAGTAAGCAACATTAAAATTTAGTTTTAACCAGAGAGAAAAACTTTATCATGACCCCAGCTGACTTACTAGGCAAGTCAGGTTCTAAAGTGAAATTTGTTTTGAGAGACAACTCTTATTTTTGACTTTTGGATTATCACAGTGAGTCACTAACTGACTATCTTGTGTAAATACAGTCAATGTACTTTTAAACAAATGAATATAAAAATTCCAGACAAAACTTAAAACAAGTTATGACAATTTAGAAAAAAATATCAAACAACAAAAACTAAACATTTGAACCTTCCTTTCCCCCCAGCATTATTCACTATAAACACTCAACACTAATGAAGTAATACTCTTAATTTCAGCCTCTCAACTGAGAAGGTGTAAGCATTTTCTTGCAAAGACTTTTTGCAAATTCACCAGATGTGAATTGCTCTCTCACCAAGACACAGGCATGCCACGAGGAACAAAAGGAACAATACAGCACAAGAATAGGCCCATCACTCCTCCAAGACTGCACCGGCACATTTTGTCCTTCCATACTAAAACCATCTTAACTTACATGAACCGTATTCCTCTATTCCTTTCCTATTACATGTATTATTGAATGCTGTTATTGTGTCTGCTTCCACTACCTCGTCTGGCAATGCGTTCCAGGTACTCAATGCACTTTGTATGTGAAAAAACAAAGTTGTCTTGCGCATCTCTTAAATTCCACACACCACAAAACAACTCTACTCCACCCACCCCTTGAACCTATGTCCCCTGGCATTGACCCTTCCACCCCAGAAAAAAAGCCTCATACTTTCCACTCTATCCATGTCATTCATAAGGTTATAAACACTCAACATCCCACCTTCCAGTGAAAACAAAACCAGTCTATCCAACCTTTCTTCAAAGCTAAAATCCCCCATATCAGGCAACATCCTAGTAAAGAGATTTTCTGCACCCTCTTGAAAGCATTTACATCTTTCTGGTAGTGTGGTGACCAGAACTCTGTGCAATTGACTTTTCTGACTTTGACTACTTTGAGGCTCTTACAAACAGCTTAATATGTCCCTCCAGCTAATGGCCTGCAGATTTCCACAAACTATAAAACTTCCTCTGCTGGTATGGACCTCCTCTTCTTAACTCCATGCATTTGTAGCCTCTACATGTTTGTAAAGGTTACACTTAGTTAACATTCATTAATTCACATCACTTAGCCAAGGTGACATGATTTCTTAGACAGGTCAGCTGCAGCTCAGCATTCCAAGTAATTTTCTGACCCACTCTCACAAAAAAAGGGACCAGACATGCTCAGCACTCAACAGCAAAAACTAAATTTACCTTCACTCTAGAATCCAAGTTCCCAAATAATATCATTTATAACCTTTCATAAATTATCCTGGGAATGTGAATTAGAACATACTGGTTACTCAACTTTGCAAGGTTAAAACTTTAACATCTTCATTAATATCAATAGGTCAAAGTACCATACGATTAACAAGGAAGATAGTCCACACAGAATTAATAAAAAGGAAAATTCTGCAAAGTATTCAGCAAGTCTAGCAGCACGTGTGGGTGAGGGGGAAGCAATTTGCCTCTTGGTTGATTACCTTTCTTCACAACAGGGACAAGGCAGAGTGAGATAGCAGGTTTGAAGTTAAATACAGTTAGCAAGTTAAAAAGGAAGGGGTAATTTAGTGAAGAATTCTATCCAGATGATATGTCATGACACTCAGACACCAGTCAAATAAATGAACCTAAAAAAGACAAAGTTCTGCTAACCTTAGACATTATAACAATAACTGTATGAAAGGTACTTACCAATATGACCAGCTTTAACTTTGAATGGAACATTAAGCTCACACTGGAAAAAGAAAATAAGAATCAATGTTTTTGTTTAAAGCCATTATACTCTAATACAATTTACCCTCTATATCACCACATTCCTCAAGACTTTTTAAACTTTGTTCCAACAGGTTTAGTAATTACATGTTTGGTACAGTAACGACGGAAGGGGTGCTTGGTGATGGAAAGAGAACACAGAACACCAGTAGCCCAGCAGCCTAACCTTGGGGTCGTAGAGAGTCATCGAGTCATGCAGCATGGAAACAGACCCCATGGTCCAACCAGTCCATACCGAAGGTCTGGTCAACCAGATACTAGATTTTCCAAAACTTTAATTCAGACATCCAATGTTAGGTCAGAATTTGGATCACTATGTAAGCAAGCAGGATGTCCATTGAACGTGAGGAACCTGTAACATCAAACTTGCTAGTGAAGGAGTGTAAAGTTCCAACCATACATTTCTGGTCAATGATATCAGTTTTAATGAAATAAAATATAGAAATTGCGAAAGTTTAACCAATGAAAATAGAGACCAGCAGGAAAACAGAATTTCCAGTAATGGAAGAGGGGGCAGGGTCATTTAAGGGCCAAAAGATTCTTGGCACAAAACAAAGAAAGTGAGTACAGTAGAAAGAAATGGGTATGCGCAAATAAGGCAAGACAGACTGCAAAAGCAGCTGCCTCAACACAACAGGAAGGAAAATAGGAACTTGGATGATAGACCATTCAGCCCAACAACTACTCTGCCATACAACTCGATAGCTGATGGTTGATCTGTTATCTAAACACCATTTTCCCACACTATCCTCATATTCTTTGATACTTTCAATTTTGGGGAGATATACACACACACACATACACACACGCTCACCTTCCATGACCCCCAAGTAGAGAATTCCAAAGATTCAAGATCTTGAGTGAAGAAATTCTACCTATTCTGGTACCTAAATTAGCATTCTCTTATTCTGAGACTACAGCCCCTGGTTGCAGACACTCAACAAGAGAAGACATCTTTTCTGCACCAACTCTGTCAAGCCCTCTGAGCATTTTTGATGTTGCAATGAGATTATCTCTCATTCTCCAAAACCCTAGAGATTAAGTGTCTAATTTTAACAATCACTCCTCACAGCACAATTCACCTTCCAAGAGTAGAACTTGAAATAAAAATCACCATCACCGGTAAAAAGACTTGAGAAAACCCTGAAGACTGAGGAGTTTCAAGGGTCAGATGGCATACATAGGGTTACAGAGTCATACAGGTGTACAGCATGGAAACAGACCCTTCAGTCCAACTCACCCACGCTGACCAGATACCGGGCCGTTCATTTAAAAAACAAGGCCAAAAACGTAAACACATGCGCGAGGCTGGGTTTCCGTTTTTCTATCGTGAGACGGAGTTTCTGGAAACGGATACTGTAAATGGTCTTGCGATCACAGAAGCTCTTTGGGACCTTGTTGATGCTGGGATTTCACAGTAAGGGTTTAGTCCTTCTCATTTTAACCTGTAATTTGCAGACTGCAAAGCTTACTTTGTTTAAATAGGAGATTCATTAAAATTATAGATTTAAACAAATTCTCCAGTGGAGCACAG
Organism: Chiloscyllium plagiosum; assembly: GCF_004010195.1. Classification (NCBI taxonomy): domain Eukaryota; kingdom Metazoa; phylum Chordata; class Chondrichthyes; order Orectolobiformes; family Hemiscylliidae; genus Chiloscyllium; species Chiloscyllium plagiosum. Next base: position 77,700,948 of record NC_057711.1, on the reverse strand, counting down.
CCTTATTTAAGCTAAAATCGATTATCCAAATAATCAAATTATCCGAATGAAACAGTGCCCGCCTATCTCATTTGGATATTTGAGGTTCTTCTGTACTCGGGTGCCTTTTAAAATGTTGTAATTGTATCAGCCTCCACCACTTACTCTGACAGCTCATTCCATGCACCTTCTGCTTGAAAATGTTGCCCCTGATATCCCTTTTAAATCTTTCCCCTCTTACTTAAAACCTATGCCGTCCAGTTTTGAACTCCCCCATCTCCAGGGATAAGACCTTGTCTATTTATCCTATCCATGTCCCTCATGACTTTATAAGCCTCTAAGGTCACCTATCATATTCTGACGTTCCAGGGAAAATAGCCCCAGCCTATAACATTTGAGACACAGAGGGGCAAATTGGGAGGCAAATTTTGAAAAGGTGCAAAAGTAACAGGATTGTTGTCATGGGTGACTTCAACTTTCCTAATATTGACTGGAACCTCCTTAGTGCAAATAGTTTGGATGGAGTGGATTTTGTCAGGTGTGTCCAGGAACGATTCCTGACTCAATATATAGATAGGACAACTAGAGAAGAGGCCACATTGGATTTGGCACTTGGCAATGAACCATGCCAGGTGTCAGATCTCTCTATTTGAGAGCATATCTGCAATAGTGATTACAATTCCCTGACCTTTACTACAGTCAGTCATCGAGAGGGATAGAGGAAGACAGTATGGAAAAGTATTTAATTGGGGAGGGGAATTACAATGTTATTAGGCAGGAACTGGGGACCTAAATTGGGAACAGGTGTTCTCAGGAAAATGCATGACAAAATGTGGAAGTTGTTTAGGGAGCACTTCCTGTAGTGACGGATAAGTTTGTCCTACTGAGGCAAGAAAGGGATGATAGGGAAAAGGAACCTTGGATAACAAGAGACATGGAATATCTAGTCAAGAGGAAGAAGGAAGCTTAACATTGGGGAAGCAAGACTGGGCTCTAGAGAGTTACAACATAGCCAGGAAGGAACTGATGGACTTAGGAGAGCTGGGGGGGGGGGGGGGGGGGGGGGGGGGGGGGCGCGGGGGCGGAGAGAAGAGAGCAAAAAGCTTTAGCAGGTAGGATTAAGGAAAACCCTAAGGCATTCAACACCTCTGCAAGGAACAAGAGGATGGCCAGAGTGAGGATAGGGCTGATCAAGGGTCGTGGAGGAAACTTGTGCCTGAAGTCAGAGGAGATAAGGGAGGTTCTTAAATGAATATTTTGCTTCAGTATTCACTCGTGAAAGGGACTTCGTCGTTTGTGAGGACAGCATGAAACAGGCTGATATGCTCGAACAGGTTAATGTTATGAAGGAGGAAGTGCTAAAAATTTTGAAAAACGTAAGGATAGGTAAGTCCCCTGGACTAGACAGGATATACCTAAGGTTACTACAGCAAGCGAGGGAAGAGATTACTGCACCTTTGATGATGATCTTTGCATCCTCACTATCCACTAGAATACTGCCAGATGATTGGAAGGTGGCAAATGTTATTCTTTTGTTTGAGAAAGGGAATAGGGATAATCCTGGAAATTATAGACCAGTCTTATGTCAGTAGTGGGCAAATTATTTGGAGAGGATTCCAAGAGACAGGATTTATGATTATTCGGAAAAGCATAACTTGATTAGAGACCATCAGCATGACTTTATGAGGGGCAGGTCATGCTTTACAAGCCTTACTGAATTTTTTTGGGATGATGTGACAAAACACATTAAAAAGGTACAGCAGTGGATTTGATGGACATGAATTTTAGCAATACATAGGTAAGATTCTCCATGGTAGGCTCATTCAGAAAGTGAGGAGACATAGGATACAAGGAGATTTGGCGGCCTGGATACAGAATTGTCTGGTCCATAGAAGATAAGGGTGGTAGTAGGTAGAAAGTACTCAGATTGGAGCTCGGTGACCTGTGGTGTTCCACAGGGATCTGTTCTGGGACCTCTGCTCTCTGTGATTCTTATAAATCACTTTGATGAGGAAATGGATGAGAGGGCACAGAGGAGATTTACCAGGATGCTGCCTGAACTGGAGGGCATATCTAAGGAAGAAAGGTTAAGGGAGCTAAGGCTTTACTCACTGGAACATAAAAAAGGATTAGAGGTGACTTGATAGAGGTGTACATGATGATGACAGGCATAGATAGTGGATAGTCAGAGACCTTTCCCCAGGGTAGAAATGGTTATCACAAGGGGGCATAATTTTAAAGTGAAGGCTTAGGGGAGGTATCAGACGGTTCTTTACAAAGAGTGGTGGGTGCGTGGAATGCACTGCCAGCAATGGTGGTAAAGTCAGATATATTAGGGACATTTAAGCAACTCTTGGATAGGCACATAGATGATAGTAAAATGAATGTGTAGGTTAGTTCGATCTTAGTGTAGAATAAAAGGTCAGCACAACATAGAAGATGAAGGGCTTGTCATGGGATGTACTGTTCTATGTATGTTTTATGTTCTATTCAGCCTCTGCCTATAGCTCAAACTCTCCAACCTTGGCAACATCTTGTAAATCTTTTCAAGTTTCACAACATCCTTCCTATAGCAGGGGGACCAGAATTGTACGCAGTATTCCAAAGGTGGCCTAACCAATGTCCTTCACAGCTACATGTCAAACTAACCTACATACCCTTCATTTTACTATCATCCATGTGTCATCCCGTTTCCCCCTCAGCTGAAGCAAAACACTCAGATACACAGTATAGTTTTACCCCTTCATCTTTATTCCGGGCCCTGGTGGGAGAGAGAACGATCGCCCGTGCGCAGGGACATGAGTTCTCGGTCTTCTCTTTCAAACAGCAGTTGTTAATTAATTCTATAGTCACTTTACAGGGAAGAGCACCCAAATAAGGCAACATACATATTCATTGAGTGACCGTTATAATCAGCGAGTGTCAATACTAAAGATTAAGCCATCTGCTGTTACACAATGAATGTTCTTAACCTTAACTGGCTTCTCATAATGAATACGTTCCACCTTGTTAAACTGACCTTACATTCTAAATGCTTCCAATGTTGTTAAATGACTTGACATAATGAATGCTTTTTCACCTTGTTAACCCATTACCTTTGCGTCCAGCACCCCATTGTTAACTGCAAGTTCTTTTCTTATGGGCAGCACAGTGGGACAGTGGTTAGCACTGCTGCCTCACAGCGCCAGAGACCAGAGTTCAATTCCCGCCTCAGGCGACTGACTGTGTGAAGTTTGCACATTCTCCCCGTGTCTGCGTGGGTTTCCTCTGGGTGCTCCGGTTTCCTCCCACAGTCCAAAAAAAAACGTGCAGGTTAGGTGAATTGGCCATTCTAAATTGCAGGTTCGGTGAAGGGGTAAATGTAGGGGAATGTGTCTGGGTGGGTTGCGCTTCGGCGGGACGGTGTGGACTTGTTGGGCCGAAGGGCCTATTTCCACACTAAGTAATCTAATCTAATCTAATCTGATCCAAGTCATGCTCAGCTGAACCCCAGTTCACAAAACTCAAACTTAACTCTTTCCCTACCTGCGCATAGCCTATACACTTTTTCACATGTGCCTATACAGGAGTTACTTAAATGTCCTTAATGCACCTGTCGTCAGAACAGCTACCAAAACTCAGGTATCCACTTAACAGATAATTGTCATTTTTTCTATTTTAGAAAAGCCCATTTCTTAACTGTTCTTTATACCGGCAGCTGTGGCTGTACTTAAATTCAGAAAATACTTTCTATCTCAAAGTGACCATACACTCTTTCAACTTTGTAGCAATACTATTGCATTAGAAGCAGCTGAATACAGCACATTAAATTGAAACAAACAAAAACAAACTGTTATTTAGCACAAGAGGATGAGAGGCCTTGAATGGTGTTGAGAGGCGGTTGAAGACTAGTACTGCATCTTCAGTACTTGCATGCAAAAGGAGTAGAAAAGTGAGGGACGGGATAAGGGGGTGACTAAGTAGCGGGACACGAGGTTTGAGCAGGGCATTATAGAATCTCTACAGTGTGGAAGGAAGCCATTTGGCCCATCGAGTCCACATGGGCTCTCCAAAGAGCATCCTACATAAACCCACCCCACCATCCCTGAATTTCCCAGGGATAAAATCAACCTAGCTTGCACACCACTGGTCACCATAGACACTTTAGTGTGGTCAATCCACCTAACCTGCACATCTTTCAACTGTAGTTAGGAAACTAGAACATCTGGAGGAAACCCTCTCAGACATGGGGAGAATGTGTCTGTGTAGAGTTTGCAGAGTCACCAAAGGGTGGACTCAAACCTAGGTCCCTGGCACTTTAAAGGAACAGTGTTAACCACTGTGCTTCCCAATGGTATCAGGGAATGAAATGATACAAGGAAAAGGCAAGAGAAGATATATTTGATGGTGGCAATTATCCAGGTGGTAATCCTTTGAATACAGAGGCTGATGAAAACAAGGGGAACCATATCATGACTATATAGTGGGGGTGGGGGGGGGACTGAAATGCACAAAAAGTAAATTAGATACAGTGGGAGGGACCTGTACACCATGGTTGGCAAGTAAGCTGGTTGAGGAGAAAGACATATTGGAAGTACTAGTACAGAAGATGCCATCATCTGAACAGATCGGATAGAGTCAGAACAACACAAAGACCTTTTGGTCCAACTCACCCATGCCAACAAGATTTTCCCATTTGCCTGTATTTGGCCCATATCCCTCAAACCTTTCCTATTCACGTACCTGTCCAAATGTCCTTTAACATTCTAACTGTTCTCACCTCTATCACTTCTTCTGGCAGCTCGTTCCATATACACAATCATCTATGTGGAAAATGTTGCCCCTCAGGTTTCTCTTAAATCCTTCCCTTCTAACCTTAAATCTATGCCCTTTAGTTTTGGACTCCCCTACCCTGCAGAAAGGATTTGGCTATTCACCTTATCTATGGCCCTCATGATTTTATAAACGTGAGGTCATCCCTCAGCCTCCAATACTTCAGGGAAACGAAAACTCCCAATCTAACCAGCCACTCCTTATAATTCACCTTTCCAGTTTCAGTAATGTACTTGTAAATCTTTTCTGCACCTATTCCAGTTTAATAGCTCCTCCCTATAGCAGAGTGACCAGAATTGTATTGAGTATTTCAGATGTAGTTTCATCAATTTCTTGTATAACCACAAGATGACATCCCAACACTTATATTCAATATTATGAGCAATAAAAGCAAGCGTGCCAAATGCCTTTTTCACCACCCTATCTACCTGTGATGCCACTTTTAAAAGGAACTACTTAACTGTACCCCTAGGTCTCTGTTTGACAATACTCCCCAGGACCCAAACATTAATGGTGCAAGTTCTGCCCTGGTCTGTCTTAACAAACTACAACACCACTCATTTATCTAAATTAAACTACATTTGCCACTCCTCAGCCCATTGGTCCAGTCAATCAAGATCCCATTATACTCTTAGATAATTTTCACTGTCCACTACACCACAAATGTTGGCATCATCTGCCAACTTAGTAACCACATCAATATTCTCATCCAAATTGGTTAAGTAAAAGAAACAGTGGAACCAGCACCAATCCTTACAGCACACCACTGGTCAAAGGCCTCCAGTCTGAACAATAACCATCGACCACCAGCCTCTGTCTCCCAACATCAAGCAAATTTTGTATCCAATTGGCTAGCTCACCTTGGATCTAACCTTTTATAACCAGTGAATCCTTATTGAATTCTTGCTGAAGTCCACGTCAATAACAACTACCATTCTGCCTTAATCTATCTGCTTGATCAGCTCTTCATAAAACTCAAGTTTGAGAGAGAATATTTCCCTACACACAAAGCAATGCTGACTATCTTTAATCAGTCCTTGCCTTTCCAAATACATGTAACTCCTCTTTCTCAGAATCCCCTCCAACAACTTACCCACCACTGATATCAGGCTCACCAGTCTATGGCTCCCTGGCTTTTGTTTGTAAGGCTTCTTAAATAATGACAACATTCGCCACTCTCCAGTGCAATTTGCTTGATGGTGGGAGACAGAGGATGATGGTAGAAGGTTATTGTTCAGAGTAGAGTCCTCTGACCAGTGGTGTGCTGCCAGTCTTCTGCTACCTAACCAGTGCCTGTGAATGTCACAAATATCTCTATTAGGAGCCTGATTCTTTCCCAAGTTACTCTTTTTCCCTTATTGTACTTGAAGAATCTCTTTGGATTCTCCTCTACTCTATTTGCTAAAGCTATCATGTCCATTTTTGCCCTCCTGATTTCCCGCCTCAAGTATGCTTCTACTGCTTTTATACACTTCCAGGAATTCATTAATTCCCTGCTAACCACATACAACATATGCTTCCCTTCTATTTCTTGACTAAACCCTCAATGTCCCTCGTCATCCATACTCCTACCAGCCTTGCCCTTCACACGAACAGGAACATACTGTCACTCAACTCTCACTGTCTCACTTTTGAAAGCCTCCCACTTCCCAGTCACGCCTTTGCCTGTGAACAAACATCACCCAATCAACTTTTGAAGTTCCTGTCTAATACTGTCAAAATTGGCTTTGCTCCAATTTAGAACTTGAAATGAGAGATAAGGCCTATGCTTTTCTATAAATTGTTTAAAACTAATAGAATTATGGTCACTGATCCCAAAATACTCCCCACTAGCATCTCAGTCTTACCTACCTTACCTTGGGAAATAAGGCAGAGTTTTGCTCCTGCTCAAATAGGTATATCTACATCCTGCACCAGTTCCTCAGCCGTACATTAATCTGCCTATCTTCCTGTTCCTATTCTCACTAACGCATGGCATTAGGAGTAATCCAGAGATCACTTGAGTTCCCTTGAGCTCCTGCTTTTTAACCTCCTACCAACTTCTTATATTCATTATGCAGAACCTCATTCCTTTTCTCTACCTATGTTGCTGGTACCAATGTGTACAATGACCTCCAGTTGCTCATGCTCCCCTTTGGAGAATTTGCCGAAACCGCTCTCAGATGTCCTTGACCCTGACACCAGGGAGGCAACACATTATTCTGAAGTCTCGCCCATAGCTGCAGAAATGCTTGTCTGTGCCTATCAAAATTGCCCAGAGATGACACCAAAATTGGGAGGTGTAGTGGATAGCGAAGGAGGTTACCTTGGATCTTGATCAAATGGACCAATGGGCTGAGGAGTGGCAGATGGAGTTTAATTTAGATAAATGCGAGGTGCTGCATTTTGGGAAAGCAAATCTTAGCAGAACTTATACTCTTAATGATAAGGCCCTAGGGAGTGTTGCTGAACAAACTGACCTTGGAGTGCAGGTTCATAGCTCCTTGAGAGTAGAGTTATAGGTAGATAGGATAGTGAAGGCAGCATTTGGTGTGCTTTCCTTTATTGTTCAGAGTATTGAGTGCAGGAGTTGGGAGATCATGTTGTGGTTGTACAGGACATTGATTGGGTCACTTTTGGAATATTGAATGCAATTATGGTCTCCTTCCTATTGGAAGGATGTTGTGAAACTTGAAAGGGTTCAGAAAAGATTGACATGAATTTGCCAGGGTTGGAGGATTTGAGCTATAGGGAGAGGTTGGGGCTATAGGCTAGGGCTGTTTTCCCTGGAGCATGAGAGGCTAAAGGGTGACCTTATAGAGGTTTATAAAATCATGAGTGGCATGGATAGAGTAAATAGACAAGGTCTTTTTCCTCGGGTGGGGGAGTCCAGAACTAGAAGGCATAGGTTTAAGAGTACAGGGGCAAGATATACAAGGGACCTAAGCGGCAACTTTTTCATTCAGAGGGTAGTGCGTGTATGGAATAGACTGCCAGAGGAAGTAGTGGAGTCTGGTACAATTGCAAAACATTTAAAAGGTATCTGGATAGGTATATGAATAGGAAGAGTTTGAGGGAGATGGCCTGGGTGCTGACAGGTGGGATTAAATTGGGTTGGGATGTCTGGTCGGAATGGACAAGTTAGACTGAAGGTTCTGTATCCATGCTGTACATCTCTATGACTCTATATCCCACTTAACAGCAGAACCAGTCATGGTGTCAAAGACCTGGTTGCCACTGCTATGTTCCTCTGACACACTATCTCCCTCGAAAGTATCCAACACAGTATACTTGTTTGAGAGGGAAATATCCAGAGCAGACCCCTGCTAGCAATCACCCATCTACCTGACTGCACCACTCTGAAGCTACTCTCTATCACACGCTGCTTCCTATATGCTCCTCAGGGCCCCCAACTGATCTGATAGAAGCTGCAACCAAAACACACTTCCTGCAAATGTAGTCACCATAGACAGTCAACTACTCCCTGATCTTCCGCTTCAGACAGAAAGAGCGTACCACTCCACTGATTGTCATCTCAGGGAAAGTAGGATAACATTTATAGGAAACAAAAAAAAGAGAAAAAGTGTAGTCAAAGGTAGCTTGAGAGAGTCTCCAGCCTTACATAAATTATTATTTGAATGCCTCTCTCCAGAAATATAAAGAAATGTCAAGGAAAAATAAGAAGAGTCAGAAAAGGACCAGTTGCATTTAAGAGAAAGATGGAAATCAGAAACAAAAAACTGATTAAACTCCCAATTCATGGCAAGAACAGGAAGTGACTGATACAAGTCAACGCATGAGAGAAAGATATCAGGAAGGAGGCCTAAATATGCCAGGAATAAGCAATGAGACAATTCCTGGAATCACCTTGGACTGAGGAAACCCATTTAAATTGAAGTTATCACTTTTAAATTTGAGTGTCAAAAAGGTGGGCTTGGCTAGGATTCTTGCAGAAACTCAAAGCAATAGCTTTTGATTGGAAAAAGGGTGATGAGGAGGAGATGCTTTTCAAAGTGAGAACACATTCAGCCAGGCAGAAGAGGGGGACAATGAAAAGAAACCAGTTGGATCTCCTTTCAAATGTAATTGCCCCAAAACACTAACCGCATTATACAGGCTTATATAAACGCTTGACAGATTCAGAAAAAAAAACTTGATGCAGATGCTGGACATCTCAAAACAATTTTGATACTTTCAAAATTAAATTTATCAGGAATTTCACAATTCAAAGGCCAAAAGGCCAATAATACATAGGTCCAGAGGAACTGGCCAAATCTCAAATTGGACTTTTTTTTAAGATTAGATTAGATTACTTATAGTGTGGAAACAGGCCCTTTGGCCTAACAAGTCCACACCGACCCTCCGAAGAGCAACCCACCCAGACCCATTCCACTACATTTACCCCTTCACCTGACACTACAGGCAAATTAGCATGGCCAATTCACCTAACCGGTACATCTTTGGACTGTGGGAGGAAACCGGAGCACCCGGAGGAAATCCACGTAGACACAGGGAGAATATGCAAATTCCACACAGACAGTTGAACAAGGAATTGAACCCAGGTCTCTGGCACTGTGAGGCAGCAGTGCTAACCACTGTGCCACCATGCCGCCCAAGTATCCGGTCTGCAAATCCTTCAATCACCATTCTAGTTTCCTTTCACATTCAAAGGCCAATAACATTCAGGCCCTGATGAAACTGGTCAGTTTGAGAGATCTAGATTATGCCAAACATCACACCAAATCTGCAAGCGTTCCCAAAGAACAGGCAAAAAAAAAAATCAATTTTAACAGAGTCTATTGTAAACCAAAAATAAAGTATTTCCAATTGGCGCTTACAACTGCTCCTTGTTGCTCCATTTCAGTTATGCCAGAACTTCCGTTCCTCAAGCTATTACAGCCCTTGGATTAAACGTGGACAGACGAGGACTTACAATGATGGCATCATACGTCAAATAACATTTGACCTGGCAGACAACTGACCTACTTTCTCATTTGTTTCTTCTTCATAGGTGAATGAACAAGCATCCAGCTAATGGTAAAGGACAATTCAGTAGAGACCTCACTAACAATATATACCTCTAAGTTTTCATCCTCATCCCTCTCCGACATTGGGGATTTAAATTTCAGCTTGTTTTTTTATTATAAATCAAACAGTAAGTACAATCAAATCATTTGCAAAATTTAAAAAACAAAGTTACTTACCAACGCATTTTCTTTTATTTCCAGGTTATTGAGAACTACATCTCCTGTGAAAAATAAATAATTTAATTTTCATTAGAAATTAAACCATGCAGCCTGAGGGAGAAAGTAGTAATATCAGGAAACAATATAGACATCTAAATGCAATACATAATCAAGCCCCAGCAGGATAAGATTGAATGAATTTCTTTATTCGAATTAATAGCAAAATTTTACTTATTTTGTATAATAAAATCTCTATTGGGCTGCTGTCAAATAAAAGACTTAACATCGTTAAAATAGGAACGTGATTATACACACCATTTTCTATTTCATTACAAAGATGAATAATAAGATACCTGTTCCTTTGTAGCGACAATAAGGAGTTTTATAGGCTCCAAAAGACAGATAGGACTGATGTTGAGAGTGTGTTAAACATATTGACTTCAAGTCATCTCCAAAGTCAAAAACAGAGTCAGGGTCTATTATTTCTTGATGCTACAAATCTCTCTCTCACACACATATACACACAAACAAATAGTAGCGTGTAAAAGTACAGATACTGTCATGGATGGTGACAACTCTTGCCTCAGATAGTTTGATCATTTACTTTGTTACGAACAAATGAAACATAGCAGGATCCTCTCTTACTTCCTCCATCTCTCAACTTACTCAAGGCAGATGCATTTTAAAAAAACTGTTTTTGAAAGTTACAGCTTCCAGGTTAAAATAAAGTGAAGTGTTCAAAAAAGTTCCTTTTGCAGCAGAGATCTAAAACATACAAAAAGGTAGATAAATCTCCAGGTCCTGATCACACATTTCCCAGAATTTAGTGGGAAGCTAGGGAAGAGGTTGCTGGACCCCTTAAGATATTTGTATCATCAACAGTCACAGGCGAGGTGCTAGAAGACTGGAGGTTGGCTAATGTGATGTCACTATTTAAGAAAGGTGGTAGGAAAAAGCCAGGTAGCTATACACTGGTGAGCCTTACGTCAGTGGTGCATAAATTATTGGAGGGGATTCGGAGGGACAGGATTTGCATGAACTTGGAAAGGCAAGGACTTCAACAGATTTGTTCAGGGGAAAATCGCATCTCAATGACTTGAGAAAGTTTTTTTTTGGAGGAGGTAACAAATCGACGAAGGGAGAGTGGCAGACATTATCTGTGGACTTCAAGTGTTCAACAAAGGTTCCACATGATAGACTGATTAGAAAGTTTAGATCACATGGGATCTTGGGGAAGCTAGTCAATTGAATACAAAATTGGCTCAAAGGCAGGAGACAGAGGGCGGTGACAGAGGTCCATTTTCAGTCTGGAGGCCTGCGACCAGCAAACATGCCACAAGGATCAGTGCCGAGTCCACTGCATTTCATCATTTATAAAAATGATTTTCAAGGTTTGCATAAAGATTTGTAGCTTGGGTGCCAGCTGGCATAGTTGTAGGTATGTTTGCTGAGCTGGGAAGTTGATTTGCAGACGTTCCATCCCCTGTCTAGGTGACATCTTCAGTGCTGTGGAGCCGCCTGTGAAGCACTGCTGTATTTTGTCTTATGGAATTTATTTAGTGCCTTTCCTGCTGCTTCCGGCATGGAATCTTGTAAATTATGTTGGTCTCGCACATGATGAGTATAGGATCTTTCATTCTGGTGAGTTGTTGTCCAAGTGTGGCTGTCAGTTTATGGGCTGTCATGAATCCCAGTGGTCAGAGAAGCCTGGCTGTCAGGTCCAAGACATTTTTTTAAAAATATATAAAAAGGTCGCATGACTAGTAAGCTAAGTCATGGCACATCCTCGTCACGTTGTCTGTCTGTTAGGAATCTGCAGATGAAGTTGTAGGGATATCATTTCTTGATGAAGACTCTGTAGAAGTGTTCTTCTTCCCTTCGTCGGTCGGGAGTGCTACAGTGTGTTGTAGCCCTTTTGAACAGAGTCCAAATGCAGCTTCTCGTGTTCAGGTGGTTGCATGCAAAGACTGCACAGAACACTATATAAGTCAAACAAGCAAACAACTAACAATCCACATCAACAAATATCAACTAGAACACTATCAACTGTCCCTAGTAGCCATACACAAAGGATGACAAGGACCACAAATTCAGCTGATCAATACAACGATCATTGGACAAGCTAAACAGATGACAGCCACAGAATTCCTAGAAGCATGGCACTCATCCACAGACAAGCACATTGACCTGGACTATACCAGCCACTACAATGAACAACTGGAACAGACAACCAGAAGCAGCAGAAACAGAACCAAATAAATTCCAGAAGACAGTACAGCGGCACTTCACAGGAGGCTCCAAAGCACTGAAGAAGTCACCTAGACAGGGGTCAAAACATCTACAAATCAACTTCCCAGCTCGGCAAACATTCCCCCAAGTATGATAAATGATTTGGATTGGAATACAGGAGGTACAATTAGAAAGTTTGCAGATGACACTGAAATAGGTGATGTAGTGGATAGCAAGGAGGAGTACAACAGGATATTGATCAGATGGGCTAATGAGCTGAGGATTGGCCGATGAGGTTTAATTCAGATAAATGCGTGGTGTTGCATTTTGGCAAGGCAATCCAGGGCAGGACTCACACCATTAATGGTACAACCCTGGGGACTGCTGCCGAACAAACAGACCTAGGTGCATAGGTTCATAGTTGCTTGAAAGTGGAGTTGCAGGTAAACCAGGTGGTGAAGAAATGCATTTAGCATACTGGATTTCATTGGTCAGTGCATGGAGCACATGAATTGGCTGTGCAGGTCATTGCTAAAGCCACTTTTAGAATACCTCAGGATTCTCATTACTCTTCTCTAGGAAGAATGTTGTTAAACTTGAGAGAGCGCAGAAAAAATTTACAGGATGTTGCCAGGACCAGAGGGTTTTTGAGTTAGAGGTTGAATAGGCTGGGCCTTTTTCATTAGAACATTAGAGGCTGAGGGGCGACCTTATAGGGAGGTTTATAAAATCACGAGGGGCATGGTTGTGGCCGGACAGGCTGCTCAAAAATGATGGACTTAGAAGAAACCGGATTTTAAAAATGCATGCTGGGAAATCAAATCAAGTCAAACACTGGCCAAAAGTATCATAGAACATTACAGCACAGTACAGGCCCTTCATCCCTCTGTTGCGCCAATCTGTGAAACCAATCTGAAGCCCATCTAACCTATTCCATTCCATTATTACCCATATATTTATCCAATGACCATTTAAACGCCCTTAAAGTTGGTGAGTCTACTGCTGTTGCAGGCAGGGCATTCCATGCCCTTACTACTCTGAGTAAAGAACCTACCTCTGACACCTGTCCTTTATGTATCACACCCTCAAATTAAATCTATGTCCCCTCGTGCTCACCATCACTAGAGGAAAAAGGCTCTCACTGTCCACCCTATGGGTATCTGTGCTAAAACCACTGAAATTAACCAACTACAGACCCAGACAGACTGCAGCTACAGACAACACAATGTACAATTGAACCAGGCTATTCCCAGGACAATAGAAAACATTGAGTTGTTTTCCACAACAAAAGGACTACCCTTATTTGTGAAAGGCTAGAAACCTAGGTACCCCTCACACCTTCAGAAATGGAGGCTGAAGGATCATCTCATCAACACATCCATACCTGATTGGACCCAATCATTCAGAGTGATCAAGCCTTGATTCCTACCAATGACCCTCAGAAAAGGAGCACAAAAGCAGCCAGGTTTAAGAATCACCGTAACACCACCCTTGGGAACAGGAACACTTACAAAAGACCAACTAGTGTGAAGAGGAGATGACCCTGGGACCACCAGAAGATCATCACCACGTGGATCAAGGCCAAGATCTAGTGTGGTGGCATTTAATCAAAGTCTTAGATTTATAATGTTAATTGTTAGTCTATAGTGTATTTGTTATTGTCGCATTGAAATAGATAAAAGTATATTTATCACTATTAAGAATCGATTCACAGTACTTAGCTGAATATAAGGGCAGACGCAACAGGGTGAATGGCCAAACTTCATTTTCCTAATGTTGGGGATGTGAGGGTCAGCAGGATCCAAAACTAAAGGGCATAGACTTAAGGTGAGAAGGGAAAGATTTCAAAAAGAATCTGAGGGGGTAACTTTATTAAGCAGTGGGTGCTACATGTATTGAAAGAGCTACCAGAGGAAGTTGTGGAGGCAAGTACAATTATGACATTTAGATGGGTATATGAATGGGAAAGATTTAGAGAGAAGTGGATCAAATACTGGCAAGTGGGGCTAGGTCAGATTGGGATGTCTGATCATGCAGACAGGTTGGACTGAAGTCTCTGTTTTAGTGTTTTATAACTCTATGACTCTGATGGGTAAATGGCATGTTTTCTCTTGAGTTTTGAAAAAGGCAGCTAAAAGCTTATCACTAAACACTAAGTGTATTCTGGCATCAAAGCAAAAATGGTGGTAGTTCTGAAGATACTATATGCTTGGGTCTTAAATGCAAAATTTCACTGTCAGTTGCTCCCTACAAAGGTGTAGGCCAATGGTTCCCTTTCCTGTCCACTTTAAAAAAAAAGGGAGAGAGAGAGAGAGAGAGAGGTTAAGGAAGATCAATTTGAAGTGGCTTGCTGCTTCACTCCAGTCAGGATGCAGTCAAAGCCCTCTAGCAAAAGAAAAAGCAGCTAGGTTACTCAGTCAGCAATGGCGAGTCTCTATGGTTAATGGAGCACCTGATAGGAGTTTAGGTAAGATTCTATTCCTTCACTGTTCTGGAATGCTGCTACTAAAAATATCTTGTTAAAAATAAAAGTGATAAATCACATTTTATATCTGCCCATTGAAACAATGTTGATAGTTCAATTTTTAGTTCGATTTATTTTCATATTTAACAATAAGAGTGTTTTGTCACAGCCATTCAGAAGCCAGCAAGTCTCAAATCAATTGCGATCAAATTTCTACAGTATTTACAGTGGAATCATTAACCCAACAGCAGAGATCAGTTTGATTTTAATGGATTCTCAGTTAAATGTCTGAAAATGAAATTTGCATTTTAATGTCATGGCTTGCATGCAAGCTTGAACATGCCGGTTAGTTTCCAAGACATGGTGCTGATCCATGTATATTAGCAGGAAGAAATCACCTGACTGCTCAATTCAATTTTGTTTCAGAAGCAGAGTGCCTATTCGCCTCCTTAACATTTGAAAAGCAGAGAGTTTCCATTTTGATTTTATACTTGATAAATCCACAAGCCTAACTATACAAATGCAATTGCCAAACATCATATGACAATTTAAAAAAAAGATAAGTGGGTGATGTTTGCAGAAGGGTACAAGAGCAACAAAATAGAGGGATGAGGACTCTTAGGCGTGGGGTGATTTTCTGATCCTGACAGAACCCTACTGAGCATTAGTGAACAGGCTGTTGAGGAGCAAATGTTGTTTGCAGGCACAGATAATGATGCCTTTCATCAGTTTACTGATTCTTAAATAAAGAATGGACAGATAGCAAGACAATTATCGAGATGGAATTTGTCCTGCCTATGAGGGAATTTTACATGCTGACCTTACCAGTGAGACCTATAGCCCATAGGGAAAAAAATTAAGGATCTTTCACCTTACCAAGTTGAGATCATTTGCCTTCAGAAGACTATTTTGTTGTAAATCATTTCAAATTGGTTTTGATTGTGTTGAGGATTTTTGCTGTTTCTTTCCCTGTTCACAGACAACAGATGCCCTATAAAATACCACAGGCTGGATAAGAGCAAAAGCCAAAGAACACTTTGTGGATTAGCATTTTTTTTTAAAATAAGCGTAAAGGGAGTAAATTCTGTTGCAGTCTTTTGGTCATTTACTGACCACTAAATGGTCAAGGAAATGATTTTGGTAATTAATACCTAAATCAAGACCTTGTACAAACTATACTGAGCCAAAAAACTTGAGGAAGATAATCTGGATGAACAAAAAAATAGCTGAAGTGAAATGTCATATTTACTCAAGTACCTTAAAATAAAAAAAAAAATCAAGGTTTGTATAAAGATTGGTAGCTCGGGTGTTGGTTGTCATGGTTGTGGGTATGTTCGCTGAGCTGGGAAGTTCACCAGACGTTTCCTCCCCTATCTAGGTAAGATCTTCTGTGCTTTGGAGCCTCCTGTGAAGCACTGCTACACACACACACACACACACTCTTGGAACTTATTTGGTTGCATTTCTGCCAGTTCCAGCTGTTCATTGCAGTGGCCAGTATGTTGGGCCCACGTCAATGTGCTTGCCTGTAGATGAGTGCCATGCTTCTAGGAATTGTGTGGCTATCCTCTGGTTAGTTTGTCTTATGATTGTGGTGTTGTCCCAGTTGAATTTGTGATCATTGACATCTATATGAATGGCTACTCAGGACAGCTGGTCATGGAATTTAGTGGCTAGTTGGTGTCCGTGGATGCGGATTGTTAGTTGTCTACCTGTTTGCCTTATATAGCGTTTCATGCAGTCTTTGCATGGAATCTTGTAAATTACAATGGTCTTGAAATGGGTATAGGGTCTTTTGGCCCGGTGAGTTGTTGTCTGAGTGTGGCTGTCGGTTTATGGGCTGTCATGAATCCCAGTGGTCAGAGAAGGCTGGCTGTCAGTTCCAAGATGTTTCTGTAAGGTAACATGGCTCAGGTGCTGGCAGGTGAGACTAGATTGAGTTGGGATATCTGGTCGGCATGGACAGGTTGGATCGAAGGGTCTGTTTCCATGCTGTACATCTCTACGACTCTATGTCCTCATCTTGTTTTTTGTCTGTTAGGCATCTGTAGATGAAGTTGTGGGGATATCTGTTCTTGGAGAAGACTCTGTAGAGGTCTTCTTCTTCTTTGCAGGTCGGGGGGTTGCTACAGTGTTGTAACCCTTTTGAACAGAGTCCTAATGCAGATTTTCGTGTATGTTTGGGTGGTGGTTGTTGTTGTAATTCAGGACCTGGTCAATGTGTGGCTTTCCTGTACACTTGTAGTGCATTCACTATTCTGTGTTCTTTGTACCATCACATCCAGGAATGGGAGTTGGATTGTTGATTTCCTCCTTTCTCATAAATCTGGTCCCTGTGAGTATGGTATTGATGATCCGGTGTGTTCTCCATTTGTCTTAATGATATCTACAGGTGTCATCTACATATCTGATCCAGATTTTGAGTTGGATTTTGTGATAGGGCTGTTTGTTCCAATCTCTGCATCACTGCTTCTGCTATGAGCCCAGAGATGGAAGAGTCCGTGAGGTATCCAATTGATCTGTTCATACATTTGGTTATTGACTATAAAGTGCGCCATCAAGCACGGGTCTAGTAGTTTGCGTATGCAGTCCTTATTGATTGGTTTTCCCATCGTGTTCTCTGTTCTGCTTGTCCAGGAGGTTGGCTATTGTCTCTCTGGCTAGAGTTTTGTCAATTGAAGTAAACAGTGCCATTACATCAAATGCGACCATTTCTTCATCCTCATCTATGTTTATGTTCTTGATGTTGTCTAGGAATTCCTGTGACTATTGTGGAGTGTTTGGATCCGCTGATAAGAAGTTTTAGATTTCATTTTTGCCACTTTAAGTGATGGCTTTCCCAGGAGTGCCACAATGGGTGAATGGAATATCTGGTTTGTGTACTTTGGGTAATCCCTAAAATCTTGGGGTGTTGTTGCTTTCTGGTTTCATCCTTTGTAGGTCGATTCTGGTTATTAGTCCTTTTTTTTTGCAAGTTCCATTGTGTTGTTTATTGTGTTGGTTAGCTGTAGTGTGGGGTCAAACTCTCTCTGCAGGTAGGTGACAGGATCTGCAAGTGGTTTCTCCACTTTCTGAATACTGTACATGGGGTCTTGCCCATGATAACCATCATTCTGCACTTGTCTACTGATACTATAATTATGTTCCTGTCATTTTTGAATTTTTTAGGGCTTGTCTCTTTGGTGTTGAGGTTGTTCAATTGTCTTTTCTTTGATAGCGAGGGTACATTGGTCTGACCGTTTGCGGTGTCGCTTTGTTTAGTCAGTTAGTTCTGAGTGTACATTCTAGTGCAGCTAGGAAGTCTGCTGGTTTTGCGTCCCTGTGGTAGTAACATCACGGAACTGACAGCGAGACATCTCCGACCACTGGGATTCAGGATAACCCATAAACCAACAGCCACACAGAGAACAACTCACCAGGACAAAAAGACCCATTACTCATCATGTGCACGACTAATGTAATTTGCAAACTTCCATGCAAAGACTGCACAAAACACTATATAGGACAAACAGGCAGACAACAACAATCCACATACACGAACACAACCCCTAGGAGCCATACACACAGATGGCAAGGACCACAAATTCAACTGGGACAACACACGATCATAGGACAAGCCATACAGTGGACAGCCAGAGAATTCCTAGAAGCATGGCACTCATCCATGGACAAGTACATTAACCAGGACCCAGTGTACCAGCCACTACAACAAATAACTGGAACCGACAACCGGAAGCAGAAATAGAGCCAAAGAAAAATATTCAAGAGACAGTACAGCAGCGCTCCAAAGGAGGCACCAAAGCAGAGATGTCACCTAGAGAGGGGACAAAACATCTTTAAAAACAACTTCCCAGTTCGACAAACATACCCTCAACCATGACAAAACAAAACATTATAAACCATGATACCTATTGCAGCTGCTGGTGACCAATGTTTACATAAAATGGCCTAATAGGGGATCAGCAGTTACATATAACAGACATTCACAGCCAGACTTGTGGTCTTCGTACAAAGTTGCAGGATAAGGTAATGCAAGATCCCATGGGAATCAAAATAGGATCCCAGTGAGAAAAGACAGGGCAATTTAATCAGATTTTCGGTATACAAGCAGTTCTAAATACTAAAACATTTTGATAAAGAATACCCTTGAAAGGATGAGGGATACATATACACTAACCAGCCTCCCAAGTTTGTTATTTAGTAAAAATGTAGAAGAAAAAAGTCTAATCCCACAGTATTTTGTATTTAAGGTAATTGCAAATTAGAAATGCAAACCTACAAACCAACATTAAGGGGTGTAACTGAATTCCTTTAAGCAGATAGCTGTAGGCAATAAAGAAAATTCCTACTCAGTCAACCAGGACAGAAAAAGCAAATTGTGTAAACAGATAACCTCTAAAAGAGCACCAATGCATGGCAGGAATTACAGAAAAGTTGTAAAGAACAGTCATTGCAACTGTGAAGAAATAAGCAATTGTATCTGAAGTTCAGATCCTTACTTCCAAAGGACAGAAGTAATATCCTATTGAATTTTAAGGATCTAAAACAAGCTCCTTTGAATGACTTGGTTAAGCTGTAAAATGATTGAATTCAAATAAACACACAGTCTTATTAATTAAAGAAAATAAGTATGAAAAACATTTAGCATAGAGACAGTAAATTTTATCCACGAATTAACCACCTGGTTTAAACCCAACTTAGAGCATGCAAATAGCAGAGGTTATAAACTGCAGCTGCAAGAAATTGTTTGTTTGATCTCAGAAGATCAGGTGAGAGAGAGACAGAGAGAGAGAGGCTGCCCCAATTTGCCAGCCTTGTTACAGAACTGTAATATCTTTATATTAGAATTGATCTTAAAGACTTCATAACAATTGGTAGAAATTAACATCTTTTCTAATCTTCTGTACTAAGATCAGTAGGGAATATAAACTGCAATACAGTATTTCAAGACTTCTTGGTGGTAAGTATACAGGTTATTGGCAATCAATGAGATGCAGCTTGCAAATGTCTGAGAAGGAATATAATTGTCAGTATTGGAATGTGATTAGGCTCTTACAATACATCTCAAAGAAAGATGATAAAGTGTAAACATCATGAGAGGACCTAGGGCAGTCCATAGAGTTGCCCATCATTGATAATGTGTACAGAATTGGATATGCAGATTGGGGCAATGTGGCTCACAATGATATTCATGTTGCATGCAATTATTATAACAAAATGTATAAAAATGCTGTATTTGGCTGGGGAAGTCAGTGACCTGGAAAGGAACCTCTCAATGCATTGGTTAGGAACTCCAAATAAAAGGTTGATCGTGCTGCAAATCACAGGACTCAAGACTTCTTTGATATCTCCTTTCAACAACACCAATTCACACAATGAGAATACTAGGTCAACTGATCAAAAGATTGGCCAAAGGGGTAAGCTTTAAAAAAGTGCTTCTTAAAAGCGGTGAAGCATTGGTAGAGTCTTCCAGAGCTTCATGCCTCAGCAGAAAATATGACAACCTTAACAATCAGGGAGCACAGTAGACCATTCTGCTCACTAAACCCGCTCTGCTCTTCAATGAGATCACAGATTTTCTGATATTTCTCAACTCCATTTTCGTGCCTCATCACCACAACCCTCAAATCCCTTATTGATTAAAACTCTCTCGGGTTCTGCAATCCACTGTGGTAAAGAATTCCACAGACCTCCAAAAGACATTCCTCCACCTCTGTCATAATTGACCAACGTCTTACTTCAAATTTATGCCCTCTGTTCCTAAACTAACCCACAAGGGGAAATAACCTCTCAGTATTTACCTTGTCAAGGCCCCAAATAATCTATGCTTCAAAAGATTCCTCTCATTCTTAACTCTAATGGAGTACAAACCCAACCTGCTCAACATCTCTTCAGAAGCAAAAACTTCCATTTCCACGATCAACCTAATGAATCTTCACTGGAGTGTTTAAAATGCCAAACATCTTTCCTTAGACAAGGAGACCTAAAAGGCAAGGGGTACTGACAGGTGTTTCTGTGACCACCAAAGACTACAGGTCCACTGAACAACCACAGGGCAAACAAACAGATTGTGGTATGTAAAAGAGAGCTGATGACTTAGTAGCATTAACACTAGCCTATTAATGAAGGTAATGTCTGGGGACCCGACTTCAAACTATCATGACAGTTCGTGGAATTAGAAGTCTAATGTAGTACATGAAACAAGTGTCGGTTTTCACTAATGCCCTTTAAAAGGAAGTAAACTTCTTAGCCTGGGTTACACATGATTCCAGACCCACAATATGGGTGGTACTTAACTACCCGCTGGGCAAATTTGCATGGATATCAAATGCCGGCCTGGACGATGACACCCGCATCCTGTGAAGTCGTTTTTAAAAAAAAAGATTGGTACCAACAGAGGTAGAAAACGGAAGTGGTTAAGGTCCTGCAAGCTGAATTTAGGGAGCTAGAAAAACAGATTGAAAAACAGGACCCAAACAAAAATCACTGAATTACCACTAGTGCCATGTGCTCAGAATATAGAAATAGGAAAGATGGTACAAACGGGAGGGCTTTAGAATTCTGGGACACTGGGACCACTTTTTGGGGCAGTAGGACTGTACAAAATGGATGGGTTGCATCTAAACAGGAACGAAACCAATATCTATACTGGAAAGCTTGCTAGTGCTTTTTGGGAAAGTTTAAACTAACGTGGCAGAGGGGTGGGATCCAGAAGGAATGTTTAACAGGGGAGATGAACAGCCAAACTTCCAAAAGATCAATACAGTGGGCAGCACAGTGATCAGTGGTTAGTACTTCTGCCTCTCAGTGCCCACAGGAGGATATAGGTCTGGTTAGGTTGATCAATGGTATATGAAATTCAAACATGTAAGAAACTGATGTGATGCACTTAGGCAGGTCAACTAAGGCAAGTAATTACAAGATGAATGGTAGAATCCAGAGAAACACCAAGGATCAGGAAACTTTGGTGTGCAGGTCCGTCAACCCCTTAAGATAGCTAGACAAGTGGTTAAGACAGTATACAAGCCCTTATTAACAGAGGCAAAGAGTTTAGAGCAAGGAGGTTTTGCTGGAGCTGTATAAAAAGTTGATTACACCCCAAAAAAAAAAGAAATAGCGTAATTCTGGAATCCAGATTATAGAAGAATGGGATTTCTTTGTGTTACAGCTTTTTTCAGCCTCTAGTAAGAAACAGGCAGCTCTTCTATTCTTCTTGCCAAAATGCATGATCTCACATTTTCCCATACTATATTTCACTGACAAAGAATTTTGTTATTGTGTCTATAATTTTGACTATTTCTGTGAAATCCATCAACCTTGCTACTTGCCATCCCCCTAAGTTTTGTGTCATCTGCAAATTTGACAATACTTTCTTCATTCAAGTCATTAAAAGTGGCCCAACACTAGTTATAGTTGCAATCCTGAAAATGCCCCTTTGTCCATCGCCAGACCATAGCCACACGACGGTTGGAGGAAGAGCGCCTCATCTTCCGCCTAGGAACCCTCCAACCACAAGGGATGAATTCAGATTTCTCCAGTTTCCTCATTTCCCCTCCCCCCACCTTGTCTCAGTCAAATCCCTCGAACTCAGCACCGCCTTCCTAACCTGCAATCTTCTTCCTGACCTCTCCGCCCCCACCCCACTCCGGCCTATCACCCTCACCTTGACCTCCTTCCACCTATCGCATTTCCAACGCCCCTCCCCCAAGTCCCTCCTCCCTACCTTTTATCTTAACCTGCTGGACACACTTTCCTCATTCCTAAAGAAGGGCTTATGCCCGAAACGTCGATTCGCCTGTTCCTTGGATGCTATCTGACTTGCTGCGCTTTTCCAGCAACTCATTTTCAGTTTTCATTCTAATAATTTAGCCAAGCATGATTTTCACTTCATGAAGTCATGTTAACTATTTGATTATATAGTATACCTCCAATTGCTCTGTTTTTACATGCCTTATAATAGACTCGAACATATTCCCATGATATGTTAAGCTAACTGGCCTATAGTTGACCATTTCTCACCTTTTTGAAGGGAGTTATAATGGCAGCTTTCCAATCCTCTAGGAATTTTCCAGAAACTAAGGATTCCTGGAAGATTCTACCTGTGCAACCACTAGCTCTGTAGCTATGTTCTTAAAAATCCTTGGATGCAACCTGTCAGCTCCAGGCTCATCAGTCTTTAGTTCCAATGGTTTCTTAAGATAATGGTGCATAAATTAAAATTAAAGAAATCACACCAGAATTAAATGAGCGGAGATAGCATAGAGGGTTGTAACCAAAAGCAACATCATTTCCCAGTTAGTATATTTTTAAGAGTGGAAAAGAACTTGGAATACCTTACAGACTTTGTCCATTGATAAAATGAAAGGTATGACTAGGTATTTGGAAATAGAACTTGGATCAAAAACTAAAAAGTATGAAATTTAGAGACTAGTGGCTTGCAATCTTGACATTTAGTCAAAGAACTACGGTCAACAATGTAAACAAACAAAGCTCAAGTTAGCAAAGGTTCAGCTGATACAGAAGAGACTGGAGCTCGTATTCAATGAAAGAGGGGGGGAAGAAAGAGATACGGAGGAGTGTGAAAAACAAAAGGAGATAGAGATCAAGAAACAGCATTTCAAAAGAGGAAAAGAAAAGGTGAGAAGAAAAAGGATAAAATTTTAAAAATAGCCTGACTCAACCCAGTGAAGATACAGATAAAAGAGTTGCAACCAATTCAAGTCAAAGTGCAGACCTATTTAAAATTTGTCCAAAAGAATCCCAATCTTGGAAGAGGACAGAGGCATTTACATTTTCTCATATAAAAAGCTTTGCCATTTTGTTTGCCTGGCAAAAGCTTAGATTCTTATTGCAAAGCAGGTTGACAATCAAGGCATAAGATGATTAAGTTATGCTTTCTGAGGAGACTTCAGCTGCTTAGTTGACATTAAAGAGAAAACTATCCTCAGTTTAATTTAGTGCCCGAAACTTACAGACAAATTTTTAACCATTCAAGAAATAGCCTGATTAAATGTACACTGATAGCCCAGCAATGTTCAACTGCTGGATTTAAGCATGTAAAATAGAAACCAGTTATGAGAGAGTGTTGAGATAATTAGACCATGAGAAGTAGGCCATTCAGCCCATCTAGTCTGCTCTACCATTCAATGAGGTCATGGCTAATCTGATAATCCTCAAATCCACTTTCCTGCCTCATCTCTGTAACGCTGGATTCCCTAATTGAGTACTAATCTGTTTATTTTAGCTTTGAAATTGCTAGCAAAAGAATGAGACTCTCAAGGAACCCTTCTGCTAAACCAGTATGAGGTCACTGAAGTTGTGGGCCTGCTATTTACAATGCAATGTTGGGGATAAATGAATTCTGTGTTAGAAGGGGTAAATTTACATTCACTGTTCACAAAAGAGGAGCCAGAAAAGGAAATTACAATTCTGAGGCAATGGCTATTTGCAAATGGGGGAAATTGATGAAGGTAAGAAAGGTTCAGGGAGGCCCATCATTTTTAAAGAGGAGAAAATGACTCAAAATGCAATAGAATACACATTCTTAAAATTAAATGAGAACCAGAAGTACTTTCACACAAAACAGCTGGTTGGGGAGATACCTCACCCAGCCAAAGTCAACTGAGGAACACTGTCCCCAGTTTGTTGGAACATTCCCTAAAAGAGAGAGGAAAGAACGCAGACACACAAAAACAAAAAGAAAACTCAGACCAAAAGAGGGTAGATATTCTCTAAATCAACCCATTCAGGGATGTTACTACACACCTCTGGAGCAGGTGGGACTTGAATCCAAGCCCTCTGGCTCAGAGGTGCGGACACTGCCACCACAGCCCCTGACCAAGAGGAGTGTAAAACTGGAATTCATTGATCAACCAAATGAGCAAGATCCTATTTTAAAACATAACAAATCTGGAGAGTGCAGCTAAACAAACTAGACAGAAAATTTAGGAAGCAGGTCCAAAAAAAATAACTTGAGTTAAAGTTCCTGCATTATAGAGGTGGATAGCAAACGGTTAAGATTAACCAAAGCAATACAGCCTAGCAATCAGAAAAAATTACCAAAGAACAGCTCCACTGAACAGTTGGTGAGCAGAATTAATGGAAGATGCAGAATCATCTTGCCCTAACCAGATAAATATCAGCATATGCTAAAAATATGGAGATCCAAAAGCCTTTACTCTAACAAACCTCTGGTGTAGAGGTGTCAGAAAGATACACTACATTTTTTTTTTTAAAAGCTTCACCAGCTAGTTTTACATATCTACTCTGCACCCACCTTCAACCAGAACTGAAAACACTCCAGCCTTGTTTGTGATACATCACTTTTGTTTATAAGATTACGGATCAACAGTGTTGCTTGAAATTCCTGAATCATGTTGGAGCTTCAATACTCATTATCTTATCTTGGATGGTAATCATGACTAAGGAGTGATCTCCAATTGCTTCAGCTCAAGCTCAAGTTTCCAAGCTTGGGGGCAGCTAGAAATTGTGTGGAACATGACAGGAGTTGAGAACTTCCCAAGTAGTACTTTCCAGAAGATGGCCATCCCACAGGTACACTGAATAGATGGATGGATGAATAGAAGAAAATAGAATTGCAGATATCTTGAGCTGTGTCACTTCAAAACCAGCTCTCAGTTGTGAACTGCTACAAGTGAGGACACCTTAGAGTTGAGTTAATGGGCAAGGACCATAAAGGAAAGAACAGTACAGGATAAATGTAGGAGATTGCACATTTAGGGGGGACAGGCAAGGGGTTTCCGTCACCATCAATGCAAGATATTTATGGTGCTCTGCCTCCCTTGATTTTATTTGAAGCCGCACACCATCTGTACTCATTTCCCCCCCCCCCCCATTCACCCAGTTGATCCTATATAAAACTCATGCATCTCTCTTCCTAGCTGTAGGTCTAGCTAGCCCCAAATGACAGCAGCAGCGCAAGAGGAGGGCAGAGAGACAATAATGAGAAAAAGTGGAAAACATAATCTAGAAAGTACAAGATTCAGTGGAAGGCAAAGGACTAACAGTAAATACAGCCATAGTACGCAATAAGGAAGTTGAATACTGTGATTGGTAGTTGCTTCAAGGACCTCACCAATCTTCTACCAGAGCCTACCTGCATACCAATTAACATTCTCCTTTCATGCAGCATAAATACTGGTTTGCCTCTTGAAACTGTAATCTTGCAAAACCGATCAACAATCCCTCTAAAGCTCCAAGGTTCCACACACTGCAATCGGCATGCGATCACAGAACTGGGCTCCAGTTTTGGAAGTTGCTGTCATATGTGGACCTTGGAGGTCTGCATTTCCATAAAGAAAAATAATTAGAGGGAACATTGGTTGTGATGAGTGCAGACAAACATGTTTGACGCAAAAAGAAAGGTGCCTCCTTTGCCCAAGAATACTCAAATTCTGCACTACCAAACGACTAAAAGCAAACAGTGAAAGTTATAACTGTATCCGAATGCAGAGCATCTGCAATAAAGTCGATGAATTAACAGCACAATTGCTATAAACCGATAGAATGTCATTGTACTTAAGACGACATTAAGGATAATCAAGGCTGGGAACTGAACATTCAGGAATATTCTATTTTTAGGAAGGACAGGCAAAAAAGGAAAATTGTTCGGTGAAATAAATGCAACAGGGAAAAATGGATATCAGCAGAGGAATCTACACGAGGAATCAAATGGAGTAAAGCTACGAAGCAACAAGCATTGTAAAACATTAGTGGGAGTTGTTCATAGGCTTCTCATATTACTGGAGAGATAGGAGATAGTACTAAAAAAAAAAAAAATTAGTGATGTAGGCAACAAGGGTACTAGTGTAATCATGAAGGATTTTAATCCAAAAAGACTGGACAAACAACATTAATAATACTTGGCAAGTGAATTCCCGAGTGTACACAAGATGGTGTTTTACAGTAATACATCAAGAAACCAACTAGAGTGCAGGCTATCTTAGATTTGATTTAGTACAATGGGAAGGATTTAAATAATAATCGTCAAAGTTCCCTAAAGCAAAGTGACCATGGAACGAGAAGAATTCTTCACTGGCTATGAAAATGAAGTAGTCCAATCCAAAATTAGGGTCCTAAATTGCAAGCATTATACATTCCTTTCAGGTGAGAGAACAAGAAAAGTGGCCCAACCAAAATAAACAAAGAACAGTATCAGATCCGAACAGTATCTAAAGTTTCTATTAAAAGTAGCAAACCTGAGGAGTGGAAGCAAGTTAACTCATTTCATTTCAGCTTCAATCGAAAGCCCCCCCCCCAACCCCCCCGCAAACTAGCACCTTCTCCCTCACCATCATCCACCTATTGCTCTCTCAGCTATCATGCCCCCAACCCCACCTCCCCTACCATTTATCTCCCAGCCCTGGCCCACAAGTCTCATTCCTGATGAAGGGCTTATGCCCGAAATGTCGATTCTGCTGCTCTTTGGATGCTGCCTGACCTGTGCTTTCCCAGCAAAACACTCTCGACCATATATGGAGCAAGCATGGTCACTTCTACCAACGGTCAGCATACATAACACATGTAGACTGAGTAGAGGTCAAGGTCAAAAACATTATTCCCCTCTTGCTCGTCTATAATCAAGGATCACCTCAAAAAATTTCAATTAATCAGGGAGAGTCAGCATTGATCCACAAAGGAGAGATCATGCCTGACAATCCTCATTTTTTTTTTGGAAGAGTTGACAAACGTGGACTGAGGTAAGTTGATGGTTGTTGTTTATATGGCCTTTTGGAAGATTTTTATAAACTAGATTCTCCCCACTAGTAGCTGTTTTCAATCTACCTGGGCCATAACATACACAAAATAAAAGTGACTGAAGTGTTGGGGATACAACCAGTGAAGAAGTGGATTTAAGCTTAAAGTTTAAAAACCTGCTTCAGGTAAAGTCTAGCTAAAGGAAGGAAACTATCAGGAGCATTAAAATTTCAATTGATCTGTTCAAATATTAATAAATTTTCATAATTATTTTTATGCTCCTGATAGTTTCCTTCCTTCAACTATACTATACCTGAGGCAGGTTTTTAAACTAAGCTTAAATCCACTTCTTTTAACTGATCAGTTGAAATTTTAATACTTCGCACTTGAAGTAATTGAAACAAACAAAAAAAAAAGACCCCTTGGAAATGAGCAGGGCTGGGTCTTGCTGTGTTCTGGTAACTGCAATTTCTTAGAATCTCAGCAATGCTTTTAAGCTGTACTGTACTTAGTTATTTCTCGTATTTAAAAATCTTTGAATCAGTTCTTTTAATAAAGGATAGGATTTTCTTCCCCCAGCCCATCTTCATTTCTGTTGTTGATAAACAGTTGTTTTGTTTTATTCTTAAAACAAAGGACTTGTACAGTGCATGCTTTAGTCAATTACAATCTCAGCAAAAATAAAAAAAAATTATCTATCCAGCCAAGCTCCTGTGGGATATCTGACAAACCAGTTATCTTTCCTACAGGCATTGCTGTGAACTGTTACTCTTGAATTGAAATATTCCAAGTGAACCATATACTCTGTGCCTGTTACAAATCAGTAGAAGCATTCAGAGAAAGACTACTGAACAGCAAAGACCAGGCTCACAAAAGGATCACCTCAACATGCGATCTGGGAAGCAAAGTTCAGTTAGCTAATTTTCCAGATTTTGGACCTCTATTTACCCTATTTGTTTCTATGCATGCATGTCTGTAAGGAGAGCTTAGAAAGTTTTAGTTGGTAGCATCACATAGCCCCTTGAAGACCAGGCAAACCCTGAATGGAAGGGCAAAGTGAAGCTTAAGAAATAGTGGTAGGATTTGTTCAGAAATACCAGTCGAGTCCTTGAGTTAGTATGAATCTCCAGCACAAACCTGATTCACAGAATGTGCACTTTCAGCCATAAAAGGTCCAGAGTGAGGACATAACAGTCGGATCAGAACTACTATCCCAGACCATCGTTAATACAACTAACTCACAGTCTAACAGCAGGGCGGGAGAGCAGGAGAGCCTCTGCAGATAATACTGAAAGAACATGCCAATGTAACCTATCAAGAGAATGTAAATTTGAATCCATGGGCTTGGAGAAGGATCAATTTGTGCATCACATAGGATCCTGCAGATATATAGCTCGAGGTTTAACAATATCTTTTTGTATCATGGAAGTGTTGTACTTGATCATGGTATTACATAACCTGTTCATGTAATAACCAAAAACCATTAGCAGCTATTCTACCATGACAGAATCACTCCGTCCTCTTCAAAAAGGCCTAAGGCACAAAAGAAATTCTTCTATGCGGTGTTGTTTTGTCACTGATAAACAATGTTCCTATGATGGACTGGGGTGACAACAATCACACTTTTCACTCTGATCATCAGCACCCTTACTGTAACAAACTTGCAGGCAGAGCCCTCACCAGTTACGTATTCAGCCAGTGGCAGAATTACTTATCAAATATTAAAGCTATCCCAGGAAAAAAACAGCCCAGTCAGCACTGGAAAGGATTCTAAATATGAATAAAAGGGATTTATAAAACACCATCAAGCAACCACAATGGGAAATATGCAGGTGATCCTCATCAAGACTGTGCCTTACAGTATTGGAGGGCTCAGCTGGTAACTGAGCCAGATGGCAAGAATGCAACACAAGTCAGATAGCTGTTAGCGGCAATTACAGTTAATAAATCTATGTAAGATTCTGTACACTGGGACACAGACAGACTAACTTCAATGCATTATCTGAGGTGAGATGACACCTATTGTTAAAGATACCTTGAGAAGTTATCTTTAACTTTAAGACGTTCTGAGATTTACAATTGAAAGAATCAAAACGAACATGATCATTCTAAAAGATGAAAGACTTGATCTAAATTTGTTTATTACATTCCATGACAGTGCAATCCAGTTGCTATAAATCCTGTATCCTATGATTCTGCTCTACAACCACCTGAAGATGCAGCAGTGCTTCAAAAGCTAATGCCTCTGAATGAACCTGTTGGACTATAACCTGGTGTTGTGAGGTTTTTAAACTTTGATTAATGAACGATAAACACCATAACCACCACAATCTTCTAGCAAATAGCAAAAATTTTCATAAATGTTTCCGATTTTCATATGCAATTTGATGGTGGCTCCAGGCCCTTTGTAGATCATCAGGACTTAAATAAAGCCTTAGAAGATGTAAAGCCCACTGACACCAGTAGCATTCCTGCAGCTATTGGCAAGTTGCACCTGACCAGGGGCCCAACAGGAAGGATTGAAGGGAGGATGAGGGGTTTAATATAAGTAGGGTTACATGAAACTAAATTGCACAAATGTCTTTAACTGCTGCAGTTGTGCTCAATTTCTTCCATGTTGTGACAGTAATAGCTTGTGTGAGCATAAGATTCACTGTGACACAGTGCAAGGATACAAGTGAACTAAAGGCCAGACAAGATGATTGAGCTACCATGAAAACTAGCAGACACAAAGCTGAGAGAACAAGAAACTGCATGAAGTTGAGAATTATAAAAGGATAATTGAAAACTTTATATTTGACAACTTCTTTGTGTAAAGATGAGCTCTTGCTTGCAAGTTCATAAGATGTAGGAACAGAAGTCCTTTTGGCCCATTGAGACCATTCCACCATCAGTGAGATCATGACTGAGCTAATAATCCTCAACTCCACTTTCCTGCCTTATCACAAACTGGACTGCCTTCATGGTTAGAAATCTGTCCATCTCAACCTTGAATATACTTCATGACTCAGCTTCTGTAGTTCTCTACAGCAAAGAATTCCATAGGCTCACTACTTCATACAGTGCAGAATCCTTACAGTGCAGAAACAGGCCATTTGGCCCAAAAAGTCCACACCAACCCTTCAAAGAGTAACGCACCCAGACCCATTCCCCTACCTTATTACTCTACATTTATCTCTGACTAATGTACCTAACCTACACATCGCTGAACATAGTAATTCAGAATGGCCAATTCAGCTAAACTGCACATCTTTAGACTGTGGGAGGAAACCGAAACACCGAGAGGAAACCCACGCAGACATGGGGAGAACGTGCAAACTCCACACAGACACAGTCGCTCAAGGCTGGAATCAAACCCAGGTCCCTGGTGCTGTGCGCAGGCTAACCACTGAGCCACTATGTCGCCCTAACCTTGAGAAAACAAAATTCCTCATAACTAGGCAATCAATCGACTGATATTTGTACCTCTGGCCCCAAGGGAGAAAGAATCTTTCCATATCTACCTTGTCAAGCTCCCTAAGAATTCTTTATATTTCAAGTATGGTCACCTCTCATTCTTCTAAACTCCCATGTGTATAAGCCCAATCTACTCAACCTCTCCTTACAAAACAGACCCTCTTCCTTTGACCAGCCTGGAGAAAGTTCTCTGGACTGCTTCTAATGTCAATACATATTTCCTTAGCTAAAAAGGAACCAACCCTGTTCACAGTGGTCCAGATATGGTCTGACTGGTGTCTTGCACAGCTTTAGTAAGCCCTCCCCATTTTTCTATTCTAGTCTATCCCTTTGAGAAGAAAGGAGGGCGAACACTTCAGTGGCCTTTCTTACTGCCTGAACTTGGATGCTAGCTTTTTGTGATTCATGCACTTTGGACATGCAAATCCCTCTGGGCCTGCCGCTTCCTGCAATCCTTTCCTACTTAAATAATATTCAGCTGTCCCATTTTTCCTGCCAAACAGAAACTACCCCACATTATATTCTGCCAAGTCTTTACCCACTCATTTAACTGGTCTATAATCCTTTGTAAATTCCTTATTTCCATTCTAACACCTACCCCCCTTCCCATCTATTTATGGGTCATCCTCAAACTTGGCAATACATTTACTTTTCTCATTCATGTCATTAATATTATACAATAATTAATTGTGGTCCCAGCACTGA
Source organism: Chiloscyllium plagiosum (assembly GCF_004010195.1). Classification (NCBI taxonomy): domain Eukaryota; kingdom Metazoa; phylum Chordata; class Chondrichthyes; order Orectolobiformes; family Hemiscylliidae; genus Chiloscyllium; species Chiloscyllium plagiosum. Next base: position 77,669,421 of record NC_057711.1, on the reverse strand, counting down.
TACCTGTGGCACTCAGTTGCTATCCTGAAAATGCCCCTTTTATCCTAAAACTTTCTTCTATTAGTTAGACAATCCTCTATCCAGGCAAATATATTACCAACAACACCATGTACTCTTAAAATATTAAAGAGCCTCACGTGCAGTACTTCTGTAAATGCCTTTTAGAAAATTGAAATATATCACAATACATGTACTGGTTCCTTTTTTCTAAACTGCTTGTTACCACCTCAAAGACTTGTAAAAAAATTTATCAGGCATGATTGTCCCTTTATGAAACCATGCTGACTCTGCTTGATCATATTATGCATTTCAAGATTACATCCTTTATAATACTCAAATATTTTCCTAATAACAGACGTTAAGCTAACCGATTTATAGTTACACCTTTTTTGTTTGGGATGTTTGTTAGCAATTTTCACATCTTCTGGAACTTGTCCAGAATCCAAGAATTCATGTAAGATTACTACCAGTGCACTCACTATGTCTGTGGACATTTCCTTTAAAAGTTCAAATGCTTTAATAAAATCTTTGCTTGACCAACTCAAGCGGTAATTTTTTCACTACAATAGTCAAAGACCAATATGTTGATATGAAATTAATGCCCATATAACATTCCTCTGCCCAGTATTTAATGGGGGCATTAACAATTTATTTTAAATAGGTTAATCGGACCATTAAAATGTAGGACCTATCGAATGTAGGACTGTATGCTGAATAATGATAGCAAATTAATAATTCCTAACATAACATTATTGAGATGTTTCAAAACAGTATTTCAAATGGATGTAAAAAAGAACAAAGCAAAAGCAGAAAATTTTGGGCTTATTCCTTCATAAGAAACTTGACCTACCATGTGCTTCAGTGATGCTATTATTCTTATCCATTCTGAAACTTAAAGTTATTGAAATTATTACAATCAGCATTGTCTCAATCCAAGTTAATGCCTATATTCTTCGGGGCTGTGTCAGGTTTCAGACTATGACTGTATATCCTAAAGAGATAGTACAGTTCTATCCATACAGAATAACTAACGAGTCAGATTATTACAGGATCGTGTAATGTTAACATTTCAAAAATGGGTATACTGCACATAATTTAGGAGAAACTTGTGTCTCTTTCTGCTTTCAGCTTGTTATTTTCACACATCAGCTCTTCACCTTCATGCTTTGAGCTTTATCAACTTCATTCTAGAAGACAAAACTTCCCTAGTGTTTTCCCTAGCCACCTGAAGGGCTTCAGGTTCTCCTGTCGATTCTCCTGTTCCTTTGATGCTGCCTGACCTGCTGCGCTTTTCCAGCAACACATTTTTAAGCTCTTCCCTAGTGTTTTCCCAACTTTGACCCCATTTTAAAGCTTAATTGTAATGACCCCCTCAGTGAAAACAGAGAATACAGAAGATGTGAGAGCCTGTGTCGAAGGACAGAGGGCAGGGCTCCACAGTGGCCATTGTTTCCTTTGCGCTTGCGATGCTACTTGGGGTCCAATCCCTATTTGGGAAGCCCTACAATAAGATCATGAGAAATAGGAGCAGCAAGACCATTTGACTCATTGGCCCTGCTCAGCCATTTAATACAATCAGGAATGATCCTGATTTGGAGGTGCTGGTGTTGGACTGGGGTGTACCAAGTTAAAAATCACAACACCAGGTGTCCAACAGGTTTATTTGGAAGCACTAGCTTTCAAAACGCCGCTCCTTCATCAGGTGGCTGTGGAGAATAAGATCATAGGACACAATTTATAACAAAAGTTTACACAGTGTGATGTAACTGAAATTATATATTGAATAAGAATTCTCTGATTTGATTTAACAACCCCCTCAAGCGTCTGTTTCAATAGAATATAGAATTGTTCTGAACAGCAATGAGTATCGGGCCAAGTTGCACAACATTTCTACATAAAAAATTCCTTCATTGTCAGAATCAGCTGAGCAAACCTTCTCTGAACTGCTTTCAATATATAGTCTAGGTTTTTATGCATAGACCAAAACATAACATTGTGCTCAGAGCAATCTTTATGACTCTAAGTTTGCAGAAGTTGCCAAATATATTGCATAATGTTTCATAGCAAATAAATTGCTCTAATGTCCTTGCTTTACAGCAAGTATGCTAAAATGTAAGTACACATAGTTAACAGCAATATTCTTCCTTTATACTGGTCCACAGGACAACAGGCTAATTAAAGTCAGTCCTTGTCTCTTATTGGACATAAGACATCAACAATCATCAATAGATTTCTTTCGTTAAAAACCCTTAAGTAAACAACCAAATCAGAAGTGCAAAAACTATAATCTTCATTTTCCACTATCTGATATAGCCAGAATGACAGCAGTTACACCAGATTTTCTTTAAGAAAAACTGAAAACAAGGAAGCATAACATAAATGATTTGGATGTGAGCATAAGAGTAGTAAGTTCGCAGATGACACCAAAATTGGAGGTGTAGTGGACAGCGAAGAGGGTTACCTCAGATTACACCAGGATCTGGACCAGATGGGCCAATGGGCTGAGAAGTGGCAGATGGAGTTTAATTCAGATAAATGCGAGGTGCTGCATTTTGGGAAAGCAAATCTTAGCAGGTCTTATACACTTAATGGTAAGGTCCTAGGAAGTGTTGCTGAGCAAAGAGACCTTGGAGTGCAGGTTCATAGCTCCTTGAAAGTGGAGTCGCAGGTAGATAGGATAGTGAAGGCAGTGTTTGGTATGCTTTCTTTTATTGGTCAGAGTATTGAGTACATGAGTTGGGAGGTCATGTTGCGGCTGTACAGGACATTGGTTGGGTTATTGTTGGGAATATCGCGTGAAATTCTGGTCGCCTTCCTATCGGAAAGATGTTGTGAAACTTGAAAGGATTCAGAAGAGATTTACAAGGATGTTGCCAGGGTTGGAAGATTTGACTATAGGGAAAGGCTAAACAGGCTGGAGCTGTTTTCCCTGGAGTGGAGACTGAGGGATGACCTTATAGAGGTTTACAAAATCATGAGGGGCATGGATATGGTAAATAGGCAAAGTCTTTTTCCAGGCGTTGGGGAGTCCAGAACTAGAGGGCATAGGTTTAGGGTGAGAGGGGAAATATAGAAAAGGGACCCAAGGGGCAATGTTTTCACACAGAGGGTGGTACATGTATGGAATGAGCTGCCAGAGGAAGTGATGGAGGCTGGCACAATTGCAACATTTAAAAGGCAACATTGAATAGGAAGGGTTTGGAGGGATTTGGGCCGGGTGCTGGCAGATGGAACTAGATTGGGTTGGGATATCTGGTCGGCATGGACGGGTTGGACCGAAGGGTCTGCTTTCATGCTGTACATCTCTGACTATAAAAGAGAAAAAACTGAAGAAAGAAGATTTTATGTCAGGCTGTCTAAACTTGGCTTTAGGAGTTTACAACTCCCAAGTTATATGCCATTCTTCAAATTCACTACTGCTTAATGAATAAGGTTTATGTGTACTGTTCTATTGTCAACGCAGCTACAAAGCTCTTACAGAAAGACGTGTGTAATTACACTTGAGTTAATATATTAAGTCGCATGTATTCGAGAAGCACAGAAATGAGAAATGAAAAGAAAGCAAGCTATATAATCCATAGCGACGAGTTTAAAACATTCGCTATGTTAAAGCCGTAGTTCTGTATCAAATTAAATATAAACTCAATAAGCAGCAAGTGTCTAATAAACGCAGTCACTACAATTTGAAATGATCTGAATGTAAAATCATGCAATAATGAAGAAACATATGCACAAAAACCTACTTGCTGCTTTGCAACCTTAAAACTGAAATGCGCAAAGCAATTATATTTATTTGTTGCAAACTATATAAAGTTAATAGTTTCTTCAGAAACAAATAAGAAAATTGCCATGGTGCATTTTACTGCAGAATCCTGGTGGGTGGGTCACTCTCTCTCCAGGGAGCTAGGTTCCACACCCAGCGACGGAGACTCACGCAGGTATTTGTCAAATACCCTGACATTATATAGAGAGACAGCAAATAAGGCAAACATGCAAATTATAAACTTTACCTCCCCAAATTCCTAACTGTAACTGCGAGGTGTCCAAGTTCACCACATAATCCCCCAAGAAACGGTTCAAAACCTCGACCACTAAAGACTCGAACACCATCGTCTTCCAATCACCATCCTCGGCCCAGCCGCCACCGCCTCCTCCTGCCCCCAAGAACCAAACCAAAGGATTCAAAAGAAAACGATCGCACAGTGAACCGGAACTAGCGCGAGCAGCCCTGCCTCGCTCTCTCTCAGGGCGACGCACACCAACGGCGACTGTCGGAACCCATCTGACGAGCTTGGAAAGGCCGTGCACGCTCACGACGGGCGTGCTCGCTTCCGCAATTGCGGATGGTCGTAGGTGTCAGCAGAACCACGGCTCAATTTAGTGCAGTAAGAGTTCTTCTTCATAGTAACGAATTTCAGTTATTTTTAAATATAACATTCGCCCAGAATCCTGGTCATCAGGAGGGGGAGTTAAAATAAATAAGAAATACTTATTGACTGTTTTATTTATGATCAAGTAATGAGTGCAGTTCATTTAACAGGCCTAATGTGATAAAATTGCGTTATTTATATAAATAATTCTTGAATATGACTGATTTTAAATCAAGCAAAATTAATTTTCAAATAACACGATAATATTCATAAGGGAAATTGTACAGGTCGTAATCTAAACGAGCGGAATGACTTTTTTTGTGAGAAAAAACGGCAGGAACCTACATAACGGGCCTTGTGAAATTGTCTTGCGTTAAAAAGGACTGAGCACGTGACCGTGCAAAAGGCACATTTGCTAATCGCTTTGTTACGCCCCTGCATTGTACCATCTCATAATATTGGGTAGCAGAGGAATACAGTTCTAGTTATTGTAATTAAAATTATATCTTTACATTGTTTACTGGAGTGGCCTGAACATATAAGAGCAAAAGTAAGCCTCCGCTGCTTCTATTGGCTAGGGCTAATCTCCTGCTTTTTCCCCATATCCCAACACATCATTTCTATCCAAATAATCATCCAATGTCTGCTTGAGGACTTAATTGAACCTGCCTCTATCACATTTCCATACTCTAAGAATTTAGTGTGAATTTTTTTCTCCCACATCACCCTTGCTTCATTTGCACATAACTAGAGGCTTAAATTTAAAGTGATTTTACAGGGAGGAACATCTTCTCCCTTCAGAAGGCTGTGTTTTCTCTCCATAGATGCCACCAGAGCTGCTGAGTTTCTCCCAAAAACTTCTGTTTATTAATCAAGGTAAAGATACCAGAGTCTGGCCAGATCATAAGGCTGCTCTCTCATTAGCGAGAGGGATGACTGGTGGTGGTTTAACCTGAGGGTCACCATACCTCAGATAAGGGGTGAGATTGAGAAGGAAAGACCTTCATGATAACCTCAACCAGTGTAGGAAGTAAACTTATGCTATTGACTTTACTCTGCATTGCAAACCAGTTATCCAGCCAAATGAGCTTTCCTAGTGATGGATAGAAGGCTTGCCAGGGCAGGATCTGTGTGCACTTCACTACTGATAAGGCCAGGCAGAATGTGAGTAGTAGTCAGAGACTCTCTTTTGAAGTACATGATTGTTTTCCAATGTAAGAGCAATCTTGGACCCATTATGAGAATTCTCACTGCACTTTCTTAGTTTCTGTTCTTTTATCCATTTTTGTCAGTCCATGAACTTCACTGAGGGGAGTTGGTGATAAGTAACAGTGATAATATCATTGAACTAATATTCCAAAAGCCCAGGGTGATGGGCCTCTGAATTATGCCATTGTGATGGCTGGTAGAATTTAAGCTAATTAAATAATCCTGAAATTAAAAGCTAGTCTCTCTGTGAAACTATCATCAATTGTAATTAAAAACCCGTCTGACTCACTACCTTTTAGCCCAGACCAAAACAATGTGGTCAACTCTTAACTATTCTCTGAAATAGCCTGTCAAGAAACTCAGTTCCAGTGGCAATCAGGGTTGGGCAATAAGTGCTGGCTTTGAGGAAGCAGTCGCATAGTGATTATGTCACTGGAGTTGTAACCCAGAGCCCCTGGCTAATGTTCTGGACACATGGATTCAGCTATCATCATGGTAAAATTTATTTTAATCGAAATCTGCAATTGTAATGCTTAGCTAATAGTGACCATGTAACTAATGTTGATTGTCATAACAATCCATCTGGTTTACTAATATCCTTTAGGGCATGAAATCTGTCATCCTTCCCTGGTGTGGCCTATATGTGACTCCAGTTAGAGACAAGAAAACTGCAGATGCTGGAATCCACCCTTCTCCGTAAATCTGTAGCGCCACCTACCCCTGCATCTAGTCCTGAAAGAAGGTTGTACCCAAAACGTTGACTCACCTCCTGGTGCTGCCTGGCTTGCTGTGTTCTTCCAGCCCCCTGTTTGTCTACTGTATATGTGATTCCAGATCCAAAGTAATATGGTTGAGTGAACTGTTAACAATTTGAGATGGGCAATAAATGCTAGACAAATCATGAATGAATAAAACACAACATTCAAGGTAAATTTCCTACATGAACAGCTCATGCCAATGCAGTTGTCAACTTGCAGCTTGCTTGTTCTGCTCCGATCTTCTGCAGCATTTCATCAATCACTGCATGATTCTTTTCATTACTTAAAAACTTCAGCTGCAATATTTTGACCGTGGTGTCAATGTTTTCGTACAAATCTCTTAACTCATCATTAGCAGATTTCATTATCAGTCAGAAAATTAATCACTGTCCAAGTCTGCAAGCTCACCATTTCTACGTGACTGTCTATAATCATCCTGTTATTTTTGATATGTGTAACTGTAGAAGACTAAATCTAATTTCCATGTCTATAAAGTGTAGTATTAAAGTTTTTTTTCTTTCATTGCCCTATACCTATAAGGTGATGGTGGTATAGTGGTGAGCATAACTGCCTTCCAGCAGTTGACCCGGGTTCGATTCCTGGCCATCGCAGTGTTGTGGTTTCTAAAGTGACTTTTAAAGGAAAGGCACCAGGATAAAACAAGAATATGAATTGTTTCATTCTGCGGTAAAACGGATCTGTCAGATTGCTCCTTTGGGGCAGCACGGTGGCTCAGTGGTTAGCACTGCTGCCAGGTTCTATTCCAGTGTTGGGCGAATGTCTGTGTAGAGTTTGCACATTCTCCCTGTGTCTGCGTGGGTTTCCTCCGGATACTCCAGTTTCCTCCCACAATCACAAAGATGTGCAGGGCAGGTGAATTGGCCATTAGTCAGAGGGGAAACGGGTCTGGGTGGGTTGTTTTTCAGAGGGTCGGTGTGGACTGGTTGGGCCAAAGGGCCTGTTTCCACACTGTAGGGAATCTAATCTAATCACACCTTTAGATCAGTGGCAACTATTTCAGAAAGATTACATGCCATGGCAGTATAAACTTGATATGATGTCATCCTCCTTTGTGCACTAACTTCTCCTATGAGCCTCATAAGTATTGATAATCAATCTGACCACATATGACACATATTTGCAGCAGTTGCTTGAACACAGGCCTCTTGTGCCACATGAGCCCCAATGATTAAATTGGAAGGCGTTTGTTTTAAAGTAGTCACCAGAATTATAATCAGCAGTTTTTAAATAAACATGGGAATTTCAAATCCTTAACCATTTGCCCCCAACTATTCGTTATGAGCTTTATATACTCTATCATCCTGCCTGCATCTTATAGCAGGATTTGTAGGTATTATTTCCGATAACTGATAGGGTGAAAAAATTGTTTGTATAACTTTAAGACAATTTGCATTCTAGTTACGTGATTTTTTTCCCATCATATGCTACCAATAGTCCTGGAATACTGAATTATAGGGGAATGCAATAAAGCCTTAATTGAATATATTCCAAAAATGAATGCTTTGTCATGCTGCATGCGCAGTTTCATTTGGTTGCAGAACAGCATCTCTGTGGATTTCCCTCTTGACATGGTGGAGAAGATTCTGCACTCCAGTGACTCCACGAATGATACCATCAGGAGCTCTGCTTGTGTTAGGGTCACACATAGGAACAGGAGTAGGTCATTCAGTCCCTTGAGTCCGTTCTTCCGTGCAATGAGATCATGTCTGATCAATGGCCTAACTCTACCTGCCTTTGGTCCATATCCCTTAATATCGTTGGGGAGGGTTAACAAAAAAAAAGTCCATATCAGATTTAAAACTAACAACTGTTCTAGTGTCAACTACCATTTATCAAAGAGTTCCAAACCTCTACCTTTGTGTGTATGAGTGCTTCCTAATCTAACTCCTTCCAAGGCCAATATATCCTTCATAAGGTGTAGTGCCGAGATCTGTTCGTAGTACTCCAAGTAGGATCTGACCAGATTTTTGTATAGCTACAGCATAACTTCTGCTTCCTTATACTCCAGTTCTCTAGATATAAAGGCCAGCATTCCATTAGCCTCCTTGATTAATTTCTGCACCTGTTTGTGGCATTTTTGTGACCTATGCACTTGAACCTCCAGTTTGTTGAGTCATACAGTATAGAAACAGACCTTTCGGTCCAACTAGTCCACACTGACCATGTTCCCAAACTAAACTAGTCCCACCTGACTGTGCTTAGCCTATATCCCCCCAAACCTTTCCTATTCATGAACTTATCCAAATGTCTTTTAAACATTGTAACTGTATTTGCATTCACAACTTTCTGTGGCATTTCATTCCACACAAACCACTCTGTGGAAAAAAAATCGCCCCTCGTCCTTTTTAAATCTTTCTCCTCTCACCTTAAGAATTCACTCCCAGTTTTGAACTTCCCCACCCAAGAGAAAGACCCTTGTTATTCACCTTATCTATACCCGTCATGGTTTTATAAACCTCAATAAGGTCACCCCTCAACCTCCTATACTCCAATAAAGAAACGTCCCAGTCTTTCCAGTCTATTTTTATATCTCAAACCCTCCATTCCCAGCCACATCCTGACAAATCTATTCTGAACCCTCTCAGTTTGATAATATCCTTCCTTTAACAGGATGACCAGAACTGGATACAGTACTCCAGAAGAAGCCTCACCAATATTCTGTACAATATCAACATGACATCCCCAACTCCTATACTCTACAGATCTGAGCAATGAAGATAAGCGTATTAAACACCTTCTTAATAAACCCTGTCTACCTGTTATGCAAATTTCAAAAAATTCTATACCTGAACCCCAGGTATCTCCGTTCTACAACTCTACCCTGTGCCCTACCATTAATAGTATAAGTCCTGTCTTTGTTTGTAATACCAAAATGCAATATCCCACATTTATCCAAATTAAACTTCACCTGCCACTCCTTAGCCTATTGACCCAATTGGTCATCTGCAATCTTACTAACCATACATTCTATATTCTCATTCAAGTCATTTATATTTATGATAAACAAAAGTGAATCCAGTGCTGATCCCAGAGGAACACCACTGGGCACAGGTGTCCAGTCTGAAAAAAACCTCCACCACTACCCTCTGTCTCTTACCATAAAGCCAATTTTGTATCCAGTAGGCAAGCTCACCCTGACTCCCAAGAGATCTAACTTTAATTAGTCTACCATGCATCTCTTTGGACATCTCTTTTTTTTAAATAGAATCCCTATTGTGTGGAAGCAGGCCTTTTGGCCCATCAAGTCCACACTAACTCTCCAAAGCACATACCACCCAGACTCATCCCATATCCTATCCCTGTAACCCTGCATTTCTCTTGGCTAATCCACCTAGCATGTACATCCCTGGACACTAAGGACAATTTAATATTGCCAGGTGTGCCTAACTTGGACATCTTTGGATAGTGGGAGGAAACCTGAAGAAGGGCTTATGCCCGAAACGTCGATTCTCCTGTTCCTTGAATGCTGCCTGACCTGCTGCGCTTTTCCAGCATAGTGCGAGGAAACCAGAGCACCCAGAGGAAACCCTCGCAAACACGGGCAGAATGTGCAGACTCCACACAGATAATCACCTGAGGTTGCAATCAAACCCATGTGCCTGGTGCAACAATGCTAACCACTGAGCCATTACCCCACACTTCATGCCTTCTGGAAAGTATTCTAATCTAAACCTTTTCAGTCCAAAATGAATAACGTCACATGTGCTTGCATTGAACTTGTACAACCACAGTTTTATCAGTTTGCCTAGCCTATCAGTGCCCTTTTGAAATATTATGTTATCAGCCTCAATGCCACTTATGTCAATAGCAAATTTGGATATCTGCCTTTCCATGCCATTAGCCAAATTATTAATAAATAGTGTGAATTATTTACTTAGGTCCTAACACAGATTCTTGTGGGACACCATTGGTCACATCCTTTCAATTCAAGTAGCTACCCATTATCCCTACGCTCTGTTGCCTCCCACTCAATCAATTTCCCAGTTATGTCAGACTATATTAAATGCCTTCTGGAAATTCATATAAATGATATGCATAGACACTGCACCACAAGAGCCTTATTACTTAATTAATTATCACTGTTAATTGTATTAATGTAAACTGACTACTTACAGGTGAAGCCCTTACTGAATGGTTGCTTAAGCACATTTAATAATACGCAGCTCATGTTTATTGACCACAATGGTCTGCACGTTTATCTCAGGATGCAGCCTGTTTTTTTACCAGGACCTGATCAATGTCTGAAACATGGTCAACTCATGCTGGCGATTCCCACCGTCAGGAGTAGCGACTTTGTCAGAGAGCCATTGCTCAGGAATCTTCATTTCCACCATCGCAAGTTCAAATGGCTGATGGAGGGGAGGACTGTGGCCATGCTAGAGTTTGGGAACGTGCTGAATGGCAAAGGCCTGGATTGGATGTTGCTGCAGGAATTGGCAAGCAGGGTGTCAGTGGACGTCCAGCTCTCAACCAAAGCCGTCTGCTGCATGAAAACAGCAGTGCTCAAACCTGATGTCATGCACCTGTTGGGAGGATACTCAGCTGTGCAGTGGAATCCTCTTTGGATGGAATTTCATATTGGCCCCAAGTTCCTGAACTTCCCTCACGGGTCTGTACTCCACAACCTGAGTCACTTCCTAAGTATGACTATGACTCTGCCTTTTAGCCTTGCACAAAGACATTTTCTGTACAGGTTGCTGCTGCACACATCTGCCTCAACTCTTATGTTTGCTGCCCAGATATCTTGATATGCTGATTTGCTGTCGGGCAGCAGGGCTCCCCAGTAGACTGCTCTCTACGTGGAAATCACCCCTCTTGCTGGGGTGGAGGGTGTTGCATGCAGCCTTACATTATAACCACAGATTGCGGTGGTTCTCAGACTCCCAGCTCAGCTGTTTATTTTGTGGTGCTGTGGAGTCCGTGGACCATACATACGTTGGTTGTGGGCATTTGCACCCTTTTTAGTTATTAGAAAAATCTTTTATTGTATTTTTGGTTGCACTTCAGCCCTACTGTCCTGATCTTTGAGCATCCAGTGTGGAGGGGTTTGGGCAGATCGGAGGACCACCTTGTGAATCTGTTGCTGGGCCTGGCCAGACTGGCTATAAACAGCAGGCTGTAGAAAGGGTCATCTCTGCTGACTGTCTGCCCATTTTCCACAGTTACCTTTGTGCTCAGGTGTCCTTAGAGAAGGAGCATATGGTATCCACCAATGCTCTCGATGCTTTTTGAAAGAGATGGTCACTGTGAGGGATACTGTGCTGTGACACCATTTTGATTTAGTCCTTGCCTGCTCTGCCTAGCCCACACCCCACCCTCACCTTTGATAGTTTGCATTGTCCATAATGGACAATGCATGTAAATATTCAGTTGACTACACAGGTGTTTTACTGGTGGTTGTTAACAGGTTTTTAAAAAAGTCACAATGGTTTTGGTGGTAGGAAGTTGCTCAGCTGTGTGTGGTAGCAGTTCTGGGTAAAAGAAAATACATTTATTTGGTGATTGGGAAGAAAACATTCAGTTGTGTGTAAGAGAACTTCTTGACATCAATAAAAAGCACATTTAAAGAGTGTTTTTGTAGTAAAATTGTATCAACCGCTGAACCAGGTAATCTGGGTTCAAGTCCCATCTGCTGTAAAGGTGTGTAACAACATCTCTGAACAGGTTAATGAGAAAATATTTTTAAAAACACATTTAAAGAGACACTTACAAATGAGTGGGACCAAGTTAGACCTGTAATATTTAATTCTGTTAATAAATCTATTCCAAACAAAGACTGGCTTTGGATTCCTCTTTATCAATTGTCTATCAAGAGTTTATCTTATCTCATGGTCTTATAGGATAGCAGAAGAAAATGGTTGCCTCAAACTGAAGGTTGGAAAAAAAAGATGAATGAAAAATTATAATCCTTGTAACCATTGTAGAAAATGGCAGAAAGCTGATTTAAGCTGTCAGGATATGATGTTTTCAGTATCTGAATCACAAGACCTGTGGAAGGATGAAGTTAATATATAGTCACAAGTAATGTCCATGGCAAGGAGGGCATAGTTGTCATATTAAACAAAGTGTGTAAGCTTCCACTGGGTTAAATTCCTGACTTTGCATGGAGTAACATTGTGAATTTTTTTTTTCAGATTGTGTGAAGGATTGAAGAAGTTCAAATTAGAAATTTTAGATGTTAGTGTTTAAATTGTTGAATTGTTTTATGATGTCAAATAGGAACAGGGTCCTGGTTCTAACTAGAGTTCGGTCCTCAGAGAAACATTTGCTGTTGAATCAGATGTATCCTGTCTTAAAAATAATGGTGAGGAAGCAGTTATTCCCAGCAACTTTGGTGAGCAAATGGCACATTCAACTCTGTTACAAAGAATAGAGGACTCAATTATTGCTGCATTTTGAGACCACCCAGATACTGGATGCAGGCATCAGTGCAACAAAAAGATTTACAAACAGGAGGAATAAGGATGAAAATATCTTTAGTAGATCTTGATACACCAGCAGAAGATCAACAATAGAGTCAGATGAATGCCAGGAATGTCTTGAAAACAGTTGATGGATGCTTCAGCTGTGACACAAAATACCATTGTAAGATATATTGTCCAAAGAAAATATATTGGCCAAAGGGATTTTTACAATGACATGTATCACAGAGAATTCTGAAGCCGAAGAAGACAATAATGATTGATCTAAGGAATTAATCGCAAGGAGCATTCGTCTGATGATGAGAGTGTTTGTAACAAAGTTATTCAGCTGTGCTGTGTTATATAGTAGTTTCATCTTGACAGTAGGTGAACAGATTGGATGACATTTTACCAAGATTCCCATTTTATGTGGATTATTGCAAGTTAGGGAGTAAAATATTTTTACTTGTTTTAGATTTAATGATGTCATCTTATTGAGATAACTCGAAAAAGGAGTACTTGTGCAAAATAAAAGCAGTAAGTAGCATTATCACTGCGGATTTAGTGTTTAACAACAAAATGTTGAAATCATTTCATTATTGTCTGCTCCTAGATTCAAAGATGTCATCGAGCCAAAGATGAGAGTTTCCATGACATAACTTCACATAATAGAATAGGCGGATTCACAAGCCATAGATATTTGGTTACATGAGAGAGTGGGATCTGGACTACAATATTTGTTTCCACTCCTTTTTTTTCCTCTGCCACTTTTCTCAGCCTCATCATTAATCATGGACCCAGGTCATTATCCAAGGTGTGCACATGAAACTAAAACTGCCTTCATGTCCCACAGACCCTCTTCCCCTGCCCTCCTTCCTCCAGCCCTTTTTCCCCTTAATATTTATGAACCAAGGTGATGGGACCGTAGTGGCCCATCCCTCAAGCAATCTGACCTTCCAGCACTGACTTTCAATTGCCCAGACTCCTGGCTAGTGGAAATACATATCCCTGACCATGACAGCTTTCTCTCCCTGACTGGCCCTTGTGGAGACAAAGGACTGGCCTATTCTCTGTAGCATGTACAAATACCTCCCACCCTGTGCAGTACCCTGACAAGCTGCCAAAGCCTAGGACTGGTATGGGAGGCTGCCTTTGATGAATTGTGCTGGGAACCCCTGACTAATGGTGTCACCATGGACTTCACCTAAGACTGCTCTGCTAAGACTTTCAGACATGTCTGATGGCTGGCTGCAGATACCTGTTTGTTGGAAAAACACTGAGGCCATGTGATGCACGCGTTGGGATAATAATGTAAGCGTCCTTGACAGAGGACTGCTGCTAGCATGGTCATCTGTGTGGTTATGTGATTGCCAATGCAAGGTACAGCAGGGCAAGGGCACACTGAGAAGGCAAGGGAGCATCCCTACTAGTTAGGTTAGTAAAAGTCATGTTCCTTTCCCTATTTGGTATCTGTACTCAATGCAGCTATATACAGTTGTTTGCCAGTGTAGCCCCCCAGATGAGTCTGATCTCGCAGGCCACAGTGCCAGTGCATTAGAACATATCAGGATGGTAGTCAGCTTCCCTGAAAGTGGAATGTCAACATCCATGGTGGAAGGGTGCATTAGAATGGTGATGGTGTATTGTGTCCTGCTCTCCAGCTTGTCTGTGGCTAACATGATTCTCCTCAAGCAAGTAGCAAGTTGAAGCTTCTAAGAACTTAGTCTGGTTTCCATGTCATGTTTTATCAGTGGCTGCCTTGTACAATAAGTTTCATAAGAGTGCAAGATGTTTAACAAGCAATAATGATCATCAGTTGGGAACTTACGACTAGCTAGCGATAATCTTGCCAAACCATTAGAGAAAAGCAAACATGATACAATGAGATGATCTCAACATTGAGCTGGACCTGGCTAAACATCTCACCTGTTTTTACCACGCATCTTTCCATAGCCTATGCTGATCAGATTCTGGCAAAATTCAGCCCTCTGTTTCCAAGTGCTGACTCCATTCCTCTTCCTGGCTACTATCTAAAATGAACAATGCTCTTTAAAACATAGGTATGATGCTCGCCCCAAAGATGAAATTCCAACCCGTGATTGTGCTGTTGCTAAGATTGCCTTTTTCCATCTGAAGGTATATTCAGCTCAAAAACCCTACTGCCCAAATTTTAACTTGCACTAAATCTCATTCACCAATAACCCATGTACCTGTATTTGCTGACCTACATTAACTCCCTACGAAGTAATGCCTGAACTTCGAATTCTCATCCTTAGTTTCAAACTCTTCCATGGTTTCTCTGTATCCTCTTCCAGCCATATATTCTCTGAATTATCTGTGGTCCTCCAATAATAGCATCTAGTGCATCACATTTAGGCTTCAAGGTCCTAAATTACCTGGTTAAACACCTCCACCTTCCTATGTCTCTTTCTTCCTTTATGACATGGCTCATAACCTGCCTCTTTAACGAAGATTTTAAACATTTGTCCTAAATTCTTTTTCATAAAGTTCAATGTCAAATTATATTTGATCACAATCTTGAGAAACTCTTGAGGTGTTTTACTGTGCTAAGGGACTATATCAATGCAAATTGTTATTGTATAGTCTCCAATTGAGGCACACATTCATCTCTTTAATTATAAGTAGATTAAAATACAAAATGAAAAATCCTAAATAGGTTCATTAGATAAATTTATTCAAGTAAATAAAAATACATATATACATAATTAACTCAGTAGAATTCTATCAAATGCTTTATGAATGTCATATTGCTACTTCATAAATACACCATATTATGAGGATACTTTGCAACTAGATACAAGGCAATCCAGTCCTGTGTCCACAGAACTAGACAACTGAATTGTAATCGAGGGTGTGGTGCTGGATAAGCACAGCTGGTCAGGTAGCATTCGAGGAGCAGGAGAATTGACAATTTGAGCAAAAGCTCTTCATCAGGAAGATTCTCCTGCTCCTCGGATGCTGCCTGACCAGCTGTACTTTTCCAGTACCACTATCTCGACACTGATCTCCATCATCTGCAGTCCTTGCTTTCTCCCAACTGAATTGTAATGTAATCTTGGAAACTTCATTTAACTATATGATGAACATTTGCTAATTAATCAAATTTTCTCATCTGATGTATGCATCAGGATGACAAAAATGCAGAAGCTTATGTTTATGAAAATTTTGCTAGAAATGAGAATGGTCAAGGAGTTTGCGAATGTCTATTTTGGGGCATAGAGCGCCACAGAATACAATGCCTGCTCTAGAATGGTAAGGCTCAGAGTGCCGCCGATGTTAGATCTGGAGACTAATTTCCATAAAGTCAATAAGTAGCAGAGGTTAAGATGCAATCTTGTTAATGAAGTGCATACTGATCCTCTTGTAAATGAGGCAGTGGTAATAACATGTTGGAAATTGGAAGTGGCCAGCAGGTGGACAATTGTTTGAGAGAAGCTGGTGGTGATCAGGGATAGATGAAATGGGGATGACCCACTTTCTTTGAATTATGAGACTGGGAGGAGCCCTTCAGCTCTTCCTGTCTCAACATTCAGGTAAGTATGGTTTTCAGTCTTAAGCTGTCGATTCAGTCTAATTGGATGCCCCTTTAAGGACACCTTTTTTCCTGTCATCAGCTGCTTCAGTACAAACCAATATTTCCAGTTTTTACGGTAGCACTTGGACAGAATACCAGAATTAGTTTAAATTGCAAATTGTCAGTTGTTCCAAACTCCATCCTGGAACCTTACTTACGGGTGAATCAGCACTTGAGACGTGCGCTTATGAAGAGCTAACTGGTTAGTAAAGCTTCCAATGAATTGGTCGCTGAGTGCAAGAGAGAGTGAAGACTTGTGTGTAGAAGACATAGGCAGGGAGCAATACACTGATGAATATGGTTTTTGGATTGGATATTAAATCAAGGAGCTATTCATCTGTTCATATTTATGTAAAAAAAATCCATTGCACTGTTACAAAGAAAAGCAGAGTGTTATCAACATTCCCTCTAACAGGACAGTCATGCATTCGTGCATCGGCTTTGTTGGAGAAGAGTAATGGGCTGCCAAAACTATGGTTCCACTAAATGCATCAGTTTGGGGTTGCTCGCCAGCTTTGTACACACACAGTATGTCATATCATCCTGACATGCTGTGCTCTGGAGCAGGCAAAGAGATAATGTCCTGGATGTGGAGGAGATAGTTGAGTGAGAGCAGTCATCAGAAGAGAAGGACAAGGACTCTGGGGAGAAGGAAGGTCTCTTTACCCATGACAAGTAGGTAAATAGATTTTGGTTTCAGTTCTGTGAAGGTGATTTTTTTTAAAATAAATCAGAAAGTTATTTATTACATAGAATAAAGGACATCATTTCCAGGAAACCATGTGATTTAAGTTACATGCCATAATCAGATACCTGGGAGGTTAATTGCTAAATGTTTTACAATGCTGAGTTTTATAATCTATACAGAAACAGCTAGTCAAAGGTCAGAATCGGGTTTTTGTTCAGAAGAACACTTTTGTTTTAATCATGAAAAGGGCACATTAATCTGTTGAAATCTGTGTTTTTCATTGGGAGATATCTCCAGTTGTGTGAACTTTGAGAGTTGAAAAGCAGTCCAGGCTGTCTGTACGGTAAAGAATTTTAGGCCATCGAAACTGGAAGCAGTCAGTTGAGTGAGAAATCTTAAAGTTAAGATGGGAGTGATACTTAAGTAACTATAAATTTTAGAATACTGCTTGTTAAAAGGGATTAATCTTTGATTTTGCTGTTTATATCAAAATCTTTTAAATTGTACACCCTCTCATTTGTTTTTTCTTTTAAATAATAAATTTGTGTTCTTTATTTTAAGGAGCCAAATGTCAATGTGTTCAGTGACTAACTATTATAGTGACCAAATTACAAAAGAAACCACGTAGGATATGTTAAGCCAGGTGTCACAAAGTTTGCTTTCCAGCTCCCTGTTTGGCAGCTCCTCTCATAGTAGTATGATGAAAGTTTTGGAGTTTGGAGTTCAAACTATTATCATATGGATGTTGGTGACTTTCTCCTTTAAACAGTGACCTAAACAAATACTTGTCAGAGAACAGGTGACTGCAAATTCTTGTGATGTTAATGGAAAAATGTTTATGCTGCTAAGTTTATGGTAGATAGAGTCACCGTACATAACCATTGACTTTGTTTTCAGTTCAAAAGATTTTTTTTTGATTCAGTTCAGAAGAGTTGTTGATTTTGGAAGCAATTGTTGTTCTTATCCAGGAAGATGATTTCAGGGCATTTCAGCAAATGGGTTCCCTTAGCAGAGTCAATTAGTTTGTAAAACTTTCAATCTAGGAGAGTAAGGTTATGAATATCCAGATTATTAGAACGGAGTAAGTAAAGGCTATTAGATATATGAAATTTTCATGTCAGCAAACTTGGAAAGGGTCTTACTGGACTGTCTCCACAATCCACACCTAAGAAATTGTTAGGTATCAATTTTGTTGACTTCTAAAGAGGTGACATATGGTAATTTCTCTGGGCTTGAGTTTATATAATGGATAGTGTCAAGATCATGTTGAAACTTTGTTTTGGGTCTGGCTGTCTTTGATATTTAGATAGCTTGCTTTTTTTATTTCACCTTCTGTGTCATGAATTTATGTTTTCTTGTTAAAGGCCAACAATGTTTTGTGAATGTGTCTCAGTGATTAACCACCATGTTAATTAACTAAACCAAGATCAAGGACAGAATCATACAAGGATGTGAACAATATGGACTATGGTGAGAAATATGGAAGATGCCAGTCAATTTTGGGATAATGCAGCAATGGCAAAGTTGTTCCACAAACACTGTGTGGTAAGATGAGTTAAATAGATACCATGAAGAGGGAGTGGGTATTTAATGAGGCATGTTTGCTGTGATATGGTGAGGAGTCTCAATAGTAAGGCTCATGGTGAGAAGCTCCAGATGAAATGTGACAAAACTGATACCATGTAAGAATAATAAGATTCATCCCATGACCTATTAAGCCACAATTCATTTTGGGCTCTGCCTTAGCCAGTAGGACCAAAAGCTGGGATCATAATACCAGCAGGATACTCAGTTAAGAGCCTCACTTGGCAGCTGAGTCCATAAACCCTTCCACCCTCGACTTAATCTGGAGGAGACAGGAAGGTGACATGGTCCTCAAAAAAATTAACCCTCTGTCTCCAACTTTACTGCAGTTAGG
Source organism: Chiloscyllium plagiosum (assembly GCF_004010195.1). Classification (NCBI taxonomy): domain Eukaryota; kingdom Metazoa; phylum Chordata; class Chondrichthyes; order Orectolobiformes; family Hemiscylliidae; genus Chiloscyllium; species Chiloscyllium plagiosum. The sequence goes on along the minus strand of NC_057711.1, from coordinate 77,650,461 downwards.
GAATTAAAATCCCCATCTTAGGCTCTGACCTGCTGGTATAGCCAATGTATTTATGTGGCTGGTTCAGTTATATTTCTGGTCAATGGTAAATCTGTGTGCAAATGGTAGGAATTTAATAATGATAAAGATAATGAATATCAAGGGGATGTCTTTCAACTCTTTCTATTTGAAAATGTCCTTGCCTTGCATTATGCAGTAAAAAAATTAGTACCATACATCTGCCCAAGTCTGAATGTTGTCTAGATCTTGCTGTATGTGGACCCAGTCTGCTGCTTTAGTTGAGCGTTGCAGAAGGAATTGTGTGCTGCCTAAAAATCAATGCACATCCTCACTCTATCCATATGATGGAAGCAAGATCACTCTTGAAAAGGCTAAAATTGCCCATGTCTAGTCCTAAGAAACTACTTCAACTATGTTCTGAGGCTCAAAGACATGGTTGTCAACAACCACATAATCTTCCTCTGTGCTAAATATGAATCCAAGTAGTTTTTTTCTAATTCCCACTGACTTCTATTTTGATATTTTGATGTCACACTCAAATGCTGCCTGAAAGGGCAGAGCAAGTCACTGAAGTGTCAGTGGGGGAGCACTTTGGGGCCAGGGACCATAACGCTATCAGTTTTAAAATAGTGATGGAAAAGCACAGACTGGACTCCAAAAGTTAAAAGTTACAAATTGGAGGAAGGCCAATTTTGACAGCATTACAGAGGAGGAGGTGCTGGATGTCTTAAGTTGCAACAAGTTGGATAAATTGCCAGGACCTCTCCAGGTGTGCCCTAGAACTCTGTGGGAAGCTAGGGAAGCAATTGCTGGCCCCTTGCTGAGATATTTGCATCATCAAAAGTTACAGGTGAGGTGCCGGAAGATTGGCTAACATGGTGCCACTATTTAAGAAAGGTGGTAAGGAAAAGTCAGGGAACTATATACTGGTGAGCCTGACATTGGTGATGGGCAAGTTGTTGGAGTTTTTTGAAAAAGTAACGAAGAGGATTGATGAGGGCAGAGCGGTGGATGTGATCTATATGGACTTTGACAAAGTTCCTCATGGTAGACTGGTTAGCAGGTTAGGTCACATGGAATACATGGAGAACCAGCCATTTGGATACAGAACTGGCTCAAAGGTAGAAGACAGAGGGTGGTGGTGGAGGTTTGCTTTTCAGACTGGAGGTGTGTGACTAGTTAAAAACAAGGGCTGCAGATGCTGGAAACCAGATTCTAGATTAGAGTGGTGCTGGAAAAGCACAGCAGTTTCAGGCAGCATCCGAAGAGCCTGATGAAAGGCTTTTGCCCAAAACGTCGATTTTCCTGCTCCTTTGGTGCTGCCTGAACTGCTGTGCTTTTCCAGCACCACTCTAATTTAGGTCTGTCATTTATCTAAATGATTTGGATGGTTAGTAAGTTTGCAGATGACACCAAAATTGGAGATGTGATGGACAGCAAAGAAGGTTACCTCAGAGTACAATGGGATCTTGATCAGATGGACCAATGGACCGAGGAATGGCAGGTGGAGTTTAATTTAGATAAATGTGAGGTGCTGCATTTTGGGAAAGCAAATCTTAGCAGGACTTATACACTTAATGGTAAGGTTCTGGGGAGTGTTGCTGAACACTTTGGAGTGCAGGTTTATAGATCCTTGAAAGTGGAGCCTCAGGTATATAGGATAGTGAAGAAGGCATTTTGTATGCTTACCTTTATTGTCAGAACATTGAGTATAGAAATTGGGAGGTCATGTTGTGGATGTATAGAACATTAATTAGGCCACTTTTGGAATACTGTGTGCAATTTTGGTCTCCCTCATATAGGAAGGATGTTGTGAAACTTGAAAGGCTTCAGAAATGATTTAGAAAAGGATGTTGGAGGGTTTGAGGCCGAATAGGCTGTGGTTGTTTTCCTGGAGTGTCTGAGGCCGAGGATTTATAAAATCATGAAGGGCATGTATAGGGTTAATAGACAATAGTCTATCCTCTGGGGTGGGAGAATCCAGAACTAGAGGGCACAGGTTTAAAGTGAGGGAGGAAAGATTTAAAAGGGACCTAATATGCAGGGGTGGGGGTGGATGGATGGAATGAGCTGCCAGAGGAAGTGGTGGAGGCTGGTACAATTACAATATTTAAAAGGCATCTGGATAGGTACATGAATAGAAAGTGTTTAGAGGGATATGGGCCAAGTGCTGGCAAATAGGACTAAATTAGGTTAGGATATCTGGTCAGCATGGACGGCTTGGACCAAAGAGTCTGTTTGGTGCTGCATCACTATGACTCCATTTTGAAGTTGTTCTAATTTCTTTAGACTAGGTCACATTATTTGCCAAGGTCTGTTGTAAAAATGGAATGGAATGACATCCATGTTTCTCATAGGCTTTGTTATATTTTTAGCAAATAAGATATCATATGTCAATGTATTCAAGTTTGTTTGGCAACTTGCTACTTGATCTAAAAGTAAATTGAGAAAATTAGTTGATTTCAAACTTAATCTGCAATGACACAATTATATCAATAGCCCAAAACTCTATCAAATTTGACATTAAACCATGATATTATATGTTCACAATATAAAAACATTTTTCACAGTTATGTGATTCCCACCTTGTGGTATTACTTGGTAAGTTAATTTTAAGCTTTGCGATGTGGTGGTGGGATCTAGTACAACCCACAAGCACAACCAGCAGCTGGCTAGATTCCCACAAAAGGACATTCAGATTCAGTACCAGTAGTGAAGTTTGACTTCCTTTTGTGGGAATCTAGCCAGCTGCGGATTGTCCTTTCCATATATAACTCTCAGAGAAACCAGGGTAGCTTCTCTGCTAATTACTGGACTAGTAAAACCATGTTAACATGTGAATTATATTAGCACTCTTGTTAATCCTGAAACTAATGTTTTGCTGAAGTTAACATTAAGCAGTCTGATACCTTACCATGAAAATCTTATTTTATTTGCAAATGTAATTTGAATACTTACAATGACATATGAGTGATATATGAATCCATGGTTAAACTAAGCCTCTGCTGAAGTTCTATATAGCTTTTGAATGCAGTACAAAAGAATAGCTGCATATTATTCATATGTGGATGACCCAGTTTGCTTGGGCCAAACTGCCTATTTCATTGCTGTAATTTCTATAGAATTCTATTGTATTTAATGGAAATTATTTAATAGCAGATCATAAAACAATGAAACATCTTTATCTTAGGATATTGCTTTTTCACTTGTTACTTATCATTTCTTGAAAAGGACCACAAAACAGAGCAGCACTGAGTTCTAGAAGAATGAAGTATAAAGATTAAACCCTTAGGTTGAGGAAGGCGAAGATGGAGAACAATAAGAAGTCAAGTCTTTGGGAAGAAAATTCTCTTATATACAAACACTTTGCTCTTCAATAAATACGAATGTGATTACAGCGACCATTTTCTGACTGCCAGTGAACCAGTTCCTGAAGGAGTACAGAGTGCAAAAATCATCATTTACTATTTTACTTTGTACTTGTCCCACTTAGAAAGTGACAAGACTCCATTCTCTTAAAATGCCTATTGTTTTCACATAAAATCAGATATGGGAGATCAGAGAGAATTTGAATGTTGACTACAGGAAGTGTGTTTGGTTGCAAATCCTTCTGGACCGCAGGGATCAGTTGGAACGGCATTTAGAGACAATGACAAGTTTACACGAGCAAGTGGGTGCGTGACAGATGACAGTTTCAGGAAGGTGGAGACAGCACAAATACTGTCAGGTAGATCATTGATGGCTAGAAATGATAGGAGTGGTAGCTAGATAGTGCAGGAGTCTCCTGTGGCTATCCACATCTCAAACAGGTACGCTGTTTGGATACTTTAGGGGGATGGCCTGTCAGGGGAGAATAGCACTGACAGCCAGATTTCTGGTACTGTGACTGGCTGTAGTAATGACGGATATATCAGGTTCCAAGCAATCTGTGATAGGGCAATCTCTGATCTGGGGCACAGACAGACATTTCTGCCATCAGCGAGACAACAGAAAAGCCTGTTGCCTCCCTGGTGCCAGGGTCAAGGATGTGTTGGAGAGGATGCAGAATGTTGTCAGTTCCAGCTGTCTGTTGCAGTGGTCGGCATATTGGGTCCAGGTCGATGTGCTTATTGATTGAATCTGTGGATGAGTGCCATGCCTCTAGGAATTCCCTGGCTGTTCTCTGTTTGGCTTGTCCTATAATAGTAGTGTTATATAGTAGTGTAGCCAAACAGAGAACAGCCAGGGAATTCCTAGAGGCATGGCACTCATCCACAGATTCAATCAATAAGCACATAGACCTGGACCCAATATGCCGACCACTGCAACAGACAGCTGGAACTGACAACCAGAAGCGGCAGATTCAAACTACTACAAATGCCGGAGGAAGATCACAGAAGTGCTTCACAGGAGGCTCCCAAGCACTGAGGATGTTACCTAGACAGGGGACAAAACGTCTGCAACACAAATTCCCAGCTCGGCGAACAGAACCACAACAACGAGCACCCCAGCTACAAATCTTCTCACAAACTTTGAGGATGCAGAATATTCTGAAAGGGGAGAGTAACCAGCAGGAGGTCATTGTTCACTTTGGTACCAATAACATATGTAGGGAAAGTGATGAGGTTCAACAGAGAGAATGTAGGAAATTAGGCAGTAGGTTAAAAAGTGGTCCTCAAGGGTAATAATTAATGGAATACTACCGGTGCTACGTGCTTGTGAGAGTGGGAATAGGAGAGCGCAAATGAATGCATGGCTGAGGAGCTGCTGCAGGAGGCAAGAATTCACATTTTTGGATTATTGGGATCTCCTCAGGGGTAGAAATGACTTGTATGAGAAGGATGGGTTCCACCTAAATTGGAAGGGAACCAATATCTTTGCAGGAAGATTTGCTAGTGCTACTCAGCAGGCTTTGAAGTAGTTAGGGGTGGGGGGCATCCAAAATGATAGTAAGCGCAGAGAAAAAGCTGACGCTGGTACAGATAAACGGAGCAGGTCAAATGGTCAAGACAGACAGGATCTTGGCAGAGAATGAGGTAGGACTAAGAAATCAAACTGCATTTACTTTAGTGCAAGAGGCCTGACAGATAAGACAGATGAACTTAGGGCATGGTTGGGATCATTGGACTGGGAAATAATAACTATTACAGAAATGTGGCTCAGGGATGGCGAGAACTGGAAGTTTAATGTTCCAGGGTTTAGATGCTATGGAAAGGATAGCAAGGGAGGCAAGAGAGGAGGGAAAGTGGTGTTTTTGGTTCGGGATAATGTTACAGATGTACTTAGGGAGGACATTCACGGGAGATCATCCAGTGAAGTTATATGGGTGGAACTGAGAAATAAGAAAGGGATGATCCCCTTGTTGGAATTGTATTATAGGCCCCCCAATAGTAAGCAGGAAATTGAGAAACAAATATGTAAGGAGATCTCAGATATATATGAGTAATGGGACTGTAATGGTAGGAGATTTTAATTTTCCAAACATAGACAGGGACTGTCATAGTGTTAAGGGTCTTGATGGGGAGGAATTTGTTAAGAGTGTACAATAAACCTTTCCTATTCAATATGTGAATGTACCTACTAGAGAAGGAAAAATATTTGACCTTCTGTGGGGAAATAAAGGCAGGACAAGAGACTGAGGTGTCAGTGGAGAGCACTTTGGGGCAAGTGATCATAATCTGATTAGTTTCAAAATAGTTATGGAAAAAGATAGAACTGTTCAAAAAATTAAAGTTTTAAATCAGGATAAGACCAATTTTGATGGTATTAGACAGGAATTTTCAAAAGTTGATTGGAAGAGGCTATTCACAGGTAAAGGGATGTTTGGGAATTGAGGCACCTTTAAAAGTGAGATAACTGGTGTTCAGAGACAGTATGTACCTGTTAGTATGAAGAGTAAGGCTGTTAGGAGTGGTGATGCTGAACGACTGGAGAAATTGAGGCTCTGGTCAAGAGAAAGGAGTCATATGTCAGGTATATACAGCTGGAATTGAGTGAATCCCTAGAAGAGTATAAGGGCAGTAGGAGTATACTGAAGAAGAGGACCGAAGAGAAAAAAGGGGACATGAGATAGCTTTGGCAAATAGACTTAAGGAGAATCCAAAGGGATCCAAAAGTACGTTAAAGACAAAAGAGTAACTAGGTAGAGAATAAGGTCTCTGAAAGATCAATGTGGCTGTCTATGGGTGAAACCACAGGAGATGGTGATGATACTAAATGAATATTTTTTCATCAGTATTTATTGTGGAGTAGGACCTGGAAGCTAGGGATCGTGGGGAAATACATAGTGATGTCTTGAAAAGAGTTCATGTTACAGAAGAGGATGTACTGGACTTCTTAAAGTGCATAAAGATAGATAAATCCCCCAGAACCTGATCAGGTGTTTCCTAGAACTGTGTGGGAAGTTGAAATTGGGCCACTAGTAGAGATTTGTATCATTGATGGCCATGGATGAGATGCGAGAAGACTGGAGGTTGGCTAACGTGATGCCATATTTAAGAAAGGCTATACGGAAAAGCCAAGGAACTATAGACTGGTGAGCCTTACATCAGTTTTCAGTAAGTTGATGGAGGCAATTCTGAGAGATAGGATTTACACGCATTTGGAAAGACAAGGACTGATTAAAAATAGTCAACATGGCTTTGTGTTTGGAAAATTGCACCTCACTAACTTGATTGAGTTATTTTAAGAGGTGAAAAGGAAGATTAATGAAGGCACAGTAGTAGGCATTGTCTATATGGACTTCAGCAAAGCATTTGGCAAGGTTTTGCATGATAGGTTAGTTTGTTGAGTTAGATTACATGGGATCTGGGAGAGCTAGCCAATTTGTTACAAAATTAGTTTAAATTTAGAAGATGGAGTTGTGTTGCTGGATTGTTTCCTGTAGAGAGCATTGTGTTGAGAATTTGTACTCTGCTGTAATTGGAACTTAGAGTCTTAAATGGCAACACCTGTTGCAGCTGAGAGCAGCTGGAGTTGGTTGAGGCCTAGGGCATTACAGCCTGTTTGCCTAGAGGCACTCAAATCTCGGACTTGCTGCTGCTGTTACAGCTGCCCTGAGAAGCCTGGTGCCTTGCCTTTCTCCTTGGTGAATTGAAGACTGATGTAATAATACATGCTGCGCTATGGAGAAGCTGCTGTTATTGATTGGGGCCTGGGGTGCTGCACTCTGCCTGAAAGGACTCAGTCTTGGGACTTGCTGCTGCCCTGAGAAACATAGGAGCCTAGATTTATTCAGACAGGGGATTTAGCTTGTACATTCATTGCTTGGAGCCTGAACACTTAGTGAGTGACTGTATTTTGGATTCTGATGCCCTGGAATTGTTTGGAGCCAGGCCATCTTAATTATTACTTTGTGACTGTGGCCTACTTACTGCCTGATTATTGCCTCTAAACATTGGGGAACTATTGTTTTGTACCTGTTGGTTAGATGGCGTGAAGGGACATGGCAGCTTGTAGCTACTGGACTGACAGGTGAGGCCTGATGGGACTTTCTCATTTTCCTTTTCCTACTATTTATGTGGGGGAGATGTTGGTCCTGGTGTTTGGTTGTGGGGAGGGGGGGGGTTGTGGTTGCAATGATGATTGTGGGATCCTCTATAACAGCATCTGGGGTGGGGCTAAATCATTCCTCCACAGGAGTGGTTGCATCCTCTGAGTCATCCTCTCTCTGCTTGTCCCTGGTATCTCGTCACCCTTTAATTATTGAACAATACAACTCAGGCTCAAATGTCACATTGACCAAAAGATCCTCCTGCTGTCATGCCTGGGTTTGGGTTGAGGCAGGGGTGTGTCTAACTGGTGACCCTGGACCGTCTCCTGCAGGAGAAAGGTGAGGGGTCCGAAGCAACGTCCTGGAGGAGGATTGGGAGTCGGTCAGGAGCATTGCCAAGTTAGACGGGGCAGAGAGAGATGTGGTGCTTGTGGGCGAGGCCCCCCCTTATCCCTTTTGGGGAACTCCATGTAAGCAGTACTTGGGCATTGAGTCAGAGTCCAGTTTGGCTATGGACTGGTGGACTTCTCTGCCACTTCTGGCCATGTCTGGTAGCTATTGGCCGCTTGGGGAATGGACAGGTACATGAAGCAGTGGTGCCAGGGATTCCTTTGCAGCATACTCAGGAAGTGGAAGGGAAAAATAATCCTTTGCCTGCTCAGTAAGTTGGGTTTTATTCTTGTAATTGATGGTGGTAGCATATACTGCAACCATGAAAACACCCATAGCTAGCCTCAATGTCAGCAGTACCAGGAAGGCCGGTGCAGATTTCGTATCCTCTTGCTCCTCAGGGAACGCAAGTACGTGGTGAGCCTCCTGCAAGGTACCCATTCTGTTTCAGGAGATGAAGCTGCACAGCTCCTGGATTTGTGTGGAAAGGTCTTCATGGCCTCCAATTCTGGCAGAGTAGCTATCTTATTGGCCCCTGTTTGTCAGCCAGAGATTTTGAGGTTCAAGCAGCATGTGCCAGGCCATCTGCTCCAACTGTTATGACATGGGGTAAACCCCTCTGCTAATTTAAACCCAACACCCAGAGAAGCTCACCTCATGCCATAGTCTGTTAAATTTTGAGAGGCAAAGAACTATCCCAGAGGTCACTATTTAAAGTAAAATTTAACAATTTTATTCTTTAAGTCCAACAGAGAACATTAAAACCACAACTATTTACAACTCCTTTCTCTTAAACCTATCTTTTACCTCACACTCTACAATACTGGTCCGATAAATTCCCTCTTGGATTTACGACAAATCAATTTCAAACCTGGTTGTCCTCTTCAGATGTCAAACTTTCCCTGTAGATTTCTCTAAGTTGGCTTTGGTCTTCTGCTGCACACATTTCTTATAGACAGGTATCTTTCAGAGAGCTATTCTGCTGGCAATTTTTACTTGTGGATATTTTTTTGCTGTTCTCCCCCTAACTGTTCAAAATGTCTGATTTTTCAGCTCCAAAAAGTTGGATCATTTCATTGGTTTGATGTCATGTCAAACATGAAAATTCAAATTTGGTATCTGGGGCATAATTTAAATTGGCCGAATTTGAACTTGTTTTTGTACCATGGCCACACAGCTCCAGCTATTTGTTTCAACCAAATGTTACACTTTTTTAAATTGTTCAGCACACTCTGTGCTTTCAGTCAGTCTTTGTTGAACCCTCTTCCCCCTCTTCCCCCCTCTTCAAGGTACAATACACACCTACACCTTCATAACACAACTCACACAGTTCATTTCAGAGGCACAGTGCTTCACTTCGTGAATGCACACGTGCCTTGAATGGGACTTAAGGAGATGTGCTTCTTCAAGTAAGTGTCTATTCTTAGTTTCAACCTGCTGCTGGAGGACGAGCAGTTCGGGTATTCATTTTGTTACTTGTGGACCAGCTGGAAAAGGAAAGTGATGGGGCGGGTGGTCCTCCCTCCTTGAGGCTATGGTGGGATATGTTTAATAAGGGAATGTGAGGTGTGGATCCTTCTGCAGTAGAGAATACGAGAGTCACCCTAAACCTACGCCTTCCAGTTCTGGACTCCCCCACCCCTTCATGATTTTATAAACCTCTGAGGTCATCCTCAGTCTTCGATGCTCTAGGGGAAAACAGACCCAACCTATTCAGCCTCTCCTTTTAGCTAGAAAGAATATCATCACAATATTATATGATGTAAACAAATCAGAAATTATATACGTACTTAATAAAAGCAGAGTGAGTGGAAACTGACTACCACAGCTGGATCTTGAGATTTCACTCACTATTGCTAGTTTACTGATTCATTCATTCAATTTCACAGAAGCACTATTTTGATGGTAACTTTCTTAAAGCGGATGATGGCCCTAATCAATATGTATCTAACAGGTATGTGCTGATGGAGAAAACTTGTTTGATGTCCTACAAGCTATTCAAGTCATGGTAGATGGTTCTGAGAGGGGATGAGTATTATAATCTTTTCATAGTTTTGGGTGACCTAGTGCACTGGGGAGTGAAGAGACCATGGTTTTGAGTGAATGAAATGCAATAGTAGTAAAATAGAGCACGTGAGTGGATTGGTTTTAAAAAAAAAAGGACCTTAATACCAAAGTAAAGAAACTTATAGCACAATGTCTCTCAAAACCATAGAATAAGATGTTTTACGACGATTGACTCTCTGCATGATTAAAGACACCCCACCTAAACCACAGAGGCCTTGTTAATTGCTAACCAATATGAGTAAGCAGGGCAGAACCTTAGCAGATCAGAGTATTCAGAGGCAAAGGTTACAAAATAAGCAAGTGACCATGTAAGTGAACGGGCATTAGGTGTTCGAATTGTAGATGCAAAATACACATCAATCTGATGTAATTGAAGTGCTTAGTTACTGAATTATAAATTTTATATAGTCAAATTTAATCTGCCTAGTCAATTGATTTACAGATTTGATGTAATCATCACCCAGTTGATTGACTTATGGATTCGATATGATCAACTGCACGTTAAGAGTTAATTTGTAGATTTACATAATTTGATGTACGAAAGTATAAAAATAGTATTGTGTGGATGTTTGACAGAGTAAGCTGGATCATCCTGCGTGATGATCTTGAGTTCCTCTCCTTGCTGTAATTGATTACAGCTTGAATAAAGTGTTCCTGCTGAATTCCTGACACCTTCAAAGTCGTCTTGCCTCAGAGATCGAGGTCACTCCTACATGCGCAAGACTCACATCAGTGTCTTCTGTCAGTGTGGGTGTCGATGAAGAGGCTGAAATCCAGGGTAGAGGGTTGAAGAAGAAGGTGCTCCACCTGGAGTCACACCTCGGTTAGCCCGATGTGGACTAGCCCTGCGGGAGGCAAATGAAGAGAGGGTAGCAGCACTCCGGTATTTGTATCTCATTGGGTCCAGGGGTGCAAATGTGACATCGCGGGTCCAGTTCTTTCAGGATCTCCACTATGGCTCCCCCTTCTAATCACTGGGTCTACCAGCTGCTCCTTGTATTGCGAGCCGACAACAGATCATTCATCTCGGACCCAGAGGGCATCAGGACCTAAGTGACTATTATGGGACTCTCCTCTCTCCAGATCTGTCCAGTGAGAAAGCTTGCAAAGTTGTGTAGAAGGACCTGTCATAGGTCAACCCTCATGTGCACTTGAGGCGGCTCAGGTGTGCAGTGGGCTTCCAGATGAACTGACCCCTGTCCATCCAAAACTCAACATTGGCCCCGTGCCACGGATCCTCCCCTGTGACTTGGTATCCCACAATCTGAGATGTCTCAGGGATGTCCTCCTGGTGCCCTTTACAATGGTAAGGAGGATTTATTTGTATGAGTTGGTGCTGCACACTCTCCACTGCTGTGTCTTCATCCGTCTGGACATGCTTTGGTGTGATGTTTTGCCATACAGTGTTGGAGATCCCCAGTGAAGAGCCCTCTGTGAAGGTGTGCTCCCCTCTTACATTGAGGTGGAGTGCTCCATGTGGCAGTGCCATGCAACATGCAACTGAGCAAGCTTACTGGGTGCCAGACCACATGCATGTTCTATGGCCTCTGGAGACCGTCTTCCCTTTGTTCTGATTTTGGACACCTTGGCAGAGCAAAGGAGGCTTTTATTTTAGCCCCATACTGTCCCTGTCTCAGATACACTTCATGGGGATCGATGAGAGAGGAATTTTATTTTTAGTTGAAATGAGCAGTGGAACTTCCTCTGAATTTTCAACTATTGTTGTCCCTGTCCCAGGAGGGTTCGATGGGGATGGAGTAGAGGGGATTTATTTATATTTTTGTTTGTTTGTTTATTTGTTTTTATTTGATTTTGCTTTAGTTTATTTTTACTTTGACCCCATGGTCCCTGCCAAAAAGAGGTCGGTGGGGACAGAGTCAAGGGAGAGCCTTTTTGTTTGTTTATTTATTTTTGTTTATCCCCAGAGTAATGGGGCCTTTATTATTATTTAACAAAATCAAGGTAACTTTGTTTTATGTTTTGAAAGAGCAGAGTGGCCTTTGCTCTGTGTTTCACCTGATTTTTGTCCCTGTCCCTGCAGGAAAGGTTTTTTCTGTTAACACCTTTCATATAAAAGCCTGGACAATTGTTTTTTGGACTAGAGGCCTGTGACCAGCAGTATGCCACAAGGATCAGTGCTGGGCCAACTGCATTTCGTCATATATGATTTGGATGTGAATATAGGACGTATGGTTAGTAAGTTTGCAGATGATGCCATAATAAGTGATGTAATGGACAGTGAAGATGATCTCAGAGCACAGTGGGGGCTTGAGCAGATGGGACAATGTGGCAGATGAAGTTTAATTTAGATAAATGTGCTGCATTTTGGAAAGGCAAATCAGGGCAGGACTTATACAGTTAATGGTAAGGCCCTGGAAGTGTTGTTGAACAAAGAGACCTTGGAGTACAGGTTCATAATTCCTCAAGTGGAACATAGAACATAGAATATAGAACAATACAGCACAGAACAGGCCCTTCGGCCCCCGATGTTGTGCCGAACATTTGTCCTAGCTTAAGCACCTATCCATGTACCTATCCAATTGCCACTTAAAGGTCACCAATGATTCTGACTCTGCTACTCCCACAGGCAGCGCATTCCATGCCCCCACCACTCTCTGGGTAAAGAACCTACCCCTGACATTCCCCCCGCTATACCTTCCACCCTTCATCTTAAATTTATGTCCCCTTGTAACACTCTGTTATACCTGGGGAAAAAGTCTCTGACTGTCTATCTATTCCCCTGATCTTATAAACCTCTATCAAGTCACCCCTCATCCTTCGCCGTTCCAATTAGAAAAGGCCTAGCACTCTCAACCTAAACCTGGAGTCACAGGTAGACAGACTGGTGAAAAAGTATTTGCCATGCTTGCCTTCATTGGTTAGAGGATAGAGTACAAGAGTCATGGCGTTATGTTGCAGGTGTACAGACCATTGGTAAGGTCACTTTTGGAATACCGTGATCAAGTCTGGTCGGCCTTCTATAGGAAGGATGTTGTTAAATATGAGAAGGTGCAGAAAAGCTTTACAGGGAGCATTGGAGCTGGGGAGTGACCTTCTAGAGTTTTATAAAATCATGGTGGACATGGATAGGGTTAATAACCAAAGTCTTTTTCCTTGACTCCCTTGTCCAAAGGTGAAAGGGGAAAGATTTTTTTAAAACCTGAAGGATAACTTTCAGACTAAGGGTGGTGAGTGTATGGAACAAGCTGTCAGAGGAAGTGATAGAAGCAGCTACAATTACAACATTTAAAAGGCATCTGGATGTGTATATGATTAGGCAGGGTTTAGAGGGATATGGGCCAAATGCTGACAAATGGGGCTAGGTCAGATTGGGATGTCTAGTCGGAGCAGACAAATTAGACTGAAGAGTTTGTTTCCATGCTGTGATTCTATGACTCTATAAAATCCACACAACAAGCAATGATGCAAGAGATAAATACACTTTACAAACACTATTCAAGGTTGAAGATTCTACAAATGAAACAATTCTGTGAAATGATGCAGATTTTATCTATTCAGATTAGAACATGGCATTTTTGGACCTGCTTTTGAATTGATTCCATTGTGGTTCTCTGTATTCTTTTCCTTTGTGACAAATTGATGTTACACATAAGCATGCTTTGTTACTTTTTTCTCAAACCTTTTTAGGCATTCGTTTGTAGGTATTATCATTTTATTTTTCACTGTTGGGCATTCTTTCAGTTCAACTGACTTGCACTTTATAATCCAAAAGTTACCTTTTTTAGCAAAAAAATGTTACTACAAAAGTTCACAACTTAATTTTAAAAATGCCATGAGAAATGACAGACAGAAATAGTAGTGATGGAACTGTACTGAATAAGTCATTAAGTATGTTGGTCAAGGCAGTTTCAAAGTATAGCTGTATTCACAAACAGTTCATTTTTTTATGTTTTTGTTTTTGTTCCACTGGGCTCTGGAGGAGACCTATACATCAATTTGTCCACATGAAAGCATTGCTAAACTGAAACTAGTCCACCTACAATATTATTTATAACTTGCAGAGTACATATTTGATTGCGCTATCTCTGTCCTCGAATTAGCTTGATAGTACATTTACACCCAAACAATATTGTTTGATGACAAAAGTCTGCAAATGATCTGTTTGGAACAGCTTTCATCATATATAAAGATAACTGAAATATTTTCTCTTTAAATTTTTTTTTGTCGGGATAGATTCTGATATTTTCATATTTCCCCTATAAGTCAAATCGACAGGTCTTCTAAATGTTTTACATTTAAGCTACCAGTGGTTCAATAGTTAAGTGATTAGCTCATATGATATTCAGTTGCATAATTTAGCAGGCTCTTAGATTAGGCTCTTAATTAGTGTTTAATCAATTAACTAAACTAATCTCAAAAATCTTTACTCAGTCATGCAACAGACCATGAATGGACAGACACAGTACAACAAGCCATAGATATTAGACAGCAACAAACACAGAAAATGAAAAAAATGGACCTGCAGAAAAAATGAGACAAACTTACACAAAGTAACAACAATGACAACACAGAAGCATGAATAAAAAACTTATCTGACTGACCCTTAACAGACACTGAAAAAGTTGTCTTAGGAAGAGGATAAAAGTATAACTGCCAGGATGCGGCCAAGAAATATTTCTTAGCAGCATTAGAAACAACACTGAAAGACAACCAACTCACAGAAGAAACCCAACAAACCTTGTTGATGAAGTTAGTGGTGTTTGGTGTATGTGTCTTTGGGTCTTCTAATAGTGTAGTCAGTGTTTCCTTGGCCAGGTTAATGTTGATTGAAGTAAACAGGGCTTTTAGGTAGTCGCACCTACATTAAGCAGAAAAAAGGAAGGAAACGCACTCAATACACAAGAAAGGAAAGCACCGGAAAGACTTTAAAAAAAGATAAAAACATTGTTATTCTACCTGCAGACAAAGGACGCTTGACAGTCATTCTAAATCGAAGAGACTACATTGAAAAACCAAACGCACTATAGATACCAACACTGAACAACATGTGGCGATTGACCCGACCCCATAACTAGAGAACCGAATCGCAGACCTACTCAAAAAACTTCAGAAATCTGAACAAGTAAATAAGACCAACTTCCAAAAAATGAAACCAGATGGATCCAACACACCACGCTTCTATAGATTACCCAAAATTCACAAACCAGGAGTCCCCCTCAGACCCATAGTCTCGCTACCTGGAACACCAACTTACAGATTGGTCAACAAAAGACTTAGTAGAAGGCTCACGCACCTCCATCCACTCCACCCAAGAATTCCCGAAGACCATCAAAGACACTAAGATAGAAGAGGATGAAATAATGACCTCCTTTGATGTAAAAGCCCTGTTTACTTCAATCAACATTAACCTGGCCAAGGAAACACTGACTACACTATTAGAAGACCCAAAGACACATACACCAAACACCACTAACTTCATCAACAAGGATAATATCATCAAGCTAGTGGGTCTATGCCTTACCACCCACTTCCGCTTCAACAACATAACCTACAGACAAATCAATGGAACACCCATGGGATCTCCGATATCTGGGTTCTTAGCAGAGGCGGTAATGCAGAGACTTGAGCAAACAGCTCTGCCAACTATCCAACCCAAACTCTGGGTCAGCTCTGTGGATGACACCTTTGTCATCACTAAATGAAACAAGTTAGAGGTAACCTTCAAGACCATCAATTATACCCTTACTGGCATAGAATTCACTAAAGAGGAGGGAAAACACCAACGAACTGCCATTCCTAGATGTCACAGGAGAGCGAACAGCCAATGGGGAACTTCAAAACAGCGTCTACATAAAAACAACACATAGACCAAATATTGAACTACAGAAGCAATCATCCCAACACCCACAAACGAAGCTGCATCAGAACATAATTTCAACGAGCCAATACATACTGCAGCACAGAGGAACTACGCAGAGCAGAGGAAAATCACCTATACCGTGTATTAAAAAAGAATAGGTACCCAATGAACACAGTCCGCCAATTTCTCAGCAACAAACTCAAAAAAGCAGACAAAAAATGTACAGAAACCCTAGCCACTCTCCCCTACATCAAAGACATCTTGAAAATGACTGCCAGACTACTCCGACCCCTTGGCATCATGGTAGCCCGCAAACCCTCCAACACACTAAAACAGCAGCTAATCAACTTGAAAGACCTTATACAGACAATGAGCAAAATTAACGTCATTTACAAAATACCATGCAAGGACTGTAACATTGGAAAAACAGGCAGAAAACTAGCCACCAGGATACGTGAACACCATAGCCACAAAAAGAAATGACCCTTTCTCACTAGTATCCTCACATATGGATGAGGAAGGACACCACTTCGACTGGGACAATACATCCATCCTAGGACAAGCCAGACAGACACGCACGAGAATTCCTAGAAGCATGGCATTCCAACTGGAACTCTATCAACAAACACATCGTCAACAAACACATCGAGTTAGACCCTATCTACCACCCCTGAGAAAAGGAACAGGAAGTGACTTCATCACAGGAAATAACATCACCAACCCAAAGAAACTCAAACATATAAATAGAAAGCAGGAATTTTCAACTTTGCCTGAGGCCCACTGAAGATGTTACCTAGTAGGGTAACGAAACGTCTGGAAATGAACTTTACAGCTCGGCAAGCAAACCTACATCCAAAACCTCAACCTGAGGTACAAATCTTCTCAAAATTTGCTAAAACTAATAGTTCTTTAAAAAAGAATAGACTTCTGAGCCAAGAGGCTTGTGTTCAGGTCCCACCAATCTGTGAACGGGTTGTAGAGAAAATGTGAACCAAATGAATAGTGAAATGGGTTTCACCCCACCTGGATTTGAGAACAAAAAAGACATTAAGAGCTCCCATTTCACACTGTTATTTAGTGATGTCTGTAAGAAATAAGTGTCGGCAAACATTAACTTTGGTTGTAAACCTACTATACTTAACAGTCTAAATCAATGGTAGCAAAGGTGATTGGTGGAGCATGTTCCAGGAGAAGGTTGATCAAATCCAGGCCAGGGCTAGGCTTGGGAAATAAGACTTTAAAATCTGACTTTTTTTCCTTTTCTTTGGATAAGGACTTTAAGATCTGGACTTCTTTTTGTTCTGTTTCTTTTATTTCTTCTTTTAGAGTCATAGAGATGTACAGCATGGAAACAGACCCTTCGGTCCAACCTGTCCATGCCAACCAGATATCCCAACCCAATCTAGTCCCACCTGCCAGCACCCGGCCCATATCCTCCAAACCCTTTCTATTCATATATCCATCCAAATGCCTCTTAAATGTTGCAATTGTACCAGCCTCTACCACATCCTCTGGCAGCTCATTCCATACACGTACCACCCTCTGCGTGAAAAAGTTGCCCCTTAGGTCTCTTTTATATCTTTCCCCTCTCACCCTAAACCTATGTCCTCTAGTTCTGGACTCCCCGACCCCAGGGAAAAGACTTTGTCTATTTATCCTATGCTTTTATTTAAATTCTGGTTTTGTATTTTGTATTTAAGGTGGTGCCATAGAATGGTGACTTTGTACATTTTTCACAGTACTCCTGTATTCCTATACTTGAGTACACCTGACATTAAAATCTAATTCTAATTCTAAAATTCAGGGATGAACAAAGACCAACTTGACAAGTTATCAGAGATCTGTTGGTCTCCTCAGAAATGCATTTCACCAAGAATCAGCATTTCAAGAGGAAAAAGTGGAAACATTGAGATTAGGGAAGATTACTCTTGGAAAGATCTAACAATTCACCTGAAAATAAGAGAATTCATAGCTACAGTTTTTAGTGGCATTGGCAAATTCTTCCCAGAAGTCGCAAGACTTAGTCATCTTTAGTAAACAATAACATTGGCTTTGCTATTACATTGAGATGCTTAACATACTTTAACTACATTAACACTATCACTATAATAACTAAAGAAAGACTTTCTGCTCGAAGCATTACCTTAGTATCCCATTAAGTAATTTGTGATTGCTTACTTAGGGCCTAAACTACTAGAAACATTAAAGATGGGAAAGATATACTTTTAAGTGAACAGCTCACAATTTGTAAAAGGATGATGCCACAATCTTTGTTTTTTGCCCTGCGGTACACCTAAATACAATATGGTTGATTCTTAAATGCCTCCTGAAATTGCACAAACCATTCTTGTAAAAAGAATGAAACTAGAAGGACGGCCAAGCATTGACCTAGATATCAAAAATGACAATGACACACCCAGCTCTGTTGAGCTTGTGAAACCTCCTTTCTAATTCTGAGGATGTGCCAAAACTGGGAGAGCTGTCCCATAGACTAGACAAGCAGCAGCCTGACATGGTAGTAATTTCAGCATCATACCTTACAAACAATGTCTCTCACAAACACAGAGTGGAAATATTATGGAAGATATCATGCAAAAGAGAAGAAGGCATGTCTAAAATAGGGAAAGCTGAATCATTTTGCCAACAAGTGTCTGGCAACAAGGGAGTACAGCTAGCTACTCAAAAGATAACAGATGAAAATTCTAGCGAATCACTATGTAGCATATAACAAATTGGTTTAGTCAAGTGATAGGTGAGACCTAGTTTGTGGCTGTTGTCAGGAAGTCCACAAAAGGAGAACATCAGGTCAACATAAAATGTCAGATAGACACTGGTGCATCAAGCAACCTCCTGACATTCACAGACCTGCGTAAAAAGGCAATCCAAAAAGAAATGGAAGCCCTCAAAAGTAAGGTTAAGGCCATATGGTGGTCCTATACTTATGCATCTGCAAGCCTATTGAAACACATGAATGAGGATTTGGAGTCCCACATTATAAGAAGCAAGCAAATGCCACCCACCTCAGCTGGAGCAAGTCTAAATCCCAGACTGGTAACCTCAACTTGCCAAAAGAGTTTAGAGTTTAGATTCCCCTACAGTATGGAAACAGGCCCTTCAGCCCAACAAGTCCACACCGACCCTCCGAAGAGTAACATAGATCCATTTCCCTCTGACTAATGCACCTAACACTATGGGCAATTTAGCATAGCCAATTCACCTGGCCTGCATATTTTTGGATTTGTGGGAGGAAACCGGAGCACCCGGAGGAAACCCACACAGACACTGGGAGAATGTGCAAAGAAACTTGTAATGCATCACAGCACACTAAATTATTGACCATGGAATATATCCTAGATGAGTATAAAGATGTATACAGACTGCTAGGATGTCTTGCAGGAGAATATCATCTTAAAGTACTTGAGCATGCTGTGATTGTCGAATGCCTTTAAGCAGAGTTCAGTTTTTATGGCATTCCCAACATTGTCAGGAGTGACAATTGCCCCAGGTTCATGAGTGAAGAATTAAGTTACTTCAAGAAAGGTTGGGAAATTCAATGCAACATATCATTGCCATACTATCCCCAGCCACATCGTCAACTTGAGGTGGAAATGAAAATCATCAAAGGAGTCATAAAGAAATTGAGCAAATCTCACACAGCTTCAAGTGGAGTAACACACATTTTGAAGGCATAGCAAGTAGTCTACTATAAACCTTATCTCACACAGCACACAAACTACTCTTCTATTAGTAAAACAAAACTTACTGAAGTCAGAACTAGTAATATACGTGAGTGAAGAAAAATCAAAGCAAAATCACAGCAAGTCAAATGTTATTTCATCAAGACCGTTAAACCATTACCAGAGTTGAGTACAAGAGAGCTAGTCAGGGTACAAATATTCAACAATCTCAACAAAAGCCAGCCAAATGCCAAATTATGGTCCAGGATTTATTGTGCCTCTTGCCAAGCTGTGTGTGCACAGTGACATTTACCTGATAATGTGAAAAATTAACCAGGTTTGTCCAACATGCAAAAAAAAGGCCAAATCAACCCAACCAATTACCAGCCCATTAATCAACATTCAATCAAAGTGATTGATGGTGCTACCAAGGAGCAATTATTCAGTACTAACTTACTCACTGATGCTCAAAGTTCAGCATCATACAACAACAGGTTATAATCCAACAGGTTTATTTGCAAGTACTAGCTTTCAGAGTGCTGCTCCTTCAAGTAATTAGGGGGCAGGATCATAAGACACAGAATTTATAGCAAAAGATCTCAATATCATGCAATTAAAATGGTACATTGAACAAACCTAGATTACTGTTAAGTCTGTCATCTTTTAGAATGGGTTGCAGATTTTGGTTCATTAATTTATAAATCCCAGAACTTCTTTCCAGTCACATTCTCAATATAACTTAAGGTTATATTTAAAAAAAGTGACATCTCAGCTCAGACAATGTTACAGGTGTGAGGTTAGAGTCTGTGTATCCCAGTCTCGAGTCAGACTGGTTCTTTTTCCAAAGTAGGAATTTATATGGATTGACTGCCCGCAGATTGTCCGCTTTTGAGCAAAAATAGAATGTATCTGTAAATACAATTCTGCAAATGTAAATTCACCCCATAGACTAATATATATGTGTGTGTGTGTGTGTGCATGTGAGGGAGGGAGAGAGTGTGTTTGTGTGCTATTACATGTACATACTCACTCACTCACTCACTCTCGCACAAACAGGCACATATAAGTCTATGGGGTGAATTTGCATTTGCAGATGAATTCTATTTTTGCTCGAAAAGCACACAAACTGCAGGCAGTCAATCCATATCACGTTATAAATTCTTACTTTAGAACCAGTCTGATTCAAGATTGGGATACAGACAGACTCTAACCTCACACCTTTTAATCCGTTGTCTGAGCCGCGTGTCACCTTTTTGATTCTCGTTGTTATCTCAAGAATGTGACTTAAAAGAAGTTCTGGAATTTACATATTAATGAACCAAAACTTGCAACCAATTTTAAGAGATGAAAGACTTAACTGCAATCTAGGTTTGTTCAATATACCATTTTAATTGCATAACACTGTGATATTTTGCTATAAATTCTCTGCCTAATAATCCTGTCCTGCTTGTTACCTGATGCAGGAGCATTGCTTCTTCAAGCTAGAACTTCCAAATAACCAGTTGAACTATAATTTTGTGTTGTGTCATTTTTAACTTTGTCCATCCCAGTCCAACACCAGCACCTCCACATCACTGATGCTCAGTGTCCCTCAGGTCAAGGTCCCTCAGATCCTGATGTCATTATAGCTTTGATCCAAAATAGGCAAAAAAAGCTGAACTCAAGATGAGGTGAAAGTGACTGCGCTTGGCATTAAGATAGTACTTGACCTACTGTGGAATCAAAAAAACCTGAGTAAAGCTGGAACTAATCCAAATCAATAGGAAACTCTACGATGGTTTAAGTCACTCTTAGCATAACTGATGATGGTTATGATGTTGGAGGTCAAACATTTCAGAACTATCTGCAGTAGTCTCTCAGGGTAATGTACTAGGCCTAAGCATCTTTAATTGCTTCATCAATGACTTCATCTGATGAGAGTTGGGATGTTCAGAAACGTTCTGAATTCCTCAGGTACTGAAGGAGTTCACGTCCATATGCAGAAAAACCTAGACAACATCTAGTCGTAGGTGAAAAATGCGGCAAGTAATGTTAATGCCAGACAAGCGCCAATTCAAGACCACCTTGAACAAATGAAAATCCAGCAATCTTCCCTTAATACTCTATAGCATTGCTGCCACTGAATCCCCCACCATCAACATCTTGTGGTATCCACTGAACACAACTGGACTTTACATATGAATATTGTGGCTAGAAAAACAGCTCAAATGCTGGGAAATCTGCTGTGGGTGAAACCCCAAAGCCTCTCCACCATTCTCAAGGCACAAGTCAAGACAAAACAAATTAGCTGAACACCATTCAGGATAAAGCAACCTAATGCATTTCATCCATTACCTTCAATATTCGCTTCCACCACTACTAGTACACAGTGGCTGCAGTGCGTACCATCATTAAGATGCATTGCAACAATTCACCAAGGGTCCTTCAACACCATTCAAAATTACAACCTCTACTACCAAGAAGGGCATAGGCAGAGATGCTTGAGAATCTCACCACTTACAAATTCCCCTGCAAACATATGCCGTTTTGACTGAACAATGTTGATGTTCCTTCACAGCCACTGGATCAAAAACCTGGAAATCCCTTTATACCAGCACTGTGGATATACCTACACTGTTCAAGAAAGAGACTTGTTATCACTTTCTCAAGAACAATTAAAGATTGGCAATAAATTCTGGCTCAGCCAGTGAAGCTCACGTTCCATGAAAGAATAAAAGAAAATATAAAGATTTTACAAATGATAGAGCGCAGCTTTTTTTAAAAAAGCTGACGGCACTAAAATATGTTTGGTTTTGTTCTGAGCAGCCCACCTGTTACTTTACTGAAATGAATAAAGCACAATTTTTAGGGAGAAAAAAATCAAAATTTGGAATAATCATTGTATTGAGTGCATTTCAAATGAAAAACAAAGAGGATTTGATATTTTTAAGAATTTTCTTTTAAGTTGATAAATATATTTTAATTTTATTAAAACTTAATATCAATGTATTCTACTAGACCTGAAATACATAAAAATTGAATAAACCTATTGCACTTTCTCATTATGTGAGTATTATGTTCACCTATATGCCTCTCGATCAATGGGTAAACAAAAACTTAATCAATTCATTCAGAGATGTTAATACACACCTCTGGTGCAGATGGGACGTGCTTGTCTCTCCCCCCGCCCCCCCCCCCAACTATTTGTGTAAAACAAACAGTTGTTCTATGGTGTTGATCTTATTTTACTCAGCCACTAGATGGCAGCAAATGAAGAGCTAATATTGGACAGACGTTCAAGGTTCATGAGGGAAAAAACAAAAGGCAACAAACCATTCACTGATTAAAAAGCAAACATGTTAGATTTGTTAATATATTTACAAAGTATTTTCCCATCATAAACTTCAATAGCGTTTTATAATTTTATAAATTCATTGATAGAATTTGGCCATTTTTGGCTGGACCAGCATTTGTTGATGATCTTAAATGTTGTTTGGAAGGTGATGGTGAACCACATGTTATTGTTTATCTGCTTTGGGAGACCGCAATGCCATTGGGTGAGGGAGGGGGCAGTGTGGATGGTGGGGCTGGGTGATCCAGAAGATTGACACAGCAACTCTGAAAAAAACCGGCAATATTCCAAGTCAGGATGGTATGTCACTCGGAAGGAGATTGGTGGCGTTCCCATGAATTTGCTGCCCTTCTCCTTCTAGATGGTAGGGGTTCTGGGTTTGGAAAGTGCTCTCTAAGGATCCTTGGTGAATCTGTGCAATGCATCTCGTAGAATGACACACTGCTGCTATTGAACATTGGTGATGGAGTGAATGACTGTGGTGCCAAACAAGTGAGCTTCTTTGCTCTGAACGGTGTCAAGTTTCTTGAATAGGGTTCCTGGAGTTACAGTCATCCAGCTAAGTGGAGAACATTCCAGCCCATTCCTGACTTGTGCTTTGGAGATACAGTTTTGGTGCAATACTCCTAGTCTCTGACCTGTTCTTGTCACCACAGTGTTTAATGGCTAGTCCAGTTCAGTTTCTGGTCAATGGTAACCTCCAGGATGCTGATACTAGGGAAATGGTTAGATTCTCCCTTAAAGGATACTGTGAGTGCTTGGCATTGGTGTGGTGTGAATATTTGTATAAATAAAATGCACAATGTTTCCAAAATATAGTTGCAATTACACAATTGCACTCTCATTAAACTGAAAGATTTTAAGTTCCAAGTGCTTGTATTCAGTAATCCCATGGAAAAGGAAGAATATGCAAAAACACTAAAAAAAAACCTCCATTAATGCATTTGTTCTCTTTATGTCTATTTAGGATGAATGATAATGAAAGATTGGAGTGATGCTGAAGTCAGAAGAAGGATAGAACTAGAGTTACATTCTGAATATGAAAGATGTGCTAATGATTCCTGATGAAGGGCTTATGCCCGAAACGTCGATTCTCCTGTTCCTTGGATGCTGCCTGACCTGCTGTGCTTTACCAGCAACACATTTTCAGTCAGTAATGATAACAAACCTCAAGCTTAACACAAGGAAAACAACTCATTTGATGCTACATTCTCTTTACCTACCTGTATGCTTTAGAAACGTGGATACTCATTTTCTAACAGCACTCTAATGTTATTTCAACTGTAGTGTTCAATAAGGCAGCTCGTCATCATCTCCGGGTGAATTAGGGATTGGCAATAAAAACTGGCCTAGCCCATGATGCAATACCCCTGAACAAATAAATAAAATGGATCTTTAAAAATCTGTGGATAAAATAAGGCCTTTGAAATATGAATGCCAAGAGGTGTACTGAAAATGTCTTACACAGATCAACCTAGAAAAAAATGTCAGTACTACTGCCACTTGATCAGAACTGAAAAGCTACAGAGGTCTCTTTTAAAATGCAAAGTAATGGGCAGCAAAAGCATAGGTCAACCTAAGTGTAGTTGAATGGCAAGGTGTCACAGTTTGGTAGCTGATGAGTTATGGTGAATATGTGAGAGTGGCGCAAAGCTGACAAGTGTGACATACTTTGACAGCAGTTCTCTGAGCAGAAGAAACTACAAGCAGCTGCAGCAGCATGTGAAATATCACAATGCATAACTTAATAAAGGTTTGGTAAAATAATATTCATTTCACAATGATGCAAGTTTAAGAGAGTGTTATCTGGACAAGATTAGGAGGTGCCGGTGTTGGACTGGGGTGTACGAAGTTAAAGGTCACACAACACCAGGTTATAGTCCAACAGGTTTAATTGGAAGCACTAGCTTTCGGAGCATTGCTCCTTCATCAGGTGGTTGTGGAGTACATAATTGTAAGACACAGAATACATACGCTGTAAACGTTTGCTGTAAATTCTGTATCTTACAATTGTGTACTCCACAACCATCTGATGAAGGAGCAGCGCTCCGAAAGCTAGTGCTTCCAATTAAACCTGTTGGACTATGAGCTGGTGTTGTGTGATTTTTAACTTTATCTGGATAAGGCATCAAATATCGCAGGCATGATGAGCGCAAAACTGTTATGCTCTGCAATGTACATAATATTTATTGAACTTCTCCAAGAATAATTTATCAAGAAACTGGATTAAGAGGATATTGGTGCTGATCAATTAGTGAGAATATTACAATGATTCAGAATAGGCTTTAAAATTACAATTTTAATATATATTGTAGAAATGCAATATTCATTTTAAATTATTTCCATTTGCAATTTTAATCTCATTAAATAAAATCTCATTAAAAATAAATTGATTAACACCTTCAGTAAAGACAAAGATTTTTCAAAATGTAAACATTAATAAGAAAAATATATTTGCATAGCGCCACACAAATTTATGGAAATTCCCCAAAGCAGATAGTGCTATCAGTTGATACTCATAGCATGTTTTTCATCAAAGTTATTGAGAAACCTTTGATGGCCATAAATGTAACAGCATATGGCATTAACTTTCCCTGTGTCTAGATTAGAGTGGTCCTGGAAAAGCACAGTAGGTCAGGCAGCATCCGAGAGCAGGAAAATCGACGTTTTGGGCAAAAGCCCTTCATCAGGTTTCTGATGAAGGGCATTTGCCCGAAACGTTGATTTTCCTGCTCCTCGGATGCTGCCTGACCTGCTGTGCTTTTCCAGCACCACTCTAATCTAGAGTCTGGTTTCCAGCATCTGCAGTCCTCACTTTTGCCTAATTAACTTTCCCTGGGTAATTGATGTGCACGCAGACACAGGTTGTGAATGGGTTCCATTCTTGAGTCCATTCACAAGTCAATTTATACATAAGTCAGAACCCAATGCAGGACACATAAAGTACCTCTTCATAAGTACAACAAATGTTCATATGTTGGATCTTTAAAATTACACTCCAGTATGGAATTAAATTTTTACATATGTAATTTCTTAAGTCAAACATTCATAAATCAAGGACCCCTGTAGTTTGAAAAATACTTAAGAGGGAAATCAGGAGGATAAAAAGGGGGTGTGAGATAGCTTTGGCAAATAGGGTTAAGGAGAACCTAAAGGGATTCTATAAATACATTAAGGACAAAAGGGTAAATAGAGCCCCTCAAAGATCAGCAAGGCAGCCTCTGTGTGGAACCATAGAAGATGGGGGAGTAACTAAATGAGTATTTTGCAGCAGTGTTTGCTGTGGAGAAGGACATGGAAGACATAAAACGTGGGGAAATAGATGGTGACATCTTGAAAAATCTCCATATTACAGAGGTTGTGCTGGATGGTCTTAAAATGCATGAAGGTGGATAAATCCCCAGGACCTGTTCATGTGTACACTCGAACTCTGTGGGAAGCTCGGAAAATGATTGCTGGGCCCATTGCTGAGACATTTGTATCATCGATAGTCACAGGCATGGTGCTGGAAGACTGGAGGTTGGCGAAAGTGATGCCACTATTTAAGAAAGGTGATAAGGAAAAGCCAGGGAACTATAGACCAGTGAGCTTGACATTGGTGGTGGGTAAGTTGTTGGAGGGAATCCTGAGGGACAGGATGTACATGTATTTGGAAAGGGAAGGACTGATTAAGAATGGTCAACATGACTTTATGCATGAGAAATCATGTCTCATGAACTTGATTGAGTTTTTTGAAGAAGTAATGAAGAGGATTGATGAGGGCAGAGCAGTGGGCGAGATCTATATAGACTTCAGTAAGGCATTCAACAAGGTTTCTCATGGTAGACTAGTTAGCAAGGCTAGACCACATGGAATACAGGAAGAACTAACCATTTTAATACAGAACTAGCTCAAAGGTAGAAGATAGAAGGTGGTGGTGGAGAATTGCCTTTGAGACTGGAGTCCGGTGACCAGTTGTGTGCCACAAGGATCGGTGCTGGTTCCATTGCTTTTTGTCATTTATATTATTGATTTGGATGTGAACATAAGAGGGAAAGTTAGGAAGTTTGTAGATGACACCAAAATTGGAGGTGTGGTGGACAGCAAAAAAGGTTACCTTACGTACAATGGGATCTTGATCATTTGGGCCATGGGCTGAGGAGTGGCAGATGGAGTTTAATTTAGATAAACGTGAGGTGCTGCAGTTTGGAAAGACAAATCAGAGCAGGACTTATACACTTAATGGTAAGGTCCTGGGGTATGTTGCTGAACAAAGAGACCTTGGAGTGCAGGTTCATAGCTCCTTGAAAGTGGAGTCGCAGGTAGATAGGTAGTGAGGAAGGTGAGTGGTATGATTTCCTTTACTGGTCAGAGCATTGAATGTAGGATTTGGGAGGTAACGTTGCAGCTACACAGGAAATTGTTTAGGCCACTTTTGGAATATTGTGAGCAATTCTGGTCTCCCTCATATAGAAAGGATATTGTGAAACTTGAAAGGGTTCACTAAAGATTTACAAGGATGTTGCAAGGGTTGGAGGATTTGAGCTACAGGGAGAGGCTGAATAGGTTGGGGCTGTTTTCCTTGGAGCGTGGGAGGCTGAGGGATGACCTTATAGAGGTTTATAAAATCATGAGGGGCATAAATAGGGTCTTTTCCTTGAATGAGAAGGCATAGGTTTAGGTGAGAGAGGAAAGATTTGAAAGGGACCTAAGGGGCAACCTTTTGATGCAAAGGGTGGTGCATGTATGGAATGAGTTGCCAAAGGAAGTGGTGGAGACTGTTACAATGACAACATTTGAAAGGCATCTGGATAGGTATATGAATAGGAAGGATTGTGAGGGATATGGGCCAACTGCTGGCAAATGGGACTGGATTAATTTAAGATATCTGTTAGCATGGACAAGTTGGACCAAAGGGTCTCTGTCTGTGCTATACAACTCTATGAGTCTATGCTCCTATACAAATGGATCTTCTTCGGATATAATAAGATGCATGCCGATAATGATGATATAACATGACTCTGACATCAGTAAGAGAGAAGGTACCTGTCTAGAATGTGCGTGTGAAGAGAGGTTCTAGACAATGCATTAGAAATCTGTACTTAATAACATACTGTGTACACATGTAAATACAGAAGTTTTATGATATATGAGGAGTTGAAGAGCCTTACTTAGCAACAAAGAGCAAGCAACCTCAGGGACAGTACATAGCCTATGATACTCCAGACCTGTATCTCAATGTGCAGAAAACAGCATTGGCTTAAAGCACAAGATAATGCATTTCATGACAGTATCCTCATTAGCAATAACCAATATGCAGTCCTTGTGGAGACGAAGACCCTTCATATAATATTGGAATAGCTAAATTAAGTACTCACTGAATTGTTTTAAATCAGCATTCATGAGAAATATTTTGACATTGTTTGCAAATAAATAAAGAGCACTTTTTTCATGGAATATTGATGTTTTACATGGAAAGTAATTATGCTATCTTTCTGCATAGAGAAAAAGGAGTCACGAACATCTGTAGGCTACATTTAAGATAGGAAATGCAGAGAATATATAGCTGTTGTGCCATTACGAAGCATTCATGCTTTCCCCACCTTCTTAACCCATTACATTCCCTTATTCCTGCCCTTATGGTAGGGGATGGTCACACCATGATAATGTTACTGAAATGATGATCTATCAGCCTGAACTAATACTCTGGTGTCACGAGTTCAGTTCTCATCATAGTAGCTGGGATAATTTATATTCAATTAGGTAATAAATATGAATAAATAATGCTGTTATTTACATCAGTAATCAGAAAACTACTACACTGGCAAAAAAAAATCATCTTGTTGGCTAAAGTCTTTCAGGGTAGGAAATTTACCATCCTGCCGTATTATGTGGCTATGGAAGCCAATTAGTTACATCAAACCCCTACCAAAAGGTTAAAAAAGAATGAAACTGTACAAATTGCCTGGCATTGACAAAGACATACTCAAACTAATTGTCCCTGCAAATCACAAGCATCTGGAGCTTTCTGCCAAAATTGGGGGAGTGGTTCCATAAATAAGGAAAGCAACAGCCTGATGTTATCAAATACTCTGAAAGACACGTCAGAGGCCATGTCCCAGACATGACCATCACCAGCCCTGAATATGTGTTATCCCATTAACGGAACAGACCCACTAGCTTGACAGCACAATAGTATACAATTGGAAGGGAGTGGCCCTTGGAGTGTCAAATATTACTACAGTCACCATGAATTCTCACAGCATTAGGCCAAAAATGGGCAAAGGAAGCATGCAAATTGAGGAACCCAAAAGAAGTAGAAAGCATTACTAAAAGAAGAAGGTGAGGTGAGGATCCCAAAGCTGGCGGTCAGAATTACTGAGCAGGACAAGTGAGGTGAAGTCTCCAAACAGGCAGTTAACAACACTGAAAGGAGTGGGTGAGGTAAGGACCCAGTAGCAGGCAGTCAGACACAGTTAATTAATTAAAGCTGATTTTAATTGGTTCTTACTGAAGTGCAGACAAAGTGAGGTATGTATTGAGTCTTCGTTAAGTGGTTAAGGTCTTTTCTATTCTTATATTTCAACAAAGGATACAAATTGGTGATGAAGTTAATAAAATATATGAAGGCAAAAAAAAGAAAGTAAATGCTATAATAAGAATCAGCATGAGATCAGGGAGGCTTAAAGGAGGGTACTAGTTGGTGAAGATTTTCAGGTTCGGGAAACAAAACAACTCAAATACTGGAAAACAATCCCAAGGATACCAGAAGTTGAAAAGCTACATAAAAAGGTTAAGTTTTGAAAATATTCAAGTGTGACATTGCAGGAAAAACCAAAGGTGGGATTAGGAATCATCACCGCCTGATAGATGGCCTCAATAAGCCGGACCATGTAAGTTTTTGTAGTGTCCAGTCTTTAAAATAAAAACTGGTCTTTAGCTTAGATTAAGAACAATAAGAGCATAAGAAACAAAGTAAGGATAGTGGTATATAACATTTGTTAAACTAGTGGAAGTAATAAGTGATGCAAGGCAGCTCTGGATGAATGTTAATACTTCTATTCTCCAGAGTGATCACATGTACAGGAAGTGTATCCAGTGCAGCTACTATAAATTTTTGTTTCATATCTGGAGCAACAACTGGAGTCACAGTGATGTATCCACAATACTTGAGAGCTTTGTGGATAGCAGGTGCAGTGAGGTGGTCGCACTACGGGTAAAGAGTACAAAGGCAGAAAGGGAATGGGTGACCACTAGGTAGGTAAGACGATCTAAAACTGGAATCAGTATGGGCGGAGCTAAGAAGCAACAATGGTTGGAAACAATATACTGAGAGTTGTCTACAGGCTTCCAAACAGTAGTGATGTGGTCGGGATGACATAAACAGGAAATTAGATATTTATGAAATTAGTTGCAGCAGTAATCATAGATTATTTTAACCAACATTAAAACTGGATAAATCACATTAGCAATAAAATTGTGTTGAATGAATTCCTGGGATGTTTACAAGCATGGATGTTTTGACTGGTACATTGAGGAACCAATTCAGGGGCTATTCTAGATTTGGTTTCATGCAATGAAAACATTTTGATTAATACTCTTGTGAGAGGTGCTTCAGGAAAAAACTGATCAATACATGACAGGATTCTTTAGGATAGAAAATGAAATAGTCAATCTGAAATGAGAATTCTAAATCAAAACAAAGGAATTTACATATAGGAGTGATAGATTGGATACCTTCATTAAATGATATGACAATATATAGGCGATGTTAATGTTTAAGGAAGAATGCATACATTGCATCAATTATACATTCCTTTTGGGGTAAAGAACACTACAGGAAAACCATGGTTAACAAAAAAATTAAGAATAATATTAGATGCAAACAGGCAGCATTTAAATTTTGGTTGCAAAGTAGTAACCACCACCCCAAACCCATTGCCCTACCCCGCCGCCGAGGGGGCTGGGGCAGGGATTGGGAGCAATTGAGAATTCAGCAAAGGCAGACAAAGCAGCTGATTAAGAGGGGAAAAGTAATGGATGATTCTTATAAAAGTCTGACTGTAATAGCACTTCTGGATATAGAAAAAAATGAGTCTGAACGGCATGGACGAAGGTAAGGCATGTTATAAAGTTGAACAATAATCCAGTGAGGATAATCTTGAAACCAAAATCATTATTCTATTTTGTAAGCTTTTCATATTTGGTGAGATTTTGGTTGGGCAATGGCAAGTTGCCAATTGATACTTATTATGCTTCTTATTAATATTTTGCTTCAAATCTTATCTCACCCAATAAAGTTACCTTTTGCTAAACATGGAAACCGGAGCAGGTGTCTGGCATATTAAACTCACTGCTTCCTCATAATGATGTCATGTTGTCCACAACTATATTGCAACTCAGTACTATCAGCCTCAGCCTGAATGCGTAGGTGAGCCCCCATACATTATCACTCCAATCCTGGTGCTCATCCTACCAACCTCATAGTTACAGGCCACATATACCCTTCACCCCCAGGCATTGGCATGTTACATTCAGTGAGCCCTTGTCACCATACTGACATCTCTCCAATCTGGTGGCAGTATGCCTTGGAAACACAGACTTGCATAGGAAACACAAGCAATCAGCAGTGCCCAGCTGCATCAGGGGCAGTTACACACTGGAGACAACAACCAGCCCATTGGCTTGGACCAAGCTGCCTACCTGGCTGCTCAGTCACACTCTTCGCAGCATTAATCTGGCACGATGTCACAGCATGCATGCATTGACTTGCCAAAGCAATTGACACACAATCAGATCGCTGGCCATGCTGCTTGACAGTCCTGAAACAAGGACACATACATGTTATTGCACTGCAGTGTACAACATCAGTGTCACACGTGAACTGCATGGCAGCAGCATTCACACTAAACACATTACATCTGCAGCAAACAGTCAGCTATGTCTCAAAACCTTAAGGGAGTACAGAGGAACCTCCATTGTCCGAAGGACATAAGTGGGAGGTATTTTGTTCAGTTAATCGAATTCTTGATAATTGAATGCCGGTTAACAATGTTTAGCCAAACATCGAGACCTTTAGATTTTGCCAGATAATCCAATATTTGGATAACTGAATGCCAGATAATTGAGGTTCTTCTGTATTCCCCAGTGAAGTCCATGGAGACACTGTCTATCAGGGCACTTGGCATGGTTACACAAGGGCAACTTCCTATACCACTCCTTTGGTCAAGATCAGGCATCCAGGGATCTGTGTCTCAATGCTCAAGGGAGTGGGTCATGATCTGTCCTTTGTCTCTATTGAGACCAGTCTATAGAGGCAGAAATGTCCCAGCCATGGACATGTATAGCTACCAGTCAAGGGTCTGGGCAGGTCTCCATCTGCGCTGGCTGATTAGTTTGATTGAGGGGGTGGGCCATAATCATTCCATTGGGTCGAATCACAAAGAATAAGGGGGAACTGGAGTTGGGGCTTTAGATCTTGTATGAAAAGATAGGCAGGTGTAGTCACATTCACAGCTTGGTTGGGAAGTTGGTAATGTACGAAATTTGTGAGGTTGATGGGTTAGGGTTAGTTTGGGTACTAACACACACTTTAAGGCTGAGGGTGTAGACCACTGAAGAAAAAGGAAATAGCAGAGCAGTTAAATAGCAGAAGACATGAACTAGCCATGACCCCCAATCAAACTGTTTCAGCAGGCTTGCAAGGGATGTCTACCTGTCATTGTCGAACATTTCCGAGGGTAGATTGAACAAGCTGATGCAATGAAGGGAAAAGAGAGGATTACAGTCAGTTTTGATAGATTTCACAATACTGATGGACTTGGACAGATTAGGAATGGAGAAATGCTCATGTTTAGAATGGGTGGTGAAACAAGGGGCACTGACTTAAGGTGAATGACAAAGGAAAAAACACTGACAGCAGGGAAATCCTGTTATACAGAGCAAGGTTAGAATCTAGAATATTTGCCCAAGACTGTGGTGGATGTAGATGCATTCATGGCCTTCAAAGGAGAACTGGATAAATATCTGAAATGAAATAATTGCAGAACTATGAAGAAAAGGCAGAATAGTGGGATTAAATTGAATGATTTTTCTAGCATGGAAATGATGGGCAAAATAACCTGCTTTTGTGTGGACAGTTTCATTGACTCTGTGGGGAATGTTCAATCCATAAATAGAAAACATATTCCAATCTGACTGATTACTTTGAACCACCAGCAAAATAAAGTGATGAAAGGTCTAGTTAACAGTGGTATTAGATGGTGCAATAGCAATAACCTGCCATGATGCTTAGTTTAGGTTCTGTGCCACACAGCTCCAGAAAGCATTATAGTTTTGGTTGTACAAAGTAGAGAAATGAATTAGCAATCCAAGTGGGAGATGAGGTTGACTGCTTTAGCACCAGGTCAGCAATTGAATTGTGTCATCAAGGAACCCTAGCAAAAGTAGAACCAATGGAAATGAGGGGGAAAATGCTCCATTCATTGTAGTTACACCAAGCACAAAGGAAAATAGTAGCTATTATTGATGGCCTACCTTTTTATACTCCTGCAGCTTTGATAAAGGCTAAAAGTATTTTGATAATTACATCCTTTGACTTTTTTTATTTCAAAAATATACTTTATTCATAAAAGATCTTTGTATTTATACATAGTCACAAGTGCAGTTCTGTTCTGTACAGTTTCATATCAAGTAAACAAACAAACATTTGATTTTAACTCTAGCCCAACAACCAAAGACTATGTTTACATGTATTGAGGCACTAGGAGAGTCCAATAATTGAACGGACCCTCATTTAACTTGAGCAGGAAGACCTGGTGGTCCTTCCCCGCTGCTCCTTGGTGGCAGCAAGACCAACAAGTTTCAGGCAGACCAAAATGCAGCTTTGGTGATGGTCCTCCAGGCATAGGCAATGTTTGTCTCAGTGTGCATCCAGCAGAACAGGCCATAGAGCGTAGAGTCCCATGTCACAGAGGGCGAGGGATGAACCTTGATTAAAAACTATTGCATCCTTCTCAAGACTTCCTTTGCAAAGACATGTTCCAGTAGGAGATGAATGACAGTCTCAATGCTTTCCACTAGCACATAAGGTGGTCTACACATCCACCCACATTCCTTATCTATTTAGATAAAGATGTAAATAACAATACAAATAATCCCACCATGTCAATTTGAATATTTGAAATGCTTTACCTTTTGCACCAATTCCTAACTATTCTGAATTGATCTACACTGGTATAAGGAAATTAACTGTAATATTTCCATTGTTCATTCTTCAACTTGGATTTTTTTAAAGTTTTCACTATTTGTTTTATTTAACAAAAGATATATTTGGAGAATTTGTTATCTGAATAACCACAGAGACTTACTTACATCTGAACTTTTAAGTCATTTGACCTTGCACATTCTACAATGTCTGATGTATGTCATTTCTTATACATAATTTCATTAATGTATTTTTATATGTTAATTACTAAATGTGACTGAAATAAATATTCCTGATAAAGTGTGTATAATATAAAATGGTTATTTGCAGAACTCCAGATTCATTCATGGAATCAGACAATAATTGATTATACTTGAGTGCAACATACGTTATGTTGTAAATCTGAGGAGTAGATTAATAGTGAGGAGAGATATTGGTCAGAGACTTGACAACTATTTAGCTTCATGTGTTATAGCACAGAAATAAATTTTAATGTGAATGTTATGAGACAAATACATATATTAAAAATAATTTAACTCTTAAAAAAAAAACACTTTCTACATCTATATCATTAAAATGATCATGGTTTCCTGCAGAGATAATGTAGCTTTTTATAATGATATCTTACAAATGCATAATGTTGAATGTTACAAACCAAAAGGGAAGTGAAATATAGATGATATGAAGTATGGGTCTGTTACTATGCTGTGAAATAAAAATTCTGATCTTGGATTTTTTTTCTACTTATGAACAACTTGGAGAATATTTTGATCTTAGCAGTAATATTAAACAAAATAGTCAGGTATCTTGTCTTACAATGATCTCTAGAATCCCTAAATCAAGCTCTTTTATGGTCTTCAACAGGTGCTAGATGATTCTGAACATCATTAGGCATGCCATCACTGATTCAAAGTCAAATAATCTTAGAATACAGACTTCATAGAATCCCTGCAGTGTAGAAAACGGGCCATTTGGCCCAACACATCCACAGTAACCTACCCAGACTCATTCCCTGTCCCTATTACCCTCATTTACCCCTGACCTACACATCCCTAAGCACTATGGGCAACTTAGCTTGGTCAATTCACCTATCCTGCACATCTTTGAACTGTGGGAGGAAACTGGAGTACCCAGAGATGCCCACGCAGACACTGGGAGAATGTGCAAATTCTACACAGACAGTCGCCCAAGGCTGGAATCAAACCTGGATTCCTGGTGCTGTGAGGCAGCAGTGCAAACCACTGAGCCACCATGCCACCCTAACACAGTGCAGAGAAACTGGAGATTAGAATAGTCTGACTTCAGGCCATGCTCATTCTAATTCAGCTGGAATGCATTGGAAAGATTTGAAATTAAGTTTAGCCCTGATGCATCCAGTCTCGACCTAGTATCTGAAATTCTGCAGACAACCTAGATCCAGGAAGATGATGAACAAACTCTTGCAGTCAACATGGGTAAGCCTAAGGAGGGGAGCTGGATATTTAGAACATCACCCCTTTCAAAGAGTAGGCGAGCTTGCACCATGATTATGCTCTGTATGGACAGACAGGTCTGTATCAGAAAGCCAGTGTGGAAGTCTTCAGTCTGGTGTTATCAAATGTGTAGTGTTGGTGATTATTTGAATAAGGAACTGTTTATGTTAGCAGCTAATTATTTATATTATCCACTCCAGATCCTGGTAACAACCAGAGGGCAAAGGAGCACAAGAGGCTACAACCTCCCCTGAGCAGCACAACCATCTCTGAAGATGATGTATCACCACAATCAAAGGCTGCAGCCGAATGGTGTTCACCTGCACCCATCACCAGTGCAGAGACACTCACCTCAATGGGTACATTATCTTCAGGAGACTGAAGGTCAGAATCTGGTGAACACATCATTGGTCCACAGATGGTGAGAAGGTAAAGCCCAAGATCTCTGACAGTTTGATGATTGCTGGAGACCAGACATTTACTGACCTCTAAGCAAATGGCATACTTTGTACTCAGACGTAACTGACACACACAGTGAAAGGTACGAGGGTATACAAGTTCTGTTTACTGTCATTGCTCCAGCATGCCTGCTTATCTGTGTGTCCACCTTGGACCCGTCCAGTGGAACATGTAGTGGCTGCTGGACATTCTCTCAGACCTGCAAACAGTCACTGTAACTATGGGTGAACAGTATCAGTGCCAAGAGATGGAAGAGGCAGTCCAACCTCCATCCATGTGACTATTTACCTGAGACATGCAAGTGATATTCAGTATCTTCAGGGAGGAGAATCACCATCGAACTACTCCAGCAATTCACAACAGGACATCGCAGAGGTGTCCTTCCTCTCCACCTCACTCTGCCAGTGACCCCAGTGCCTCCAACACCTCCAGCAAGTCAAGCTCCATACTCGAGAAAGCTTGCCAAAGCTATCAAAGCTGGCTACCTCCACCTTAATTGTGGATGTTGAGGCAGCATGTAGTTGTAGTATTAGGCTCAAAAGACCTTGTGAGGGCAAACAGATTACATAAGTGATCAGGCAATGTATGTAGCGTGCATTTCTGTAAATATATTTTCACTGGCATTGCATAATACTTTTCTGCAGTCTCTTTACACCACTTAGTGACATGGTTGTCCAAACTAAAGGAGTGGAGCATTTTTCCCAGAGGCAACAATGCTGGTTTCCACCTGCACATCCTTTGTCTCATGTCATTGGCAGTGTGTATTTCTATATTGTTCCCATGGCCTAGCAAAGCATAGGCATGCACTCAGCAGGCATTTGGGGTTTTCAATAGACAATAGACAATAGATGCAGGAGTAGGCCATTTTGCCCTTCGAGCCAGCACCACCATTCATTATGATCATGGCTGATCATCCTCAATCAGTATCCTGTTCCTGCCTTATCCCCATAACCCTTTATTCCACTATCCTTAAGAGCTCTATCCAACTCTTTCTTGAAAGTATCCAGAGACTTTGCCTCCACAGCCTTCTGGGGCAGAGCATTCCACACACCCACCATTCTCTGGGTGAAGAAGTTTCTCCTCAACTCTGTCCTAAGTGGCCTACCCCTTATTTTTAAACTGTGTGCTCTGATTTGGGACTCACCCATCAGCGGAAACATGCTTCCTGCCTCCAGAGTGTCCAATCCTTTAATAATCTTATATGTCTCGATCAAATCCCCTCTCAGCCTTCTAAACTCAAGTGTATACAAGCCCAGTCGCTCCAATCTTTGAGCGTTAGATAATCCCGCCATTCTGGGAATTGACCTTGTGAACCTACGCTGCACTCCCTCAATAGCCAGAATGTCTTTCCTCAAATTTGGAGACCAAAACTGCGCACAATATTCCAGGTGCGGTCTCACCAGGGCCCTGTACAGCTGCAGAAGGACCTCTTTGCTTTTATATTCAATTCCTCTTGTTATGAAGGTCAGCATGCTATTAGGTCTCTTCACTGCCTGCTGTACCTGCATGCTTGCTTTCATTGACTGATGTACAAGAACACCTCGATCTCATTTTACTGCCCCTTTACCTAACTTGACTCCATTTAGGTAGTAATCTGCCTTCCTGTTCTTACCACCAAAGTTGGTAACCACCCATTTATCCACATTAAACTGCATTTGCCATGCATCTGTCCGCTCACCTAGCCTGTCAAGGATACCCTGCATTCTCCTAACATCCTCCTCACATTTCACCCTGCCACCCAGCTTTGTGTCATCAGCAAATTTGTTAATAATACTTTTAATACCTTCATCTATATCATTAATGTGCATTGTAAAAAGCTGCGGTCCCAGCACCGATCCCTGCGGCCCACGACTGGTCACCACCTGCCATTCCGAAACGGAGCCATTTATCACTACTGTTTGTTTCCTGTCAACCAACCAATTTTCAATCCATGTCAGTATTTTGCCCCCAATACTATGCGCCCTAATTTTGCTCACTAACCTCCTATGTGGGACTTTATCAAAGGCTTTCTGAAAGTCCAGGTATACTACATCCACTGGATCTCCCTTGACTAGCTTCAGAGTTACATCCTCAAAAAATTCCAGAAGATTAGTCAAGCATGATTTCCCCTTCATAAATCCATGCTGACTCTGACCAATCCTGTTACTGTTATCCAGATGTGTCGTAATTTCGTCCTTTATAATTGACTCCAGCATTTTTCCCAACACTGAGGTCAGACTAACTGGCCTATAATTCTTTGGTTTCTCTCTCCCTCCTTTCTTAAAAAGTGGGACAACATTAGCCACCCTCCAATCCACAGGAACTGATCCTGAATCTATAGAACATTGGAAAATGATCACCAACGCATCCACGATTTCTAGAGCCACCTCCTTCAGTACCCTGGGATGTAGACCATCAGGTCCTGGGGACTTATCAGCCTTCAGACCTAACAGTCTCTTAAACACCATTTCCTGCCTAATATAAATTCCCTTTAGTTCAGGTCCTTCAGCCACTATTACACCTGGGAGATTGCTCGTGTCTTCCCCAGTGAAGACAGATCTAAAGTACCAATTCAACTCTTCTGCCATTTCTTTGTTCCCCGTAATAAATTCACCCGTTTTTGTCTTCAAGGGCCCAATTTTAGTCTTAACCATTTTTTTTTTCACATACGTAAAAAAGCCTTTACTATCCTCCTTTATATTTTTGGCCAGTTTACCTTCGTACTTCATTTTTTCCTTGCATATTACCTTTTTAGTTATCCTTTGTTGTTCTTTAAAAGCTTCCCAGTCCTCCGATTTCCCACTCATCTTTGCTATGTTATACTTCTTCCCTTTTGTCTTTATATCGTCTTTAACCTCCCTCGTCAGCCACCCTTGCCTTCCTTAGGATCTTTCTTCCTTTTTGGAATGAACTGATCCTGCATCTTCTGCGTTATACCCAGAAATACCTGCCATTGTTGTTCCACTGCCATCCCTGCTAAGGTATTGCACCATTGAACTTTGGCCAGCTCCTCCCTCATAGTTCCCCTTATTCAACTGAAATATTATCACTTCCGATTCTACCCTCTCCCTTTCAAACTGCAGATTAAAGCTTATTGTATTGTGGTCACTACCCCCTAATGTCTCCTTTACTTCAAGATCCTTGATCAAATCCGGTTCATTGCACAACACCAGATCCAGAATTGCCTTCTCCCTGGTCTCCAGCACAAGCTGTTCTAAGAATCCATCTCAGAGGCACTCCACAAACTCCCTTTCTTGGGGTCCAGTACCATCCTGATCCTCCCAGTCTACCTGCATGTTGAAATCCCCCATAACAACTGAAGTAATATCTTTGCGACAGGCCAATTTCAGCTCCTTATTCAATTTATACACTACATCCAGGCTACTGTTTGGGGGCCTGTAGATAACTCCCATTAGGGTCTTTCTACCCTTAGAATTTCTCAGCTCTATCCATACTGACTCTACATCCCCCGATTCTAGATCCCCCCGCGCAAGGGCCTGAATATCATTTCTTACCAACAGGGCCACCCCATCCCCTCTGCCCGTCAGTCTGTCCTTACGATAGCACGTATAGCCTTGAATATTCATTTCCCAGGCCCTGTCCACTTGAAGCCACGTCTCAGTTATCCCCACAACATTGTAACTGCCAATTTCCAAATGAGCCTCAAGTTCATCCACCTTATTTCTAATGCTTCGTGCATTCATGTATAATATTTTTAATTTGTTACTCCCCTCACCCTTCCTATCAATCCCTATTTCACTTGACCTTACGGCATGATCCTTTTTTGAGTTTTCTGCTCCATTGATTCCGTTGTCTTTCTTGACTTCCCTTGTTCTAACTTTCCCTTTAACTTCCTTCTTAAACTTCCAGTTTGTCCCCTCCCCCCCTCTATTTAGTTTAAACACAGCTGTGTTGCAGTGGCAAACCTATCTGCCAGAATGCTGGTCCCCCACCTATTAAGGTGCAACCCGTCCCTCTTGTATAATTTAGCCTTACTGCTAAATTTACCCCTGTGATCTAAGAATTTAAATCCTTGCTTCCTGCACCAGTTCCCCAGCCACACATTCAAGTCCAGTATCTCTCTGTTCCTGTCCTCTCCAGCCTGAGGAACTGGAAGCAAACCAGAGATAACCACCCTGGATGTCATGCTTTTCAGCCTTCTTCCAAGTTCTCCGAAGTCCCGCCGTAGAATGTCCCTCCTCTTCTACCCGACATCATTTGTGCCGACATGCACCACCACATCTGGCTCATCACCTTCGCCCTTGAGGATTTCCTGCACTCTGTCTGCGATATCCGAAATCCTGGCACCAGGAAGACAACAAACCATCCTCAAATCCCACCTGTTGCCGCAGAAACCCCTTTCAGTCCCTCTCACTATGAAGTCCCCTATTACCACGGCTCTATGTGATGTCTGACTCCTCGGCTCTGCCTCCACGCCAATTTCTGATTGGCAGACCTGACCGCCTCTCAGACTAGCAGCGACATCTGTCTCTACGGTTTCCAAGAGATTCAACCTGTTCCTGACAGGTACTTCCCCCGGGGTCTCGTGCACTTGTCTCATCTCTGCCTTCCTCATCGTCTTCTCCCTTCTACTCTCTTCTGGTATCCTCGGTGTAATAACCTTGCTGAAGATCCTGTTCAGAAAGATCTCATTCTCTCGGATGAGCCTGAGGTCATCTAGTTCTTTCTTCAGTGCTGCAATATGCTCTGTCAGAAGCTGAATGTGTACACACTTTCCACAGTTATACGAGCCAGCTACACCAGAGTCCCTGACCTCCCAAGTCATGCACGCAGTACACTGAATCAGCTTGGCAGTCATGTCTTCATCCTCTTCAACTGTGGCGTAATCACTTCTCTCAACTTCTTTGTCGAAGACTCCTGAGCCAAAGACTCGCTCTTTTCTCAACAGAAACTTCCCTCGACCCCCATGTTTTATTGCAAGTCTGTGGACTTTTAATTTAGGTTAGAGGAGGCCCTACTGTGTAGGACCTGGGGCCTAGAACACACCTACTTAAATAACACTCACCCACCTTCCCAACGGCCTCAGCACTCCGACTTCACTTCTGCCCAGCTCCCGCCGCTCTCTGCTGCAAAAAAATCAATCAAGACTCAACCGATTAGTTTCAGTGAGAATGACCTTTTACAATGAGGTCACGGAGAGGAGAATGAGGCTGGCATACAATACAATGTGGACACGTTAGAGATAATCTATTTGGGTTAGGAAAAAATATGACCAGGATCTGCAGATGAAAGAATGAAAAATGCTTCCCAGGTTGAAGTCTCCCTATTCTTCTTTTCTCCGGGAACCTGTGGTCATGGGAATACCAAGTGTTGTGCAGCTTCAATTGACCATAATGAGCACAAATCCTAGATTCGTCTATGCGATTTGATGTACCAACATTGTCAAAGTGGAAAAGGACCTTTCCTTCAATGCACAAAGTAAAATGAAATGATATTCATTCAATGATCCAAAGAAGAAAAGAGGGCTGTCTCGCCAGCTGGTTCCAAAATTAATAACATAAAAACAAACATGTATCAATAGCTCAATCAGATGGAATCTGTTAGTAATAAGGTTTCACATGTATGTCTACCTTGTTAGACTAT
Organism: Chiloscyllium plagiosum; assembly: GCF_004010195.1. Classification (NCBI taxonomy): domain Eukaryota; kingdom Metazoa; phylum Chordata; class Chondrichthyes; order Orectolobiformes; family Hemiscylliidae; genus Chiloscyllium; species Chiloscyllium plagiosum. The sequence continues at coordinate 77,609,005 of NC_057711.1, read as the reverse complement.
TGTCCTAGCTTCTTCCTGTGAGTGATCTTTTGCCCAATGTCACAAACAATACCTTCGTCTTCCGAATCAGAACAAATCTCCTTGCTCCTTCATCACTTCCTCTACCAAGAATCTGATTAGATACTAACTGTGAAAGGGTTAATGTTGGAAATTGCATTCAGCTCCATTGATCCAATGATATCATGACATATTACTGGGTGGAGATTGGGGAGACCAGCTTGAGGTCTGATGAAGGGCTTTTGCCCGAAACGTCGATTTTGCTGAAGCTCCTCGATGCTGCCTGAATTGCTGTGCTCTTCCAGCACCATTGATCCAGAATCTGGTTTCCAGCATCTGCAGTCATTGTTTTTACCTTGAGGTCCTAATGAATCAGGTGTGCCATCGCTGGATCCCAATATTTTTAACAGTAATGGGTTGAATCTTACGTTGTTTGATGAAGTGTGATTTGTACTGAGGTTTTTGTAGTCATGTTCACCATGAGACCTAGTGAGGTTTCTTATCTTATCAAATATACCTTATTAACTACCTACCCCATCCCTGTGGCTCCCCTCATATTTGATTCTATCCCCAACTTACTGATTGTGGAACAACTCACCACTCTCAGGGTATCTATCAAAAGACCAGCGTCTCTGATGTCTGTGACATCTTTAAGAGGCTACTGTCCACCCAGCTGACTACTGGCATTCCAAAGCTTACACTCACTCTATCACAGCTACTGTATCCAACTTCCACCAAGGCTCATTCTCTATCATTCTCACTACTGCCTGCAATATCTTCCCTCACTCATCATCACCACCCGCATCACTAACCCTGCAAGCCCTCCAGCTGTCTACTCACTCATTCAGATCATCTCTTTACCTGCATCAAAAGTAACCGCTGGTCCTCCCACTTTCATGTCCCTTAATACTTGCATCTCTTTCCTGGAGGTAAATAGGAAAGGCAGAAAGGTTCCTAATAAGGCAGAAAGATTCAGGACTGTGGTGGGCTGCTTGCCATGTGACTCCCACCCCTTATGTATAGAGCATCCATGTCTGGCTGTCCTGTGAAGCTGACTGATTGTGTCCAAGCCCCTGTTCTGGTATCAGATCACTTAGTGCCTGACCCCTGACCAAAGCCTTGATATGACTGAGGTCTACTGACAACCATCACCATTACTAAATGGCAAAGCTAGACAGAAGTAATATGAGCCAGGTATCTCTGGATGAGGGGGCAAAGCAAAAAAAAATGGTAAGGCAAGGCAATACAAAGCTAAGAGGCTGTAATCAGCTCAGAGTGAGTATGCACTATGACAATGACTGAAGAGTCTGGAGATGCAGCCTGGTCTAATCCATAAAGCTTGGTGCCTGTCCTGGATGCAAAGTGTCTTTGCTGCAGCATTGTAATGATAGTTGCCAGTTCAGTCTGAGATAGAGCATTGTAAGTGAATCAGAGATGTGCCATGACGGTTCTTAGAGGCTGGCGCATGTTAGAGTAAATGTCTGTGGAAGTGAGATATGTATGTCCAGTGTTCATGGAGCCTGCCGTGAGGTATTAGTGTCCAGTATCCATCGCAGAGACCCTTTAGAGCAAGTCATGAGCTGAATTTGTCAAGTACCCAGTTTGGTTTCCAGTTTGTTTCCTCAACATTTTTCTTGTTTGGCAATTCTAGTAAGAGAGAAGGCTTACTATTAACGAGGTAAGTTGAGCCTTCAATGAGGTGTTTAAAAAAAAAATTAGTCCATTTGATTGGTAACTCACTGTTGCCTCGCAGGAATCTCACCATGCTGCTTGTGAAAAGATGGAACGTGATGCTCCCAATATCAAAATGGGCCTCGCTCAAACAAACAATTCCACAATGACTCCAGTGTCTCCTGAAATGATCCATGGGTATAAAAATTGAGGGCTGCTGTCACTTTCTAGCTAACCAGCATTCTTTGCAGCTACAAGTGCTCATCCAGCAGCTTCAGATATAGAAGACAATCTCCTGGAACATCCAAAAGTGCCTTCTGCATTGTATCCAGTTGGAGCTAGCTGCAGTGACAACTGTAAATGTAGTTTCTAGCCAATGTTTATTGTCAGCATGGCCCCTACTGCTCCGGCTGTTACTCCTCTCAGGCTGGCCTACAGCATCTGCCTGCTGTTGCTGTTCCAGCATCCATCTGTACTAGATCCTTCTTGGCTGCAAGATGGTGGAAGGAGGGAAGGTTTCTGATGTGCCATAGTGCTGATGGTTTCAGGAGATCTATGATTAATAGTTCATTGATACAAGTGATCATTCATTTTTAGATTTGTCCTCTAGATTTGCTCTATGACACCCTAGTAAAACCCTTGATCTTGCATATTTTCTCCCCATCAGCATGGGCAGCATGGTTAGGTCCATCATGTCTAGCACAAAAGCACAGGTCTTAGCAAACAATCTTCCAAATTAATGGAGACATTAGCATTAGATGATGTACTTAAAACATTGTCAGCGCAATTTTAATGCAAATAGTCAGCCTCCCTTTGAGTGGTCTCGGCAGAATTATTCTAAGCATGTGTTAGCATGATAGACCATCAACAACGCCCTCAAATCCCAAACTTCTCCACCACTCTCCTCTTCTTCTAGCATGAGATTATAGAGCTTCCATTCCATCCTCTGCCACCTGCACAGCTTATGGATAACATCCTTTCCCTTCCTCTGTGGTTATATCCATCCTTGAGTCCACTTGCACTCTCACCTTCAGTAAGACCTTCCTCCCCATGTGACCATGGATTTCTGCACATGACTTCCACAAGACCACGTACATATCATTGTCAACATACTCATATTAACAGACAGATCCCTGCACATGAGCTTTATGTGAAAGTATTACACCTTGGGTAGCCAACTCCCTGTGATTCTCCCTTTCTAACTATCACCCCATGTGAAGCAATACAGGACAGAAAATCTTGCAATATCTGTCCATCCACCCTTGGAAAATCAATGCCCAAATTCTGATTGAACAGCACGCCAACTTTGCCACACTGATCCTTCCTCTTCCTCACTACTTTATCTCCAGTCTGCATCCTCTTGCACCATCACCACTCCCCCCCCCCCCTCAACCTGCTGCAGCCACCTTCCTCCCCCACCTGCTTGCTCAGTCCTTAAAAATCTTACACTGAAATTGAATGCAACCTTTGTTTAAATAGTATCAATCAGAGTTGCAAGTACCTAACCTGAAGTCCAGAAGTAAATAAGGATTGCCAAATATATTTGCTTCTTATACACAGCCAGGCAATAGAAAGCATGGAATTTCTCAGTTGTGTCGAACTTTTTTTTATTTGTGGGATGTAAGTATCACTGGCTAGAATAGTACTTATTGCCCATCTCTAATTGCTCTGAATAAGATCGTTGCTGCCTGCTTGAACCACTGCAGTCTTTCAAGTGTAGGGACAGCCACAACATTGTTAATAAGGGAGTTCCAGGATTTTAACACAATGATGGAACAATATAGTTCCATACAGATAGACTTCCCTACCAGCAGTTAGGAAGGTTTATTTTTTTTTTTTTTTCTTCGTGCTCCATCAGGTCCCTGTTTGTTTTTTTTTCTTTTTCTTCTTTTTTTTTATTTTAACCCCCACACTACCACCTAAGTGCGGTAGTGCTTATTTTATCCCCAGCACCCATGGTGTGTGTGTGCAGGTGTGAGACACAGTGGAAGACACAAAGTGCACGAATCTTTATTCAATTTCCACCACCAGGAAGATAGGAAAACACCCGGGTGGCCAGTGACAAACACTGCCCTTCACATGAAAGGGCAGTGCTGTGTGATCAGAACAGTGAAGGGGAGGGTAGGGACTAAATCAAAATAGAGTTGGAGGGAGAAATGATGCACTCCACTCCCAGCGGCGCCCACCTCTCCCTGAACAACTCCAGGGTGTTGGTGGACACCACGTGCTCCTTCTCCAAGGACACCCAGGCTCTAACATAGTTAGGAAGGTTTATCTGCATTTCAGAGATCAGGGAGCTTAATTGAAAAAAATAATCCTGCTGGCAAGATCCTAATTTTTGACTCTAATCCAATTAAGCTGTCCATTCTTCTTGCCTCTTCCAGGAGTAGAAACTTTGATCTGCAGTGCAGGATATTATACTCTAAAGGGTAAGTTTACAAATTCATACTCCCAGCAAGAAACTCCATTTGATGGGAATGTATATTAGCATATCAAGAATTTAGCCATATTTCATTCAATTAAAAAGAATTTGTAATTTACATGTTTATTTTTCTCTGCTGCTTGTCAGGTCTCTGGGTTGACTTAATGTGCATAAGGAAAATGTACATGATCATGGTGCAATTCGTAAAATTTGTTTGTATTGTGATTGACTGGAATACTGCATTGTTTACTCTGCTTCATCTGGAGAAAGCTGCCTGGCTTATTTCAACTGATCACATTGATCACATTATTCTGCTTCTTTCATATTAGAACTGTGTGGTGGCTATTGTTAAATAATGCAATCAAACGTGATGTATATTTTGATTATGTAGGAATGAGAAGTCGTAGGATTTTATTTCACACAAACCTTCTCTTATCAGTCAAAACCCAAGTGTAAATTTCAGTCAAGACTGGATTTAAACTTCACTGATCTATTTGGGAGACCTTTATCATTGTTTATACAATGCTGCTTTAACAGATATAGTACTTAATAATTTAGGGAGTTTTACAATGAGGAGTTTTAGAATGCAGGCGAATGACCTCCATGTTCGATGCTATGTGCCCTGCCCCAATAATGGGCCAAATTTTCTAAGGAGTGACAACGCCATGCAGTTTTCCAATCTAATACTTGTTTTTTGATAAAAATCTGAAGCTCCACATTTCTGAAATAAAATTTTGATTAAGCATCTCAGAAATGTTTGACAGAAAGGCAAGTTCTTTGGAAGAAGTCATAGTATTAACTCTGTTTCACTACAGTACTGCCAGGCCTTTCTCCAACACTTTCTATTTTTATTGTCAGCAATTGGTATTGCTTAGTGTAATGTAATGCTTAGTGCCCACGGACCTTTAGCCATGTTATGTTGCCACTTGCCAGAGCTATTGTATATTCCTGTTTGGGTAGAATGCACTGTGTTACGGTCATGTAGGCAGAACTTGTGTAAGAATCCCTGTTGCCAAGCTAGCAAAACAATAACAGAGACTAGATTTTGTAGAGTTTCACTTCTTACAGTCTCAGGCAGCAGGTGATTTTCTCAGAATGTGCCTCAAACTATGTTGATCAGGTGAGGAAAGGATTCTGTTGCTTCCACAGCCACTCTATCGATTGATGTCATTGTTGGGCAAGCAAAATCTTCTAACAGCATAAAAATAGAAAGCGAATAGTAAGAGGTAGGTCAGTGCAACTATGAACAAAGTGAGTGATATACATAATTTTAGGAGAAAGTGAGGACTGCAGATGCTGGAGATGAGAGGTGAAAAATGTGTTGCTGGAAAAGTGCAGCAGGTCAGGCAGCATCCAAGGAGTAGGAGAATCGACGTTTCGGGCATAAGCCTTCCTGAAGAAGGGCTTATGCCCGAAACGTCGATTCTCCTGCTCCTTGGATGCTGCCTGACCTGCTGCGCTTTTCCAGCACACATTTTTCACCATATACATACTTTTAATCAGTCTGGGCACTCAAATGATGACACATGCCTGGGGCAGGTGGGACATTTACTTCTGAGCTATAGTAGGAGGGGTGGGGAGGATTATTACCACTGCACACAAGGGACCCAGCCATGATATATGTTTAGCGTTGTAGGGCAAGGCTAAGGTATCTAATGAGTACATTCTATTAGTGCTGACAAAGTATCAGTAAAAGCAGGTATGGTGCTGATAATGGATCAAGAAAAATTTGATAGAATGTACAAAATGTTCTGGCTATGCTTCAAATTGATAATTTGTCAGCCTAGGATGTTTCTTATGCAGGTTACTAAGGAAAGATGGCAGAGGACTGTATAGTAGCAAATGTGACAGCCTTATTTGAGAAAGTGGTAAAGGTATTCTTAGTATCTAGCAGGTTGGTCAATAGAACATCCAGTAGTGGGTAAGAGAGGTTTTCAAGACAATAATTAGGGGAAAGAGTCAACAGGCACTTTGTGGTTTGAGTTAGTTGAGGTGAACCAGCACAGATTTGTAGAAGGCATAACATACTTGACTAGTCAAGTTTTTTTTAATGATGTTACATAAAAGATTGATGAAGGAAAGCAATAATATTGCATCTATGGGTTTCATTAAAGTGTTTGAGAAAGTACCACATTAAAAGATGGTTACCAAAATGGATGCTGAGGGCATAAGAAGGTCGGTGTCAAACTGAATTTTAAAAATGGGTTAAGGTCATATAACAGTGAACTATGGGAAAAGATTGTTTTTTTCAGTCTGGGGGATGGTAGAGAGTGCTGTCCCTTAAAGTTTAGTGCTAGGAATCCTGATTTGTTGATTTTAAATAACTTGTTTATTGCTATGCAGAGTAAAATTTCAAAATTTGCTGATGATACCAAACTTGAAAACGCGATAGACTGAGAAAGATTTGAACGGCAATAGGGCATTGTTATTAGAATGTGAAGGCAAGAGAAAGGTTGAATTCAATACAGAAATATGTACGGTGATGCATTTTGCTTAAAGGTATAGGAAGAGGCAATAAAGACTTAAGGGCACAGCTGTAAAAAATGTGCAGGGACAGAATGACCTGGAGGTTCATACACAGGATATATTTAGAGATAGTTCACAAAGCATTTGGGATCTTGGGCTTCATAAACAGAGATGTTTGTTGTATTAAGCGCTGGTTAATGTTGAAGATCACAGGCTCTGCTAATCTGATGGTGTCATTGAGACATGGGTGGAGAAAGAGAAGTCTAGTTTGAGATTGCAATGCATTTAGCTTCTGATAGTTTTAATTCTTATGTTTAACTAACCAACTAATCTAACATGTGCTTGCTGATGTCATGAAATAAACTGCATTTTGTTGTTAAGACTCCCTAATGGTTCATCCTCTATCACTGTTAACCCTGTTAAACAAATACTCCTTTAGATACAGTACAAAAGGAGAATTAGTGACAATACTCTACCTTAAATATTTTCTGATGGTAGCTGGTTGTCCAAAAACAGAACTTTCTTTTGCTGATTCTACTTGAAGCAAAGGATATTGAAAGGAAATTTACAGAGGTGTACGAAGAAGATAATGTTTAGGTAAGGTAGATAATAAACATTAACTAATAAATTAGCTGATCATTCAAGGACAAGGGACACAGATTTAAGGGTTTAGGCAAGAAATGCAGGAGGATGTGATGGTGTAGTGAGTGATATTTGTAATGTTAGTGATAATGATCTAATAATCAATTGTTCATCAGGGATTGATGAACTCACCACTTAGTTTGCTTAAAGCAGTTGAAGTTATGAAGCAAGTTATGCTTCATTGCAAGTTATGAAGCAGACATCAGCGCACTGATTTCTATATGTGCAGCTTGAGCCCCCCCACCCCACACACACACCCACACACACACACACACACACACTAGACTGGCAGTCAGGCAGAGACACAACATTGTATACACAGCAAATGGAAGCTTTAATTGTGAACTTTCTTAAAGACAAGGTACAAATGGAATATTCCCTCCTTTCCAAAATAAAATTTAACTGTTTGCAATAACAAGTGAGACTATGAGTCTCTCTAGCATATAGATAATTTGCTGAAATGTGTAGATATCATGATGACAATGGAGGTGTCTTTGATGGTCCAAGTGCTGCTTTTCAAAGTTAGTTAAAGATCTGGGGCAAATACATTCCTGGAGGTCTATCTATTAATTGTTAAGGAAGGTTCGAGGGAGCCTGTGGGGTAGAGGAGGGATCACTGACAAAAAGGGTGGATGAATCAAAAATATGGGAGGGAGGGGGTAAATCAAAAGTGTTTGTGAAGGTGGGATCAAGGATTATGAACAGTGAATTGAAATCTCAAGGTCTGTGTCAAGATGTGAACATGGAACAAAATCGGAGGGAATTGAAGGCTGCTGGAGGGTGTGGTTATTGGCAGGACCACCCACTGTAGAGCATATAGGAGCAGGGTTGGTACATTTAAAATGTAAAGTCAGGGCTCAGGGGGCAGAAAAGATAGAGACAACATTCAATATGGTGGGTATCCATATTTTGGGGGGATGGTGAATGGCTAGAAATGGGCTGCTGGTGTAATATGAGGTAAAAGGGGATATGGAGGTGATTTGGTGCATGTTGAACAGGCACAGCCTGATGCTAATGGTATCAACTGGGATCTGTGTTCCCTACTTTCCATCACTTACCATTCTCTAGATACAAAATGGAACCAGAAAGTGGCTGGGTGATTGTCGGGCAGACTCAGTGTCACTTTGATGGGTAAAAATGCAGCATCCACAGCTGCTGGATGAAGAAGCAAAAACATGAAGGGACAGTTCATTTCCAAACATTTCTTGGCATGTATGAAAATCATGTGGAATGAATGTGCTGATGTATCAAATGTTCGTGCAAGTTAAATTGTACTATGCCATTGGAGTTAGCTGAACTAACATTGTCATATCAGAGATTAGAGGCAACAATTCACAAGGAAGCAAATGCAGGCCAAAAGCCCCATCATCTATAGAAATGCAAAGGTGCTTTGGGATGAGGGAACATCGTTTCGTCATAAATCATATAAGTATGATGATGGACTGTGAGGAATACAATGTAAAATTTTGGATGATTAATGTAGATTTGGGATAGAAGGGAGTTGGAGGATACCAAGCACTCCCTTTTTAATGCAGTGCAATGGTCACTCAGCTAGTGCTGCAGCTTTCCCAAGTTGTTGCACGTTCTGCAACTGGGGCTGGATTGGAGCAAGCAATAGAGCTGCTGAAGATGCAACTCCATAGCATGAAACAGTTTTAGGTGGGGGACTCCAATATAGTGCAGAGAGAGCATGCTGCGCCATCCTGAAATGCTATGATTTGCACAATTAGAGAAAGCAACAAGGCAATGTAATAGGTGCTAAGGATCTGGGGAAGAAATCTGAGTTATCCAAAGAGAAGGATGAGGACATTTACATTGAGGAAGCTGTCCTTGTGGATGACTGCACTCAGCAGCTGCATCAGCTGCTATAAGACAAACAGGACCTAATGGATACCCAATTCCGGGAGTAAGCTAGATGGCTACAGAAGACCATCATGGGCTGTCAAACGTATTATGCCAGCATTTGGTTTGCATTATAGAGTTAACTGCAGTCAGTATTTATTTCCTTTGTGTTGCTTTGTTGTGACTGTCAAATAAGATAGCAATTATGATCCAATCATATCGGTGTGATTCTGGAGTCACATATAAGCCAGACCAGTCAAGGATGGCAATTTTCCTTCCCTAATGAAGATTAGTGAACCAGATTTGTTTGTTCAGACAATTTCCAAGAGATTGTTACTTCTAGATTTTTATTGAATTCAAATTCTCTCTTTGGTTGCAGTCGGATGTGAACCTGGGTGTCTAGAATACCAGTCAAGCAATAGAAATCTAAATGAGCATAAGAGTCAGTCCTCCGTAGTAGGAAGGAAAGCCATGTGTTTTATTGACTTCCAAACACTTTGAGATGTATGTACAAGATGGATACAGAAAGACCACACTGTAAACTGATCACAAACCTACTAACTTATTTGGAAGCAGTTAAACCTAGAATGACTGTTTATTCTGTTGGAGTTAATTCATTCAACTGTGCCCCTTAAAAATCACCCGTATTGCTCGGAAATTGATTACAGACACCTTATCCAGAACCTAGAGATCCCAGTTAACCCAGCTGTAAATGAAGATAATAGACAATAGACAATAGGTGCAGGATTGGCCATTCTGCCCTTCGAGCCTGCACCACCATTCAATATGATCATGGCTGATCATCCTTAATCAGTATCCTCTTCCTGCCTTATCTCCATAACTCTTGATTCCACAATCCTTGAGAGCCCTATTCAACTCTTTCTTAAATGAATCCAGAGACTGGGCCTCCACTGCCCTCTGGGGCAGAGCATTCCACACAGCCACCACTCTCTGGGTGAACAAGTTTCTCCTCATCTCTGTCCTAAATGGTCTACCCCATATTTTTAAGCTGTGTCCTCTGGTTCAGCACTCACCCATCAG